>NC_139837.1:29514365-30021865 GCF_963691815.1 Echiichthys vipera
TCCTGTTTCGCAGGGGGTCCCTCAGGGCTCAGTCCTTGGCCCCCTTCTCTTCATCTGCTACCTATCCCCCCTTGGTCACCTCATCCGCTCACTCAACCTCGATTTCCACTGCTATGCTGACGACACCCAGATCTACATCCGCTCCAAACCCACCCAAAATCTTCCACTCAACCACATTGAAACCTGCATTTCTGCAATAAAAACATGGCTGTCCCAGAACTTCCTCAAACTCAACAGTGACAAAACAGAACTCCTCCTCATTGGCACCAAATCCACTTTAAACAAAACCGGACCCATCTCACTTACCATTGACAGCTCAATCATTTCTCCCTCCCCCCTTGCACGCAACCTTGGTGTTATCCTGGACCCCACGCTCTCCTTTGATCCCCACGTCCGCTCCATTGTCAAGACCTCCTACTTCCACCTCCGCCGCATCGCCAAAATCAGACACTGCCTCTCCCCCCCTGCCGCTGAATCCCTCATCCACGCCTTCATCTCCTCACGTCTTGACTACTGCAATTCCTCCTCACTGGCATCACCTCCCATTCCCTCCATAGACTCCAAATGGTCCAGAACTCTGCTGCTCGCCTCCTCACTCACACCCGCTCCCGTGAACACATCCCCCCCATTCTCTACACCCTCCACTGGCTCCCGATCAAACAACGCATCGACTTCAAAATACTCCTCCTAACCTTCAAAGCTCTCCACCATCTGACACCACCCTACCTCTCTGACCTCCTTACCCCCCACCGCCCCCTCCGAGCCCTCCGATCCTCCTCCTCCTAACTCTGACCATGCCACCTTCCAAACTCAAAACCTTCGGACACAGAGCTTTCTCTAGAACTGCACCCCGACTCTGGAACTCTCTCCCCCCAGCCCATCCGCGACTCTCCATCACTCACAACATTTAAATCCCGTCTAAAAACCTTCCTTTTCTCACAAGCCTACAACCTCCCCTACCCATAACTACATTCACTCCTGGCCTCTCCCCCCGAACCCCCCCCCCCACCCTCCGTCCGCTCTCCTCACCCATTCAGCCCCTCCCCCTGACCCCCCCCCCAAAATTACAAAGTAACTAGCCAGGGGCAATCTACAAAACATGCACAGCAGTTAACAAACATGACAAAATAGCATATATAACATCATTTAGAAAACATCATTCAAGACGCAAGACACATCGCACCACAGCATGCAAAGCAGAAGCTCAAATACAAAATGCATGCAACACGATAAAAACAAGACCACAATAAGACAGCACGCAGTAAAAGAGAAGAAAGAGAAGAGGGCTACAGGTTCAGCACAGACGGACCGAGGACAGGTAGGTGTAATCAAGTGTTAATGCTGACAGAGCTGAGCACCAATTAACCATCTCTTCAAATGAGCTCTGAATATACTATAGCTATTCAGGTCTCTAATAGGTGCTGGGATGGAATTCCATTGTAGTGCAGCTCTAACAGAGAATGTGGACTGACTAAAATAACTTATCCTAAGTGGAATAATACAGTCTCCTCTTGCTGCACCTCTTATGAACCCATATGCAGTTGTTCTTATGTTGACGAACTGTCTGAGCGGAGGAACCATGTATAATCTTGTACATAAGACAAGTATTTACATATTTAATCAAATTGTCCCAACTCACCAGGTTATATTTTCTTAATATAGATACGACAGAGCCTGACCAATAAGAGCTTTGTACGTAAGGAGAAGGATTTTAAATTATATTCTAGATTTGACAGGTTAGCCAGTGCAGAGAAGCTAATACAGGAGAAATATGTTCTCTTCTATTTGTTTTAGTTAGTACACGAGCTGCAGCATTTTGGACCAACTGGATACTCTTAACAGACTTATTGCAGCAGCCTGATAATAAGGAGTTGCAATAGTCCAGCCTAGAAGTAACAAATGCATGGACAAGTTTTCTCTGCATCTTTCTGAGACACAATGTTCCTAATTTTTGCAATATTACGCAGGTGAAAATATGCAGTCCTTGTTGTTAGTTTTATGTGAGAATAGCAAAGATAACACCCAGATTCCTTACTGTGGGGCTGGAGGACAACACAACATCATCCAGAGTAACAATGTCTTTAGCTATTGAGTTTCGGAGGCCTTTGGGGCCAAGTACAATAACTTCAGTTTTGTCTGAGTTTACATCAGAAAATTGCAGGTCATCCAGCTTTTTATTTCCTTAATGCACATTTAAAGTTTATCTAACTGATGGGTTTCTTCTGGTTTGATCGACAAATATAATTGTGTATCATCAGCATAACAATGAAAATTTATGGAGTGCTTCCTTATAATATTTCCCTAAGGGAAGCATATATAAGGTGAAAAGAATCGGTCCAAGGACAGAACCCTGTGGGACTCTGTGACTAACTTTAGTGTGCATGGAGGATTTGTCATTAACATGTACAAACTGAGATCTATCTGATAAATATGACTTAAACCAGCTCGGTGCCGTGCCTTTAATGCCAATTAGATGCTCCAGTCTCTGTAGCAGGATGTGATGGTCAATAGTGTCGAAGGCCGCACTAAGATCTAGTAAAACAAGCACAGAGACAAGTCCTTTGTCTGAAGCTATTAGAGATTGTTAGTCATTTTCACCAGTGCCTGTCTCAGTGCTATGATTTGCTCTAAATCCTGACTGGAAATCCTCAAATATCTCATTATTATGTAAAAAGTCACACAACTGATTGGCAACTAATTTCTCGAGGATCTTAGAGAGAAAAGGAAGGTTAGATATAGGTCTATAGTTGGCTAGTACCTCAGGATCAAGACTGGGCTTTTTAAGAAGAGGTTTAATTACAGCTACTTTAAAAGACTGTGGTACATAACCTGCTGATAAAGACATGTTGTTCTTATTCTCCTCTATTAAAGATGAGTAATAGGCTGCTCTGGCATTACGGAGGTCCTTCCTATAGGTTATAAGACTTTCTTGCCAAACTAAGTGAGATTCCTTCAGTTTAGTGGAGCGCCATTTACTTTCCAACTTTCGCGATATTTGTTTTAATTCACGGGTTTGTGAGTTATACCACGGAGCTAACTTCCTCTGTTTTATTATCTTCTTTTTTAAAGGAGCAACAGAGTCGAGTGTTGTTCTTAGAGAGCCTGCAACACTGTCAACAATGTGATCAATTTCAGAGAAACTAACGTTAGTGCAGGAGTCTTGAATATTAGGATAAGGCATTAAAGTAAATGCAGATGGAATCGCTTCCTTAAATTTAGTTATAGCACTATCAGATAAACATCTAGTGTAGACACTTTAACCCAGAGGTGAGTAGTCCTGTAATATGAATTCAAAAGTTATTAAATAATGGTCTGATAAAATAGGATTCTGTGGAAAGACTATTAAGTCATTAATTTCCACACCATAAGCCAAAACAAACTTCTCGCGAGATGTTTCGTCCGGGTTAGAGCACTGCTGGCGTCTGGCTTGTTGACTGCCGCTTCTATCCCTGTCTCCGTCCAACGTTTTTCGTGTCTATCTGTCTCTTCTTTCTTTGTTTTATTTTTATCCCCTCGTCTCAGTGTCAGTTTAGCTGTCCAACCGCCGCGTCTCTCACCTCATCTTGCCTCCCCGCAGTTCTGCTTGCTTCCCCCCACTCCCGGACTACCAGCTGTGTTAGCCAGCTAGCTAACTGCCAGCCGGCTAAACGTCCTCCACCACTGGACCTATCCGCTTCTCCTCCACTGGATCTCCCCGTGTCTCCGAGTGTGCGGCTCGCTCGCTCACCCTGGACCTGGCTCCGCTCGTTTCCCTCACCCGCTCCTACGCTCCCGGACTATCAGCTGTGCTAGCCGGCTAGCTAGCTCTGCCTCTGGATTTATCTGTGTCGCCTTCACTTCGTCTGCCTGTGTCTCTCTGTCTGTGTGGACCGCCTGCTCTGGACCTGGGTGAGTAAGTCGTGTGTTTGTGGTGGTGATTGTGGCAACCTGTGACCGTCCCGCTACGTCTGCTGCTAATAACATTAGCCACACTCCCTGCCAGTCCGTCCGACGCAGCTTAGCTGAGTGCCCCGCTAAAAACATTAGCTCAGCTGTGTAGCTATCTTGCCGGCGTTCAGGGGGGGAACCCCCACTCCCTTCCTGCTCGTCAGCGGTAGCCTAGCTGTGTGCCTAGCTTATCACCACCAAGCAGGCGTACCTGGGGGGAATCCCCATTCTCCATCAGCTCGCCTGGCTAACTGCTGACACGGCAATGTGGGCTCTGCCTACCGCCCGGGAACGGTCCGGGCCAACCAACACCACCCATTCCACCGACTTCAACCCCTGGTTCACTGCTGCGCCCACACAACTCACTGCCTACCAGCTTCTAGCTACCCAGATGCTAGCCACTGCCAACATCCTACCTCGCCTCCTTTCACCAATACTGACCCATCTACACCCTGGATCTTCACTTCTGCTACTTCACACTCTCTCGACCCTTTCCTCCACTCCACCAACTCCTCCCCCTCTCACCTACACTGCTGCCGATCTCCACCGCCTCAACAAAAACCATCGCCTTCCTGCTGCTGCTGCCACTGCAGCCAGCAGCCAGGATCCACGGTAATCGCCGCTTCATCCACCGAGGCCCTGGCCCCCCCCCGCAACCATCACCTCCCCGCTGGCTCACCTATCCCCTCATTCTGGATTAACTCTCGCCCCCCCCCCCCCGCTCCCACTTCCCGAACTGCCAACCTCAACAACCTCCGCTCCCCCTCCCCCGCTCCTCCATCCATCTCCCTTGCGCTACTGAACTGTCGCTCCCTCTCCAACAAATCACCTGTTATATCTGAACTGTTACTGGACAATAACCTCGATCTACTCCTCCTCTGTGAAACCTGGCAACAGCCGCTGGACTACTACGCTCTCAACCAAGCCACTCCTCCCAACTACAGCTACATCGCCAAACCCCGCCTTTCCGGCAGAGGGGGAGGCGTTGCCGTTCTCCATAAACAATCCCTGACCATCACTGAACTCAATCTCAACCTCCCATCTATCTCATCCTTCGAACACCTTGCCTTCTCCCTTCCCAACTCTATCACTGCTGTTCTAATCTACCGTCCCCCGAAGCCACACCCATCTTTTCTCTCTGATCTGTCCGACCTCCTCACTATTGCGTCCTCCCTCTCTCCCCGCCTCCTACTTACCGGTGACCTGAACATCCACATCGATCAGCCCAACGCCCCACTGAGATCTGACTTCCTCTCTCTTCTTGACTGTTTCCACCTAACCCAACATATTGACTTCCCCACCCATACCAAAGGCCACATCCTCGACATCGTCTGCTCTGCCTCCCTCCCCGTCTCTAACCCACATCCCCTCCCCTTTCCCCTCTCTGATCACCTTTGCATCATCTTCTCCGCCCCTCTACCCTCCCCCCACAATCCCAAAAAGCGTGCCATCTCCTACCGTAACATCAAATCAGTCAATCCACTCTCCCTCTCCCAGCTCATATCCTCTGCCTTCCCCCCCAACTCTGCCCCCTCTTCCCCTGATGACTACGCCACCATGCTCAACTCCATCCTTTCTGACTCACTTGACTCCCTTGCCCCCTGGAAAACGTCCTCTGTCTCATTCACCCGCTCTGCCCCCTGGTACACCCCCGAACTCCGCACCATGAAACAGACCGGCCGACAAATCGAACGACTCCTCAAACGAACCCACCTCACCGTTCACGCTGAAGCCTACAAACACCACATCTCCTCCTACCGTGATGCTCTCCAAGCTGCCAAATCCGCCCACTTCTCCACCCTCATCAACAGCACCAACAGGAACCCCCGCATCCTGTTCTCCACCGTCAACAAACTGCTCCGGCCGCCAGACCATAACCCTCCCTCGTCACCCGACATCTGCAACTCTTTCCTCCTCGCCTTTAACAATAAAATCTCCCAAATCAACAGCTCCCTGACTGCCACTGTTGGCAACTCCTCCACCAACACCATCCCAGTCCCCTCCCCCCTCCCTGACCACCCACCCCCCCCTTCTCTCACTGCCTTCTCCCCCATCGACCCCTCCTACATCTTAGACATCATCTCTGCGTCCAAAACAACCACCTGCTCCCTTGACCCCCTACCAACAGCTCTAACCAAGGCCTGCCTCCCCGTCCTCATCCCCCACCTCACCACCCTCTTCAACCAGTCTCTGTCCCTTGGTCTTGTTCCCTCCACCTACAAACTTGCCTCCATCACCCCCATCCTTAAAAAGCCCATCCTTGATCCAGCTAACCTCTCCAACTACCGTCCTATCTCCAACCTGCCGTTCTTCTCCAAAACTCTGGAACGCATTGTCACCGCCCAACTTCACACCCACCTCCAGTCAAACAACCTCTACGAACCCCTCCAATCCGGTTTCCGCCCACTTCACAGCACCGAAACTGCCCTTGTCAAAGTTGTCAATGACCTCCTCACCTCTGCAGACTCCGGTGCCCTCAACATCCTGCTACTACTCGACCTCAGCGCAGCCTTCGATACTATCAATCATTCCATCCTCCTCGAAAGGCTGCGCCAGCAGGGTGTTGAGGGCACTGCCCTCGACTGGCTCACCTCCTACCTCACCGAAAGGAAACAGTTCGTCTCCCTCTCCGGCCACACATCCACCCTCTCTCCTGTTTCGCAGGGGGTCCCTCAGGGCTCAGTCCTTGGCCCCCTTCTCTTCATCTGCTACCTATCCCCCCTTGGTCACCTCATCCGCTCACTCAACCTCGATTTCCACTGCTATGCTGACGACACCCAGATCTACATCCGCTCCAAACCCACCCAAAATCTTCCACTCAACCACATTGAAACCTGCATTTCTGCAATAAAAACATGGCTGTCCCAGAACTTCCTCAAACTCAACAGTGACAAAACAGAACTCCTCCTCATTGGCACCAAATCCACTTTAAACAAAACCGGACCCATCTCACTTACCATTGACAGCTCAATCATTTCTCCCTCCCCCCTTGCACGCAACCTTGGTGTTATCCTGGACCCCACACTCTCCTTTGATCCCCACGTCCGCTCCATTGTCAAGACCTCCTACTTCCACCTCCGCCGCATCGCCAAAATCAGACACTGCCTCTCCCCCCCTGCCGCTGAATCACTCATCCACGCCTTCATCTCCTCACGTCTTGACTACTGCAATTCCCTCCTCACTGGCATCACCTCCCATTCCCTCCATAGACTCCAAATGGTCCAGAACTCTGCTGCTCGCCTCCTCACTCACACCCGCTCCCGTGAACACATCCCCCCCATTCTCTACACCCTCCACTGGCTCCCGATCAAACAACGCATCGACTTCAAAATACTCCTCCTAACCTTCAAAGCTCTCCACCATCTGACACCACCCTACCTCTCTGACCTCCTTACCCCCCACCGCCCCTCCCGAGCCCTCCGATCCTCCTCCTCCCTAACTCTGACCATGCCACCTTCCAAACTCAAAACCTTCGGACACAGAGCTTTCTCTAGAACTGCACCCCGACTCTGGAACTCTCTCCCCCAGCCCATCCGCGACTCTCCATCACTCACAACATTTAAATCCCGTCTAAAAACCTTCCTTTTCTCACAAGCCTACAACCTCCCCTACCCATAACTACATTCACTCCTGGCCTCTCCCCCCGAACCCCCCCCCCCACCCTCCGTCCGCTCTCCTCACCCATTCAGCCCCTCCCCCTGACCCCCCCCCCCCCCCACTGCTCTTCAATCCATCCCCCCACCTCTATTGTTATACCTGTTTCTGGCTATTTGTCTGTATCACCATTACCCCATGCCCCCTTCGCCTTGTTTCCCTGTCATCCTTGTCATCCTTGTCTTCTGTTGTTTATCGTCTATGTATTACCTCTCCTACTCTGTAAGCGACTTTGGGTCTCTGAAAAGCGCTATACAAATAAAATGAATTATTATTATATTATTATTAAAACAAGGTTGAGGGTGTGATTTAAAAACGTGAGTAGGTTTATGTACACTCTGACTAAAACCAATCGAATCTAATAGAGAGATAAACGCGATACTGAGACTATTATTATCGCTGTCCACATGAATATTAAAATCACCTACAATGATTACTTTGTCAGATTTAAGGACTAAATTTGACAGAAACACTGAGAATTCAGACAGAAATTCAGAGTACGGACCAGGAGCATGGTACACTATAACAAATATAATTGGCTGCACAGTTTTCCAGGTTGAATGTGAAAGACTAAGAACAAGACTTTCAAATGAATTATAATTTAGTTTAGGTTTAGGGTTTATTAATAGGCCTGAGTCATAAATAGCTGCAACGCCTCCTCCTCGACCACTGCCTTGAGGAATATGAGTATTAATATGACTGGGAGGAGTGGATTCATTTAGGCTAACATATTCTTCCGGACGCAGCCATGTTTCGGTCAGACAGAGTAAATCAATATGGTTATGTGATATCAGATCGTTTACTAATACAGCTTTAGATGACAGAGATCTGATGTTTAAAAGTCCACATTTTATTTTCTGATATTGTTGCATAGTCGCAGATTTTGCGTTGATTTGTATCAAGTTTTTCTTTATAGCTCCTCTTCTGTTCATTTTTTATCTGTTTAATTTAAATGATCGTGGGGCAGACAGTGTTTGTATACTAAACTGAGCTGGAAAATGCTCCACAGGGAGCGTAGAGAGGTGTGTAAGACTGCCACTCTGCTTCCTGGGCACCTGCGATAAGGGCAGCGCAGAGAGGTGTATTAAACTGCGACTCTGCTTTCTGATCCCAACACTGGGTTGTTATGGTTTTAGACCGCTAACAACTGCGTCCAGGTTCTTAGATATGAGAGCAGCACTCCAAAGTAGGATGAATACCATCTCTCCTAATAAGACCAGGTTTTCCCCAGAAAGACTGCCAATTATCTACGAAGCCCACATTATTTACCGGGCACCATCCAGACAGCCAGCGACGGAATGATGACATGCGGCTATACATGTCATCGCAAGTCAAGTTGGGCAGGGGACCAGAGAAAATTACGGAGTCCGACATAGTTTTTGCATAAGCACACACCGACTCCACATTAATTTTAGTGACCTCCGATTGACGTAATCGGGTGTCATTACCGCCGACGTGAATAACAATCCTACCATATTTACGTTTGTACTTAACCAGAAGTTTCAAATAGGATTCAATGTCGCCCGCTCTGGCCCCTGGGATGCATGTTACTATGGTCCCTGGTGTCACTAAGTTCACGTTTCTCAAAATGGAGCTGCCAATAACCAGTGTTGTTTCCTCAGCAGGCGTGTCACTGAGTGGAGAAAACTTGTTTGAAACGTGAACGGGCGGATGGTTAACCATGGGCTTCGATTTAGAACTATACTTTCCCCTCACAGTCACCCAGGAGGACCCTGGCTGCTCAGGGATTGCCGGGGGAGGGCTAGCAGGAGCTAACGCTACACTATGTGGCTTCGCACCGGCTAAAGTTATAGGTGGCCAGCTATCTACTGTAGCGTAAGACTGAGCTTCCATGGTGCGGAGCCGTGCCTCTAACTCACTGAGCCTCGCCTCCAGCGCTACAAATACACTACACCTATTGCACTTACCATTATCACTAAAGGAGGCAGAGGGGTAGCTAAACATACGACACTCCGAGCAAGAGAGAGCAGGAGAGAGAGCGGGGGAAGCCATCACCAGCCGTGAAGCTAACTGCTAAGCTAAAGTGGCTAACAGCGTGTAACGTTTAATTAGCAAGAAAGCGGCTGAAAGAAGGAGAGCTGTGAGTGCTTGAGTAGAACTAGTTGATGATTAAATGTTAAGCGGTAGTTAGCCGCTGTGGTGAATATTATAGCAAAAACAGTTGAATTTAGTGAGAGCAGCTAACAGTGAAACAACAACGAGTGACCAACACACAAGCACCGGAAATTACGTAATACATCACCGTAACACGTCAGCACGTCAGGAAGTGTGTTCCAGACCAGTATTCTTGATAGGTTGCATTAATGTAGAAGCATATGATATCAGGCAGATTCACAAAATATGATAACACAAGTATTAAGATTAATTCATAGATAGTTTATATAAATACGAGAATGTCCTTAAGCAATTGGTTGGTCTTAAACAAATAATTAACTGTTTGGTCCACTCTTCCAGGAGTCAGCTTAGAACCCAGCGTCAAATGTACTACAGTCAGTCCTTTGTCTTACTGAGGGCTGCGCTGCTTCCTGAGGAGAGCCGGCTCTCTGTAGTCTCTCCAAAGGTCACTTAGAGTTACAGTGTGACTTTGGGTTGGTTGATTTACATCGAGGACTTCCTTTAATCAGAGAGGGAGAGTATTGTTCTGGAATTTATTCGCATCCAGATGTGCCCAGATAAAAAAAAAAGGACGAGATGCGAGAACAAGGCTCTGTTGGAGTGCTACTACTCAAGTAACCCTGGGCAGAGAGGGTACATGAAGAGAATGTGGGCTAAATGGTTACTTCGAAAACCCACAGTCACGGTTGACCACGAAACAACTAGGAGCTCAGTGTTCCAACATCCACAAACGGCAACTGCTATCACAACTTGAGATTGACGAGATACAAGGGGGAGCCAGGATGCGAGGTCAGAGGGGAGGAAACATAGAATCCCCGAACAGAGATTGGGTACATAGCCCCAATGGAACCAATAATGCTAGTCGAGGCAGCGACTGACCTGAAAGACAGGATCATGGCGAGAATGAGCACAAGGCAACCCGACACCGATTACAATGGCTGAGTGAAGTACCACCTGAAAGTCTCATGTAAAGTGTGAATGCAGAGGTGAGAGCGATTCCTACCACAACGATCACATAGACCAATCAGCTGGTTTACGCGTCAGCAGCAGTGATCCTAGAGATGCTGGCTATAAGAGCAGCCATGGGACCCATGAGAAACAATACCCACCATGGAAAAGACGGTTGGAGGCTAAGATCAAAGCAACTCGGAGATAAGTGAGTCAATTGACAGCGGCCCAGAGGGGTGCAATGGACAAAGGCCAGACGAATAAACAGGTTGTTCGCAACTCAACCTGCGAAAGTGTACGCTAAGTGGCAGGGTAATAACGGCAGATCAGATCCACTGAAGCTGGAAACTGAACGGTTCTGGAAGAGCATATAGGAGAAGGAGGCAGCAAATAACAACAGTGCACAATGGCTGATCTCTCTGAGAGAGGAGCACAGCAACCTCCCTAAACAGAACCCAGTGACCATCACAGAGGCAGACATACGAGAACGGGTCTCAGGTATGACAAACTGGACACCACCCAGCTCGGACATGATCCACGCCTACTGGCTAAGGAGACTCACAGCACTCCATGAGCGCCTTGCAGCACAAATGAACCAGCTGCTGCGAGACGGGACTCACCCAGAATGGCTAACCGAAGGGCGAATGGTCCTGATCATGAAGGACCCCATAGAGGGTGCAGTCCCCTCCAACTATCGGCCAATAACCTGTCTCTCCACAACATGGAAGCTCATGTGCGGCATCATTGTGGCTAAGATAGATGGGCACATGGACCAATACATGAGCAAAGCACAGAAGGGCAATGGTAGAGACACCAGAGGAGCCAAACACCAGCTCCTGGTTGACAGGACAGTCGCCCAAGACTGCAAGTCCCGACACACAAACCTGTGCAGAGCCTGGATTGATAACTAGAAAGCCTATGATTTGATGCCACACACATGGATCACGGAATGCTTGAAGTTGTACAACATCAACAGGACTCTAAGGGCCTTCGTTGCAAACTCAATGGGGATGTGGAAAACCACACTTGAGGCCCATGGTAAGCCACTTGCACAAGTATCCATCAAATGTGGCACCTACCAAGGAGATTGTCACAGTTCAGTCATCCAGCCCTCAGTAGTTTTCCATTGATCCTGCCTCTGCCCCACTCAGCCTGTCAGCCACACCCACCTCGTCAGTTCACTCTACTCACCTGTGCACACAGCTGCCTCTCATCACATGCAATCAGCCCAGTATATAATCACCAGCTCCACACTCACTCCTTTGCCAGATTGTTCTATGCCATGCGAGACTTTCCAGCATTCTTCTGTCTGTCTTCCCGGTACCGACCTTGCCTGTCCCTGACCAAGAGTTTAGCCTCTCCTCTCCTGATTCCTTTTTGCCGTTTTCTGAACTGTTCGCCTGTCTGTCTGAGTCTGAGTAAACCGTTGAACGTTTACCACTGTTTCTGAGTCCTTTGTATGGCAATTGGGTCCATACACCACCCGTTACAGTACAATCTGGCCAGACATGGACCCAGCAGGACCACCTTCACCACATAATCGGTTTGAGAGGATTGAGAACGCGCTCATGCAACATGAGCAGAGAATGGAGGAGGCTGCTGCACATGCCAGACGAGCTGCAGAGGCCAACACCTTTGCGGCCCTCTCCGCGCAGTTGCAACAGCTGAGGTCCACTCATACTCCTGCAGTTTCAGTCCCCACACCAGAACCTCCTGCTCCAGCAATCCAACAAGCTGGCTCCCAAGTTTGTCGGGCCCTTCACCATCGAGAGGTTATCAGCCCTGTGGCAGTCCGGCTCAAGCTCCCTCGGTCTATGCGGGTGCACCCGACATTCCATGTGTCCAAGGTCAAACCGGTCAGCGAGAGCCCCCTGGTGCCTGCTGCTCCAGTCCCACCTCGCCTCGTTGGCGGAGGACTTGTCTATGCCGTGCGCCGCGTCATCCGCTCTCGCCGATGTGGAAGGGGCTGCCAGTACCTCGTCGACTGGGAGGGCTACGGTCCGGAGGAAAGATCCTGGGTTCCTTCTAGACACATTTTGGACCAGGGTCTCATCCGAGACCTCCACCAGCAACATTCGGACCAGCCCTCCCTCAGCAACATCGACAGGGGCCGTCGCCATAGGACACCTGCTGCTGGCCCTTCCACTGCCCCAACCCGGTGGCAGGACTCCCTGTCTGAGGAGGAGACAGTGGACCCGCCGGCGAACTCGCCTTCCTCATAGCCTGTGGATAGGGACTTCTTGGGTTCTCACATGTTTTTACCTGCCTTCCAGTTCCCCCTCCTCCCACCTTGGTTCCTTGGACTTGTTTTTGGGGACGTCAGGGGCCGTCCCTTGAAGGGGAGTGTTCTGTCACAGTTCAGTCATCCAGCCCTCAGTATTTTTCCATCGATCCTGCCTCTGCCCCACTCAGCCTGTCAGCCACACCCACCTTGTCAGTTCACTCTACTCATCTGTGCACACAGCTGCCTCTCATCACATGCAATCAGCCCAGCATATAATTACCAGCTCCACACTCACTCCTTTGCCAGATTGTTCTATGCCATGCAAGACTTTCCACCATTCTTTTGCCTGTCTTCCCGGTACCGACCTCGCCTGTCCCTGATTCCCTGCTTCGTCTGCATCCTGGTAAATTGTCCCAGCCTTCTGTCCCTGACCAAGGGTTTAGCCTCTCCTCTCCTGATTCCTGTTTGCCGTTTTCTGAACTGTTCGCCTGTCTGCCCGAGTCTGAGTAAACCGTTGAACTTTTACCACTGTTTCTGAGTCCTTCAGTCCTGCAATTGGGTCCATACACCACCCGTTACAGAGATGCTCTTTCCCCACTGCTGTTTTGTATAGGTCTGAACCCCCTAAGCCAAATAATCAACAAGACTGGCTATGGATACCGCCTCAAGAATTGAGCTATGATCAGTCACCTCCTCTACATGGATGACATCAAGCTGTACACTAAGAGCGAACGGGACATTGATTCTCTGATCCACACCACCAGGATCTACAGCAATGACATTGGGATGTCATTTGGGCATTTGGAAGGGGTCCCACTCCCAGAAGGAACAATAGCAGACAAGTAGGACAGTTACAAGTACCTTGGACCACAGGCAACCTCGAACAGGCAACGAGGAAAGCGGCAACTGCCAAATACCTCCAGCGAGTAAGACAAGTACTTAGAAGCCAGCTCAATGGCCAGAACAAGTCTCTGGCAATAAACAGCTACGCCTTGCCAGTGATCAGATACCCTGCGGGAATAAGCAGGTGCCGGACCCGGAAGCTCCTCACCATGCATGGCGGGTTACACCCCAAATCCAGCACCCTGAGACTGTACGCAAGACGTAAGGAAGGAGGCCTTGGACTAGGGAGCGTGAGAGCCACTATTCAGGATGAAACATCCAAGCTTCATGAATACATCAAGGATAAGGCCCCCACGAATGACGTACTCAGGGAATGTCTCAGACAATGGCGAGCAAATGAGGAGAAGCTGGAGGAGGAGCCAACATGGGAGGACAAGCCCCTACACAGCAAGTACCACTGGAACATCACTGAAGTGGCTGATCTCAAGAAGTCCTACCAATGGCTAGAAAGGGCTGGCCTACAGGACCCCAAACTTCCCTTTCCCGGGCCACATTAACCAGCTCAAACTGGGGGATCCCGAGGCGTTCCAAGGCCAGTGTGGAGATATAATCTCTCCATCTAGTCCTGGGTCTTCCCCGAGGCCTCCTCCCAGCTGGACGTGCCTGGAACACCTCCTTAGGGAGGCGCCAAGGGGGCATCCTTACTAGATGCCCGAACTACCTCAACTGGCTTCTTTCAATGTAAAGGAGCAGGGGCTCTACTCCGAGTTCCTCACGGATGGCTGAACTTCTCACCCTATCTCTAAGGGAGACTCCAGCCACCCTCCTGAGAAAACCCATTTCGGGCGCTTGTACCCGCAACCTTGTTCTTTTGGTCATGACCCAGCTTTCATGACAATAGGTGAGGGTAGGAACGAAGATTGACCGGTAGATCGAGAGCTTTGCCTTTCCGGCTCAGCTATCTTTTCATCACAACGGTGCCGTAGGGGGACTGCAACACCGCCCCCGCTGCTCTGATTCTCCGGCCAAACTTGATGATCATGATCCTGAGGTACGTGAACTCCTTCACTTGGGGTAAGGACCCATTCCCTACCTGGAGTAAGCAATCCACCGGTTTCCTGCTGAGAGCCATGGCCTCCGATTTAGAGGTGCTGATCCTCATCCCAGCTGTTTCACACTCGACTGCAAACCGATCCAGTGAGTGCTGAAGGTCACTGACAGACGATGCCATCAGGACCACATCATCTGCAAAAAGCAGAGACGAAATCCACAGCCCATGGATGGCCTACAGAAGTGACCCCCTCACCCCATACTCCCGGAGCACCTTTCACAGTATCTCCCGAGGGACCTGGTCATATGCCTTCTCCAGATCCACAAAACACATGTAGACTGGATCGGCATACTCCCAGGCCCCCTCCAGGATCCTTGCGAGAGTGAAGAGCTGGTCCATTGTTCCACGTCCAGGACGGAATCCGCATTGTTGTTCTTCAATCTGGGGTTCGACTATAGGACGAACCCTCCTTTCCAGCACCTTGGAGTAGACTTTACCAGGGAAGCTGAGTAGTGTGATACCCCTGTAATCGACACACACCCTCTGGTCCCCCTTTTTAAACAGAGGAACCACCAACCCGGTCTGCCACTCCCCCAGACTTCCACGCAATGTTGAAGAGACGTGTCCACCAAGACAGCCCCTCCAAACCCAAAGCTTTCAGCATTTCTGGACGAATATCATCAATCCCTGGAGCTTTGCCACTGTTGAGTTATTTGACTACCTCAGTGACTTCCGCCAGAGATATTGACAATGATTCCCCATCAGCCTCCAGCTCTACCTCTACAAAAGAGGGTGTGTTAGTCGGATTAAGGAGTTCCTCAAAGTGCTCCTTCCACCGCCCGATTACCTCATCGGTTGAGGTCACCAGCGTCCCGTCCTTACTGTAAAAAGCTTGGACAGTTCCCCGTTTCCCCCTCCTGAGATGACGGATGGTTTTCCAAAAGCACCTTGGTGCCGCCTGAAAGTCCTTCTCCATGACTTCTCCGAAATCCTCCCACACCCGCTGCTATGCCTCTGACACAGCAGAGGCTGCAGCCCTTCTGGCCTGTCGGTACCTTGCAACTGCCTCCGGAGTCTTCTGGGATAACATATCCCGGAAGGCCTCCTTCTTCAGTCGGACAGCTTCCCTGACCACAGGTGTCCACCACGGTGTTCAAGGATTACCGCCCTTTGAGGCACCTAAGACCTTGAGGCCACAGCTCACCGCTGCAGCTTCAGCAATGGAAGCTTTTAACATTGCCCACTCCGGTTCAATGCCCCCAACCTCCACAGGGATGCCAGAAAAGCTCCGCCAGAGGTGTGAGTTGAAGATCTCTTGGACAGGGGCCTCCTCCAGACATTCCAAGTTCACTCGCACTACTCGTTTGGGCTTACCTGGTCCGTCCAGAATCTTCCCCCATCCTCTGACCCAACTCATCACCAGATGGTGATCAGTTGATAGTTCTGCCCCTCTCTTCACTCGAGTGTCCAAAACATACAGCCTCAGATCAGATGATACAATCACAAAATCGATCAACCTTTAGCCTAGGGTGCTCTGGTACCACGTATACTTATGAGCATCCTTATGTTCAAACATGTTGTTAGTTATAGATAATCCGTGACTAGCACAGAAGTCTAATAACTGACGACCACTCAGATTTAGATCAGGGAGGCCGTTCCTCCCAATCACGCCTCTCCAGGTGTCTCCATCATTGTCCACGTGGGCGTTGAAGTCTCCCGGCAGAACAATGGAGTCCCCTACTGGAGCCCCAGGCAGGACTCCATTCAGGGTCTCCAAGAAGGCCGAATACTCTGAACTGCTGTTCGCTGCATATGCACAAACAGTCAGCGTTTTCCCCCCTACCACCCGCAGGCGTGACCCTCTCGTCCCCGGGGTGAACTCCAACACCTCAGCGCTCAGCCGGGGGTTTGTAAGTATCCCCACACCCGCCCGGCGCCTCACACCCTGGGCAACTCCAGAGAAGAATAGGGTCCAACCCCTATCCAGGAGTACGGTTCCAGAACCAAGACCTTGTGTGGAGGTAAGCACCACCAGATCTAACTGGTAGCGCTCCACCTCCTGCACAAGCTCCGGCTCCTTTCCCCAACAGAGAGGTGACGCTTACCGCAATCTCAACACTGATTGGCTGCTGCGTGACTCGCATGAAAAATACAATATTTTCAAATATTCATATTTTGCAATTGAAGCTACATGACGTCCATCTTGTTGCGCAAAATGTGCTCTCTGTCTTGAAATCGCGTCTGTACATTGACCTAGTATGTAATAGCGTTGCGTCATCTGTCGCGTCTGGTCTGTACGCACTTTAAGAGATACAGCCCATTGTGTTTTTTTTTCTCTGAAAATGCTTTGCAGGAGCCAGGATTTAGAGGATGCAGTTTTCATTCTATTAGTTTGAGAAATATTTCCAAACGTGACGCCCGACTGAAGTTTACATTGGGAACTGTAATTCCAAAGGTCCCTTGTTCAATCCCCAATAAGAGCATGTCTCTCTTAAACTAAACTTTGTAAGAGTGTTGTAAATCTTCCAAAAATCACTTAACATGTTATCCAAACAGGAGATTGACTCATGGGATGTAGTACAGTAGCACAATACAAGAAAACATTTACAAAATATGTTAACGATGGCAGGATGAATTGTACACATTATGATAGTAGTATGCATGTGCATATAAATGCAAAAATAAGCTGTACACATGATGATAAAGATAATAAAACATTATTGTGAATTGAATGCATTTAATATACATAATGTAGAAGTGTGATTATTACTTGCATATAGGACAATCACTAACAATCACTCACACATGAATTTTGACTATCATATATTACTTTACACATTTGTACATATTTTAGAGATTTCTAAAAAATGACCAAATTCTTTAATGCAACCCAACAATGAATATAAATATAGTGTAACGGGTTTGGTGAGGACCCAATAGCAGCACAAATACAGGCAGGTATCGTTGGTAACAAACTTTATTGGCTTTGGTGCAGGGAATAATCAGAGTCACGGCGCTGCAGGTAGCCACAGAGGAGACTGGAGTTACACTCACTCTGAAGAGCTGAACCAGGTAACCACCAGTTAGCCACAGGAGCCGACAGGCAGAATCCAGAAGGGGACAGGCGAGGATCGTGGTCAGGGACGGAAGGCTGAGGTGAAGAGATCGGTCAGGCAGGATAGTCAGAGGCAGGCTGGGTCGAAACCGGGAGATTAGGCAGAATAACGCTGGAGAGTCTGGTGCAAGCATCGAGAACAATCTGGCAATGAGTGAGTGTGGAGTTGGGGCTTAAATACAGCCAGAGCAGAGAGCACAGGTGAGTGGAGTTGGCTTGATGAGAGGGGTGTGTCTGATTGGCAGATTGAAGCAGGTGCAGAGTGTGAGGCAGAGATGAACTGTGACATATTGAAAGCACTGCAACAATGTAATTGTGTTTTTTGAATGGCTGTGATGAATTTGCATAACTGCATGCAATGAGGAACTGGTTAAAATATTGTTCTGTACATTTTCCTGTCATTTTATTATCTGCTTGAGTTGAGCAAAAAGCCAAACTTTGCTTGACTTCTGTTTTTGCGTATTTTTGGCAGAAATAAGTCAAAAGGAGCGCTTTATTACAATTGTAACAATGACTGTATAATTAGAAATAGAAGTAAATACCTTGCAAAAAAAGATGCAGAAAAAACACAACTCCTAGCTTGTTTACAACATTGTCCTGTATTCTATTCAAAATTCAGAAGTAAATACATTGAATCCTATTTCCTTGTAAATTGAAAGTGCATCCTAGCTGATCCTCATTGGCAAGTAAATATCCTGCCAATAAAAGGGCATGAAAATGCAAAACACAGCAGAAAAAAGAAAAGTTGAGAGAATCAAGTAAAGAATGCTCAGAGGTTGGAACACTGTACTCAAAAAAGATACAAAGTATAAATACTTGATTTATTCTGAAATACTGTTTTTTTTTTTATAGTCCATAATTTGATAATATATCCCCTGTGTCCTTGTAAAGTTTCAATCTTCTTGAAATCACAGACTGTGAACACCCAACCTCTCTCTTATGGCTGAGAGGGTCATCCCTTTGGCCTTCATCTGGACAACCTGCTGTCTCAGGGTTTCAGTCACCTTAGAGCAGCTTGCCATCTTGCACAGTAGCTAGGAGTGATATTGCATAAAATTCTGGACAATAAAAATAACAAGTATTTCAGAATAAATCAAGTATTTATAATTTGTAACGGAATGCAGCCTAATATCTGTCAAATTCTATGTTGTACTTTATACATATGCCATGTGGTATCTGGCTATTTTTTAAGTCGGTCATGTTAAATCCCTAGGAGGATTTCGTTAAAATATGACCACAAATCAAATCAAATCAATCTTTATTTATATGGCACTTTTCATACTTTTTCACAGTAGCACAAAGTGCCTTGCAGAAAATAAAAGCAAAACAAAAAACAAAACAAAACATGAACAACAAAGAAACACCATGAAAACCCAAACCTCCCATCCCCAAAAATAAACACACAGAGATACACAGAGACATACACACTCACGCACATACAGTTGAAACCAGAAATTTACATACACTATGCAAAACGACACATAACACATTTTTTCTCACCATCCGAAGTTAAATCAGACTAAACCTCATCTCTTTTAGATCCACAATAATGAGTGTGAGATTTTCTTAGAGATTTTTATGTTACTTTCTTTGAGGTCAAAAGTTTATAAACACAAAAAGTACTATGTCTTTAAACAACATGGGGAAGCCCAGATGATGATGTCATGGCTTTGGAAGCTTCTGATAGGTTTACTGACAACATGTGAATTAAATAAAGGCACACCTCAAACACTGCTTTCTTGTTTGAAATCATGGGCAAATCAAAAGAAATCAGCCAAGAAATCAGGGAGAGAATTGTGGACCTCCACAAGTCTGGTTCATCCTTGGGTGCAATTTTCAGATGCTTGAAGGTGCCACATTCATCTGTTCAAACAATTATATGCAAGTATAAACATCATGGGAATGTCCAGCCATCACACCGCTCAGGAAGGAGGCCAGAGATGAACGTGTTTTGGTCTAAAAGCTGCAATCAACCCCAGAACAAAAGCTAAAGAACTTGTGAAGACATGGGCTGAAAGGCTACTCGGGAAGAAAGAAGCCGTTACTCCTGAAGAAACAAAAAAAAGCCAGATTACAGTTTGCAAAAAGACACCAAGGCAATGATCTCAACTTCTGGAGACATGTCCTATGGTCTGATGAAACTAAAGTGGAGCTGTTTGGCCATAATGACCACTGTTACATTTGGAGGAAAAAGGGGGAAGCTTGTCGACCTGAGAACACCATACCAACTGTGAAGCATGGAGGTGATAGCATCATTTTGTGGGGCTGTATTGCTGCAGCAGGAACTGGAGCTCTTCATAAAATAGATGGCATCATGAAGAAAGAACATTATGTGGAAATATTAAGGCATCTCAAGACATCAGCCAGGAAGTTAAAACTTGGGCGCAAATGGGTCTTCCAAATAGACAATGACCCTAAGCACACTGCCAAAATAGTTAAAAAGTGGCTTGAGGACGACAGAATCAATGGAGTGGCCATCACAAAGCCCTGATCTGAATCCCATCGAAAATGTATGGGCAGATTTGAAGAGGCGTGTGCGAGCAAGGAAACTGACAAACCTGGCTGAGTTACACCAGTTCTGTCAGGAGGAATGGGCCAGAATTCCAGCAGAGTACTGTCAGAAGCTTGTGGAAGTTTACCCAATACGTTTGACCCAAGTGATGCAGTTCAAGGGCAATGCTACTAAATAGATCCATGGCTGCGGGGGGCGCTGCCACAGGGACAGTGTAACAGTGGAAAACCGAGGGGCTAAAACAGTAAAATAAGATAAAAAGGTATAGAAGCTAAAAACTGAGGGAATAAAACAGTCAAAACAATAACATAAGATAATAATATAAGAAGCATAAAGGGAATTAGAAAGAATTAAACAGGTCAGTTAAAAGCCTGATAAAATTCAAAATGGCCGATTTTTTTGTATATTTGGATGAGTTATATATGCCTAACGGTTTTCATAAATTTACATCAATCTGGGAGTAGGAGCTTTAATTTAAGGGCAACAGCAGGTGGAGCGATCACTGTGAGTCAATATTGTCATGTAGTTGTGCTCAGGTCTGGACTCATGTCATGCATAAGATATTTCGTGCAGTTTGGACAATGTATGTTGAAGTTAGAGTGTCTTTCTGTTCCATGGCGAAAAGTACAAAATGGCGGTCATGCCATTGTGCAACATGCACAAAACATGGCTTATAAGTGCAGAACCCACAATGGAAAATTCATAAAACTCTGATGATGTTTGTCATTTTTCATCCTACCAATATGGGGCGCTGTCACTGTGAGTCAATACTGAGATATAGGTGTGTTCAGGACATGACTCTTGTCATGCATGAGGAATTTGGTGCAGATTGGACAATGTATGCTGAAATTACAGCTACTTCCTCATGGGCAAAACCTGCACACAACTTAAAGAACCGAGGACTACGTTGACAACTAACAGCCTACTGTAGTTGACAAACATACATGAATAACTGCAAATTTTGCTTCATCTTGCTGTAAAGTAGTGACTTATGTGGGGCTCCAACACACAACCCTGAGATTAAGAGTCTCATGCTCTACCGACTGAGCTAACCGGGCAATGTTTATGACATAAAATCACTGATTTTTTGAAACGTGGCATGAAAAAAACGCTCAGACATCTTTTGGAAGACAATGAACCAGTTTAGAAGTTTTACCAACATCAGCAATGATATTTAACAGTTGAAAGTCCAATATCAAACATAAGATAATGCTTGCAGTTGTGCAAATATGTATTAAATAGATAACAGACATCTGTGAACATTTGGAGGAACTGGGTGATGGAAGCCCCGGGGTTTGTTACATTTTGTACGTTGCAAAGACGACTTTCGCAAAACCTGTCCATAAACTACAGTACTGGCATTACCCTATGGCTTATTTACTTAAGACACAGTTTAAGCCTAAATTGACATCGGCACTTGGAATACGTGAATGAAACATATCGCTGAAATTCTATTTTGCACTGTACAAATATGTCAAACATGCCCATGTGACAGATTGATGCCTGTAATACCAGCAGACTGAATAATGTGTATTATCAGCAGCAGAATAACATTTAATGTCTTTATCGTATTTCCCACATAATGATAAAGAGTAATCTTCATTTAATTTCATAGTTAAAAGTTTGCCATTATTTACCTAATTGTTATAGCAGTTTGAGTACAGTATTTTTGTATCTTCTTATGCTTTATGGTCAAAATACCATTTTAACACCAGCAGTATTCATAGTAGTTGTAATTACCTGAGGGCTACAGTAGGGGCAGTGTAGAGTTGTTGAGCTACCTTTCTACCTTCAACTTGGAGGTCGCAATACTCGGATGTTTAGAAATAAACACAAAAATAAATATAAATGATAAATATCACCAGTATGGATCAGACCCTGATGGCTATTGCAGTAGGTAAGCTTTATAGAGAAGCTTAAGAGGAGGCTGCCCAACTGAGCGAATCCCTCAAAAAAGAGCCAGGATGCGCTGGAGGATAGAGCCATAATAGCATAATAGTTTTTTTTAAAATGTATTTTATTCAACCTTTATTTTACCAGGAAAGTCCCATTTAGATTGAAAACCTCTTTCTGAGAGTGACATATTTTAATTATGAAAAAAAAAGACATTTGATACTCAAGGTGACAAGAGGTTGATATCAGTCTGTCCTGCATTTTATAGTAAGGTGCACATACACATGATTATTCATTAATGCAACATGTGCCTCTACCTCATCTTTCATGTACATCATTACAGGGTAATTGCAGACTTCTTTGGCATACCACTATCCATGGTCTGCAGGACGGCCCACAATGTCATTGAGGAAATGATGACCATCCTCCAGAGTGTCATTAATTTCCAGATAGAAGAAGAGATAGAGGAGGTGGGGGCCGTCTATGTCCGCCTTGCTGACCATGAGGCTTTCCGCTGGGCTGCCTGTGCCATTGATTGGTGCCCCATCAGGATCCTTCCTCCTGCAGAGCCACAGAAGAAATGCTATATTCATAGAAAACTTTTTCCATCAGTGGGACTAAAGGGCACATGTGATGCAAAGGAGCATTTCTTGATGTGTGCATTGGCAACCCAGGATCGGTGCATGATGCGTCCTTAGGAGATCACCCATGTACCAACAGGCTCTGTATCCACCAGCTGGGTACTTCTTGTTAGGAGAGGGTACCTATGCCTGCAGCGTCCTGTTGCCATCATGGGCCCATACCGGCAGCCTGTAGCAGGTCAGACACACACACACACACACACACACACACACACACACACACACACACACACACACACACACACACAGAGCAAAAAGTTACTTCTGTGACTTTGAAATACATCATACATTTTCTACATGAATTTGAATTAACAGGCCAAGTGGAAGCCAAATACAAAGGGAAGGAATATCATACAGTGTACTAAACATTAAGAGTCAATTGGTGAACACTCCTGTCAACATGGCTACAGAATTTAATTCTTTTTTTAAATAAATTCTGTTCAAGAAATATCAAGTCTTTTCACTGCACCTGACTGTGTTTATCATCCTGTCAACTCCGAACAGCTTGTCTTTAACATAACTGAAGTCTCTGATAGAGAGGTAATGGAAATTATTTGCTCCCTTAACAAATCTAATGCCAAGGATGACTATGGGTTTGACACTAACTTTTTTAAACTTCACACAGAGTCTCTGGTTGCCCCATCACGCAGCTGGTAAATCAGTCAATCAAGCATTCTGTTGTCCCAACGAACTGGAAGGTGAACGCGGTGAATCCAATCTTTAAATCCGGAAGTAAATCTGAAATCAACAACTATAGACCAATCAGTATTCTTCCTGTCATCTCCAAAATAATAGAAAAATGGGTGGCTAAACAGTCAGTTGAACACCTCAATAACGGGTACACAACATTACATCCGATTCAGTTTGGCTTCCGGACTCATTCCACAGAGTCGGCCCTAAGTATGTTGACAGAAAAAAACAAGTGTCTCCTGGATAGGAACAACTGTGTGGGAGCTGTCTTCCTAGATCTTAAAAGGGCCTTTGACACTGTTGACCACCGAGTACTGTTAACTAAACTGTCAAAATTAAATTTTTCTACACGGGCCCTTAATTGGTTTAGATCATATCTTGCAGATAGAAAGCAGTGTGTGGTGGTCAGCGGTGTCAAATCCCCTTACCTGGACTGTCCAGTAGGGGTCCCTTTTAAGGTTCCATACTTGGACCTATTTTTTTTCAGTTTACATTAATGATTTATTTGATGTCTGTCAGGGTGTAAATGGTAAATGGACTTGTACTTATATAGTGCCTTTCTAGTCATCTGACTACTCAAGGCGCTTCACAGTGTCTGTCACATTCACCCATTCACACAGACATTCACACTGATGGCAGTGGACATCTACATACCATCTAATCTGATCTAACCATTCACACCACATTTACACACCCATGCGCAGCACAGGGAGCAATTCAGGGTTCAGTGTCTTGCCCAAGGAAACTTCGACATGTGGACCGGGGGGAGATGGGGATCGAACCACCAATCTCTCGAACAGAGGACGACCCACTCTTCCACCAAGCCACAGCCATCCGCCCAAAATGCACAGTTGTACGCAGATTATGCAGTGATTTTCACCCCTGCGAAAAACACAACATATGCTGCTCAAATACTCACGACAGCAATGTCTCATATTCAGGGCTGGCTCACTGATTCATGCCTTTCTTTAAATGTTAAAAAAAAGTGTCTGTATGTATTTTGTTAAAAGGCCGCCAAATGCTGATCATTCTGGTGTCTTTCTGGGAGGGGAGGAGCTCGCTTTGGTGAGCGAGTTCAGATTCTTGGGAGTTATCCTGGACTGGACACTCTCGTTCAGGAAACACATCAAAAAAGTGTGTAACTTTGTCAAATACAACCTGGCAAATTTCAAACAGATTAGGAATTCATTACCCACCAGTGCAGCTTTGATGTTCTTACACTGTATGATCCTCTCACATATAGACTACTGCTTCACAAGCTGGTCACTGGCATGTATGACAGCACTTAAACCAATAGACACTCTCTATAAAGGAGCCCTAAAGACTCTGGATAAAAAACCCTTCTCCTACCACATCTTCCCTCCACATTAAGGGAATGCCCCACATATTCCTATTTTAAATGTCAACTCAAAAAGTGGCTTAAATCAAGTCAAAAGTGCGACCACTGACTCGACTGTAATCATATTGCACATGAGGTTTTATTTCATTGTTTTATCCTGTGTGGGTCTGGTATCCTTCTGAGTATGTAATGTATTGTGCGGTGTGTCTTGTCTCTTCTATTTGTATTTTATTTATTTATTCAGTAGTATTTGTATTTTTTTCTAATTTTTTTTAGCAGGGACTACGGATGCAAATTAGCATATTTGCTATAATCTGGCACTTTTACAGTGATATGTTGTTATCGTTGTTCATTAATGTGCACTGTCCCTAACAGATAAAGTATTGATTGATTGATTGAATCCTGGGCTCCGTAGACGATCTTAAAGCTTCTGATATCCCTGGCCAATGAACCTAGTTACTATTCTTCTTTCTTCAAAGGGTAATGTGCATAATGATTAAGATTTAAATGAAATTCTCAATATCTAAAGCACACTGTTGCGAGTGCCGGTGACCAGCCACCTCCCCGACATGCACAGGTGCGAGGGCCCGTTCATCGCTGCTTGCAGCTTTAATTATTATTATTATAATTATTATTATTATTATTTCTCCTCTTAAATTACATTTTTGAGGGCCTAAACATGTATAACTTTTTGTGAAACTTTGCACACTGATCAGAAGTGGTGAAAAAAAATTATATTTTATGGGTCTAATATTAATAATAATAATCATTCCAATTACAATAGGGTCCTCGAAGACTAAGTCGGTGCTCGGGCCCTAATAATAATAATAATTATTATAATAATTATAATGATAATCATCATCATCATGACCGAAAGAACAAGGTTGAAGGGTACAAGCGGCCGAAATGGGTTTTCTCAAGAGGATGGCTGGAGTCTCCCTTAGAGATAGGGTGAGAAGTTCAGCCATCCGTGAGGATGTGTTAAAATGAGCCAGTTGAGGTGCTTCGGGCATCTAGTAAGGATGTCCCCTGGGCACCTCCCTAGGGAGGTGTTCCAGGCACGTCCAGCTGGGAGGAGGCCTCCGGGAAGACCCAGGACTAGGTGGAGAGATTATATCTACATACTGGCCTGGGAACGCCTCGGGATCCCACAGTCCCACAGTCCTGTCTGTGCATGTGTGTGTGTAAAATGAAAAAAAAAAAAAAAAATAGAGTGAAAATTGAATTTCCCCATTGTGGGACAAATAAAGGAATTCTTCTTCTTCTTCTTAGAGCTGGTTAATGTGGCCCGGGAAAGGGAAGTTTGGGGTCCTCTGCTGCAGCTGCTGCCCCCGCGTCCCGACCCTGGAAAAGCGGTTGAAAATGAGATGAGATGAGATGATTCCAATTACAATAGGGTCCTCGCCGATTTCGTCGGTGCTTGGGCCCTAGTAATAATAATAATTATCATTCCAATTACAATAGGGACCTCGCCGACTTAGTCGGTGCTCGGGCCCTAATAATAATAATAATAAAGCTAATAATAATAATAATCATAATCATCATCATCATCATCATTCCAATTACAATAGGGACCTCGCAGACTTAGTCTATGCTTGGGCCCTAATAATAATAATTAAGCTAATAAAGCTAATAATAATCATCATCATTCCAATTACAATAGGGTCCTAGCCGAGTTTGTTGGTGCTTGGGCCGTAATAATAATAATAATAATAATAATCATTCCAATTACAATAGGGTCCTCGCCTACTTCGTCGGTGCTCGGGCCCTTATTATAATAATAATAATAATAATAATAATAATAATAATCATCATTCCAATTACAATAGGGTCCCTGCCGATTTCGTCGGTGCTTAGGCCCTAATAATAATACTGCTACTACTACTATTACTAATAATAATAATAATTATCATTCCAATTACAATAGGGTCCTCGCCGACTTCGTCGGTGCTCTGGCCCTTATAATAATAATAATAATAATAATAATATTAATAATAATAATTATATTACAATTACAATAGGACCTCGCTGACTTTGTCCGTGCTTGGGCCCTAATAATAATTATAATGCTAATAATAATAATAATCATTCCAATTACAATAGGGTCCTCGCAGACTTCGTCGGTGCTCGGGCCCTAATAATAATGCTAATAATGCTAATAATAATAATCATTCCAATTACAATAGGGTGCTCGCCGACTTCGTCGGTGCTCGGGCCCTAACAATAATAATAATAATAATTATAATAATTCCAATTACAAAAGGGTCCGCGCCGACTTCGTCGGTGCTTGGGCCCTAATAATAAAAATAATTATTCCAATTACAATAGGCTCCTCGCCGACGTCGTCTGTGCTCGGGCCCTAATAATAATAATAATAAAGCTAATAATAATAATAATCATAATCATCATCATCATCATCATTCCAATTACAAAAGGGACCTCGCAGACTTAGTCGGTGCTTGGGCCCTAATAATAATAATTAAGCTAATAAAGCTAATAATAATCATCATCATTCCAATTACAATAGGGTCCTAGCCGAGTTTGTTGGTGCTTGGGCCCTAATAATAATAATAATTATAATAATCATTCCAATTACAATAGGGTCCTCGCCTACTTCGTCGGTGCTCGGGCCCTTATAGTAATAATAATAATAATAATAATAATAATAATCATCATTCCAATTACAATAGGGTCCCCGCGGATTTCGTCGGTGCTTAGGCCCTAATACTACTACTACTACTACTACTAATACTAATAATAATAATAATTATCATTCCAATTACAATAGGGTCCTCGCCGACTTCGTCGGTGCTCGGGCCCTTATAATAATAATAATAATAATATTATTAATAATAATAATTATATTACAATTACAATAGGACCTCGCCGACTTTGTCCGTGCTCGGGCCCAAATAATAATAATAATGATAATAATAATAATAATCATTCCAATTACAATAGGGTCCTCGCAGACTTCGTCGGTGCTCGGGCCCTAACAATAATAATAATGCTAATAATAATTATCATTCCAATTACAATAGGGTGCTCGCCGACTTCGTCGGTGCTCGGGCCCTAACAATAATAATAATAATAATAATAATAATAATTCCAATTACAATAGGGTCCTCGCCGACTTCTTCGGTGCTTGGGCCCTAATAATAAAAATAATTATTCCAATTACAATAGGCTCCTCGCCGACCTTGTCTGTGCTCGGGCCCTAATAATAATAACAACAATAATTTCTTTAAAAACAATTGGTTTCCTCATACTTACAGTTCCTATACTTTCAGTGGCAGTATGAAATTAATCTGCTAATCTCTCTTGTAGGAGTTTAAAATGAAAAACGCATAAAATTCAAGATGGCCGACTTCCTGTTGGGCGGAGCTAATAAAAGCTAGTAGGAAATATGTTTGAAATGATTAAAGCTATATGGGTACCACATTTTGTGAATATCAGAGCAACTTTGTTTCAATTAAGGCCGTCCAGGTGTTGTAGGCCCTAGGAAGCCAGCTAAACTAACATGGACCAAGTTGTTGTATATTTTCACAGTGTTTAATGGTTCTCATGTGTCTGCCAAGTTTTGTGCGCTTTTGATGTGCTAAAAATGCTCAAAGTAAGTAGGGGGTGCTATAGTGCCACACCCAAGTCAAATTAGAACATCAAATCAAGAGCATAATTGGGTTGAACATGTGTCCATAGTTTTGTGCATTTTTGTGCAACCTAAAGGCCTCAAACATGTGTTCTCAAACGGAAAATGTATGCACAAGATCCGCAACTTTCTGTTAGGTGGAAATGGAAAAATGTCAGTATGTTCTTCAAGATGAGAGCAATGATCCCACCAACATCAAAAAAAAAAATTCCCAACCATGGTGTGGGTTTGGAAGCGCTCTGGAGCCCTCTGGCCACACACGAGCCGAAAACTTTGAAATTCCTGCCCCTTCTGACCTGTCTGCCAGGTTTGGTGAGTTTTTGAGAATGGCAAGCTCCTCAAAATATGACAAAGTTTGATACATAAAGCTGACTTTCTGTTGTCACTAAGTGGCGCTATGACTATGACTCAATTTCAGCATATAGATGTCTTCAGGCCTTGACTGTTTTCAAGCAGTGAAATTTGGGGCATATTGGAAAAAGTAAACCGTGGGTCTTCCATCACCCAGTTCCTCCGATTATTCACAGATGTCTGTTT
The DNA here is from genome assembly GCF_963691815.1 of Echiichthys vipera. Taxonomy (NCBI): domain Eukaryota; kingdom Metazoa; phylum Chordata; class Actinopteri; order Perciformes; family Trachinidae; genus Echiichthys; species Echiichthys vipera. The sequence goes on from NC_139837.1 coordinate 29,543,525, forward strand.
TTCTATTGCTTACATATTTGTAGTACTGCAAGCATTACCTTATGTTTGATACTGGTCTTTCAAGTGTTAAATATCATTGCTGATGTTGGTAAAACCTCTAAACTTGTTGATTGTCTTCAAAAAACCTGTGGTTTTTAACCCCCACATTGGGCGAGCACGAGAGTCTAAGTCTTAGGGTTGCCAATGTCAACTTAGTCTTAAGAAACTGTGTCTTGAGTAAATAAGCCAGAGGGTGATGCCAGTACTGTAGTTTATGGACAGGTTTTGCACATGAGATCAGATATACCATGTCGTCTTTTTAAGGTACAAAATGTAACAAACTCTGGGGCTGCCATCACCCAGTTCCTCCAATTTTTTACAGATGTCTGTTATCTATTGTATTCATATTTGTACAACTGCAAGCATTATCTTATGTTTGACACTGGTCTGTCAAGTGTTAAATTGCATTGCGGATGTTGGTAAAACCTCTAAACTTGTCCATTGTCTTCAAAAACATTTCAAAACATCTGTGGTTTTTAAGCCCCACATTGGGCGAGTATGAGACTCTTAGAGTAGTATATCAGGTTCACCTTATTGGCGTGCATATACACGCGCGTACGAGTGTGGTGTCGCTCGCGCGGCAATTTTTTTTTCCCGCGCATCTGAAATGTGTGTGCCATTTGTGATATAGTATGTTGTATAGATAGAAATAGTTTATGTTTTAACTATGGTGGTTTTTGTGGGGAGTCCTTTTGTTAATGTATTTTCTGAGTGTCTGTCTGTCTGTCTGTGTGTGATCCTGCGTGTGTGCCTGTGTTGACATGCTGCATGTCCAGTTTTAGGGGTTGTGATTAAATGACATATTATTTCAGCGAATGTGTTTGTGTGTGTAGTTTTATATTTCTGTGTTGTCACTGCGCATGCTCGGTTTTAGCGGTCCCCATTAAGTGACGTATTATTTCAGCGTCTGTGTGATTTGTTGAGATCAACCTGCAGTTACCTCCCCGGATCCGTTGATCGGAGGATAGAAGGAGAGATCTTGAGACGATGGCTTGAGATCACACCAATATCTTTATTGGAGCACTTTGCAAAGCGGAGACAAGTTCTGATACAACTCAAACCAGGTCATACATCAGACGAGTCTATTGTTGTCTAGGGGTAGCGGCTTTAAATACCCTTCTGTCGATGGTAACGCCTTAAAGGTAAAAAAGGCAGCAATGGGCGTTAATCTGCCTGGAAACACATTATAACACTAACAGCTGAGTGAAGGAAATTAGTGCATGTCCCTATATGGCTATCTAGAGAGAACAGATGTGTCTGTGTTTGCACCACACAAAATTGTTAGTTAATGAATATGTGTGTGTGCGTGCCTAAAATGAGGAAATGAACATTCCTCTGTTCTTTAGGATCATAACGAGGTGATGTGTGAGAGAGCATGAGATCTCTATCTTCCTCTCTTTTCTGTGAGGCTCTGTGATGCAAGTTATTATCTGCTCAACCAGCCAGGACTAGTCTCATTCCAGGGGTTTATGTACCATGACCCCACTGTGCACCAACTTCAGTTTAGCCATTTCAAAAGCCACATGACAGAGCAGCTCATTTCTCTATCTTCCACAATTCCCCCTTTTGAGCTCTCAAAAGAGCTCAACATCAAGCGTTCGCAGTTGCAGACAATCATTGATAGCAAGCCTGGATATAGCTCGGCCGTATGCTATAGTTCGGCCGTACATGGGTTATGCACTTATCCTTTTTTTGTGTTCCTCGTTTCTCACGAGAGAGCGGACTAAGGGGTGTCACTGCCTTACTCTGTTCATGCTGACCTTCGCATAACCAAAAAATCAGGGGTACAATTATACATGTTAGAGCACCACACGATAATAACACTCCTCTATTACCAAATTGTAGCATGATTTGGCACTAAAACCTAGTGGTGCCTGTGAGTATTAGTTTTAGCAAACCTAAAGAAAAGGAAATAGCAAATATTACAGATAGAAAAATGAAAAAGTTCAGTTGACACGTTGTCATGGAGATGGTGGGTCTGGCGACGTCGTCTACTTCCGGTGTTGGTTTTAACGAGCTCAGGTATACTACCTTCCCTCCAATGCCACCAGGGGATTACTCTGCCCTATTTGGTCAGTGGTTTTTTCTTCTGTACCAGCCGGTACAGTGCACGATGCTTTCAGGTCCTGATGCACCTCACTCAAGGAGCGTTGTGGTTCTGCCGCTGCCGCACACTGGCTCCAGTGGTACCAAGTGTCGCCTTTCCCCTTCAGTCTGACGGCGTGGGACGTTCGCTCCACCACCTGGTATGGACCTGTCCAGCGAGGTTCGGACCACTTCCGCTTGATGACCTTCAGCACCACCCAGTATGTCTCCAGTGTTGGCTGGGCCTCCGCGTTGCCGAGTCGATCGGTCACCTGTTTGGCGAATGCTGAAACGAGACTTTGCAATTCACGGAAATACTCTCTGTTGGTTAGTGATTGGTCATCATTTTTAATACCAGACAGCCTAGACTGTGGCCCTGGCAGAGCCCTTCCCGTTTGCAACTCAAAAGGCGTGAAACCTGTGCTCTGATTCACAGAGCTCCTAACAGACATCAAGGCTAATGGTAGGGCGTCAACCCAATTCATTTTGGTCTGTGCACAGATTTTGGCCAATTTGTTTTTTATAGTCTGATTCATTCTTTCCACTTTCCCTTGTGACTGGGGATGGTAAACTGTACAAAACTTGTGTTTCAAACCCAACATTGATTCATCCTTCTGCAAATCCTGATTCTTGAAATGTGTTCCGTTATCTGACCTAATTTTCTCCGGGAACCCATGTCTCGGGATGTACTGGTTTATCAAAAACTTAATTACCGTCTTATTGTCTTCCTTCTTCGCAGGCCATGCCTCTGGCCATCCTGTATATGCATCCACACACATCAACACATACCTATACCCTCTTACCATGGTAACCACATCTGTATAATCGATTATGATTTCTCTTCCGACTCTGGGTTCTAGAGGATATTGTCCAGGATGTGGTTTCACCGTGGGTCTGGCATTGTACTGTGTACATATTTTGCATGTGGTCACAAAGTGTTTGGCCATGTCTTTCAGATAAGGATGCCACCAATGTTCCAGATTTCTCATCATCTGAGCCACACCCACATGTCCCACACCGTGTGCTTCAGCTAAAGCGGTCTGCCTACCGTCAGGTGGCAAAACGAGATGCCCATCCGGGCCTCTCCACAAACCATCCGTTTGTGTGGCCCCTCTAGCTTTCCACATGGTTTTCTCCTGTGGAGACGCTGCTGCTTGTCCATTTTTGAGTGCACTCAGATCAGATAGCTCTTCTGCCTCTGAACACACCACTATTGCTTGTGTTACGTATCCTGCCGCCTTCTTTGCGGCTTGATCAGCTGCGTCATTGCCTTGTCTTAGGTCAATCTTTGGTTATATCTCACATTCCCCCCATTTGACATAGAGTGTCAAATAATTTATTTGAAATAACACAATATCATCAACTAACTCTTTCTTTGACTACACACTGCAAACATTAGTAGAGGTTAACTTTTAACTCTTCGAATATAACAACGAAAAATAAAAACAACGAAAAACATTAAAACAAAAACAATTCTATTCACACCGTATCATCATCTGCTATGGCATTGCCCTGTGAAAACTGAGTTTTTACAGTCAGCGTGAACTCTTTTAACTGTAAACAGGTAAAAGTGTTGGAGACAAAAGGTTAAGAACAAAAGGTTTTCCTGTAGGAGTGAGAATGCCACAGTTTTTCCCAGAGTGTGAAAGTTATGGACAATATTAGAGCATATTGTGACTCTGACACTGTATCATCTGTTGCGCCTAGAAAGAAAACCACAGATTAATACAAATAACTCTGTCGCCTTAGCAAACTAGTTATTTTGGCAGTTTTAGTTCAAAGGCAAACACAGAAAGAGCAGTTAGATGGATTCCTCGCAGAACCATCTATAAAGAAAAACAGAATCATCGTTAGACACTATGTATCAAACAAGGCATCCCATGGTTTTGATCCACTGTTAAACATTTCCATCCAAGAATGGTTCTCCATCTTCAACTGTAGGATCATAGGCCCAAAAATTAAGACGGTACAGCGCTTCAGGCTGACATTAAACATTAGTGTGACAATGAGTATCATGCAGAACATGCACACTTTGAAAATACAATAGGGTCAGATGTTAGTGTTTGTTTATTTGACCTAAAACTATTGACATACAATTATCATGCAAAAATTAAAAAGAAACAATCAGAGCTCGATCAGGTAGGTCATTTTAAGTCGGTAGAGGCTGTTTGCCTCAGCAGTCACAGTCTAAAAAGTCAGTCATTGGCCAAGTTTCTTTATACAGGGTTTGGGAGATCTCCACAAAAACATAAAATAATCCATAAGTGGCAATATAATTTAATCTATTTATTTATTTATTTTTTAAAAACCCATCCAGTTCCTATGGATGCAGTCAGAACCCACTTATTATCATTATTAATAATATTATCCTTATTATTATTGTTATATCTAATGCTTCAATTTGCAAAAACAAGACATATGTTTCTGAAAACCTCACCATCGCTAATGCAGCTTTTTAAACCAGGTTTTCCCAGAAGACTATACCATTAAATTCCAAAAATTGAAATACCATTGAGAGTGAAAGCAAAAAACCCAGAATAATGAGTCAGGATTTACAGTGATGCATCAATATTGCATTTTCTAAAATCAATCCCCAGAAACTCAAACCTGTGACATCTATGATGCCTCTTCAGGTAAAATGGGAGGTATATTTGAGACATTCCACAATGGCATGCTTGTTTTATAAGAAATAATCAGTGTTGCTTTCAATAACTTGAATTTTTTCTTATGTGAGCTAAAAAAGATTTTGTCTGAGCATAGTAATCAAAACCTTAATTTTCTGTGTCTAATGATCAACTCTCACTGCAAAACCCTAATTTTCCCTATTGACACCAATACCTATTCTTAATAAATATCCCTATATGTATATGCAAGTATATGTATGTGTTGAACATTAACATCCTGTTCATTCTAAGTTCAACTAACGGTTATCTTTAATTTCTTGTGATTTTCAAATGCTCTGACCTTCCTCCGCTGACTGTATGGCCTGTTCATGGGGGAACCATGAAAAAACCCCAAGCAGAAACACGCAACCAGGACTTCTCTGGATCTTGTCCCAGTCTCCTTCTTTCTCTCCTTCTGCTGTTGTCTTGATGAGGCCATCTTTGTTCAGGATTCTGTGCCCCATTCTGCTGGTATAGTGAACCAAATGGCCGGTCGAATGTTGCCCATCCGAGTTCACACCTCTCCAGCTACCACCTCCTTGCAATCTTGTAGTTCCTCTGGCTGCCATGTCCTGAACACAAGCTCTTCAGTGTTCAATTCAACTGAACATCTGGTGCCGTGGACATCCGTTTCCTTTTCTTCAGGCCAGTAGTCAAAAAGAAGTTGCTGTTTTGAGAGAGAACTTTTCTGGAGAAGCAATGCTAGCTTTTTCCTTTCTTTCAGTCTGTTTTTCTCAGTCACTGGTTTTGTGACAACTGACACATCAGATGCAGGTTCAGTCTCCCCTCCCCCTCATTGTCAGAGTCCTTCTGGGAATATGCATATGGGCTTGATGCAGGGGCTGCATGGCTTGGAGACATTAGGAGGAGGCCCTGTCTTTTATCCCTAATCTCTGCTCCTCATCATTCATTCACTTCTCTTTCTGTAACACATACTTATTTCTTTAATTCCTTGTCTATCTATAACTGAGTTTGCTTTCCTCCTATCTTTCCCTACTCGCTGTCCCTTTCTCTCTCATCACTTTACCCTCTTCACTACATTTGTACCTAAACATGTGCCTAATAAAAGACGAAAAATAAAAAAATTAAAATACCTCTTAGTCTAGTAATGCCAAAATGGAAGCTCTCAACCACATTAACCCATTTATCTGCTATAAATTTAGCAGGATCTGTAAAAATTTTAACTTTCCCCTTTTGTTTCCCATTTTTCTATTGACTCACTGGGATGTGCTTTTACTTTCAATGGGCTTATTGTTCACTCAGACAGATTTCACACATGCTGATCTTTCCATACGAATATGGTTAGATCTTATCACACATACACTAACTTTGGATAATCTTTCAGCCAGGTGGTTTGTACGACAGCTTTGCACCCTTTAATATCCAAACTGGATATTTAGACACTGAAATGAGTTACCACAAAGTTTATTTTTCTTACCACATTCATACGCCCATTTTATTGTAGTTGGGAATCCCTACACTCATGCAAATTATATTTGCATTTTAAAAATTTCTACTCCTTTAAAGAATTGATTGATCATTCATTTTCTCCCTAAATGCTTATGTATTTTCCAAAACACTTCTCTGTTCTCGTCAACGGGGGTCAATGCCGGTAATGCCGTTCTAGTAAAGGAAGCTTCTACACAGACTCACGTCTGTGCGCCTTCACTCTCGGGGTTACCCCAGAACGTGCACCACTTTTCCCATTATAGTTAAAAACAGCTACAGAACTATACCGCCCTCTGTTGTCCCAAAGAAATGTGTATTCCTCAGAACCTGAGTCTGATGTCAAAGTGGATATACACAGGAACCTCCCACACTTATTTAAACACACATATGAGTCCCAGACTCGACTTATAGCAAAATTGCGATGCAAACACACATATGAGTCCCAGACTCGACTTATAGCAAAATTGCGATGCCTCTACATATGAGACCCAGACTCGGCTTATAGTAAAATTGCGATGCCTCTACATATGAGTCCCAGACTCGGCTTATAGCAAAATTGCGATGCCTCTACATATGAGACCCAGACTCGGCTTATAGCAAAATTGCGATGCCTCTACATATGAGTCCCAGACTCGGCTTATAGCAAAATTGCGATGCCTCTACATATGAGACCCAGACTCGGCTTAAAGCAAAATTGCGATGCCTCTACATATGAGTCCCAGACTCGGCTTATAGCAAAATTGCGATGCCTCTACATATGAGTCCCAGACTGGGCTTATAGAATTCGGGGTATCCTCAGTTCCCCAGGCTTCTAACCCACTTATAGAATTCGGGGTATCCTCAGTTCCCCGGGCCTCTAACCCAATAACCTCCTAGGTTTTGTCCGTATCCTCGTCAGAATAACGGTGGGGTCAACCACGACCCAGGACCATTCTCAGTTTACCATTCTCAGTTTTGCCATTATCTCAATTTAAATAGTTTACTCACTGTGGCGCAGGCAAGACACAATGTTTTAGAATGCCCAATGTGCAGAGTTTCGATTAAACAGGTTCTGCTTACCTTTACTAATGTGCCGGATTGTGTCTCACGCTGTTCCCCGTGAAGAAACCTTTTTGGGTCGAATTTGCCTTCTCCTCCTTCCGATCCCGGACGAGCCCCCAAATTGTTGAGATCAACCTGCAGTTACCTCCCCAGGTCCGTTGATCGGAGGATAGAAGGAGAGATCTTGAGACGATGGCTTGAGATCACACCAATATCTTTATTGGCGCACTTTGCAAAGCGGAGACAAGTTCTGATACAACTCAAACCAGGTCATACATCAGACGAGTCTATTGTTGTCTAGGGGTAGCGGCTTTAAATACCCTTCTGTCGATGGTAATGCCTTAAAGGTAAAAAAGGCGGCAATGGGCGTTAATCTGCCTGGCAACACATTATAACACTGACAGCTGAGTGAAGGAAATTAGTGCATGTCCCTATATGGCTATCTAGAGAGAACAGATGTGTCTGTGTTTGCACCACACGAAATTGTTAGTTAATGAATATGTGTGTGTGTGCCTAAAATGAGGAAATGAACATTCCTCTGTTCTTTAGGATCATAACGAGGTGATGTGTGAGAGAGCACGAGATCTCTATCTTCCTCTCTTTTCTGTGAGGCTCTGTGATGCAAGTTATTATCTGCTCAACCAGCCAGGACTAGTCTCATTCCAGGGGTTTATATACCATGACCCCACTGTGCACCAACTTCAGTTTAGCAATTTCAAAAGCCACATGACCGAGCAGCTCATTTCTCTATCTTCCACAGATTGTAGTTTTAATATGTTTAAATGCATGCATGGTAAGCCTCCCGTTTTTTCTATTTATTTATTTTTAAAGTATAGGTCTTTTCCCATAAGTTGATGTGTCCTGACATGTTTTAATGTGAGGGTTTTACTGACTCTTTATGTTGTAAATAATGTGAAAGGGTTAGAGTTGTATTTAAATGAGAGGGCTTTTTAAAAAAAATGAGTAAGACCATGTTTTCATATATAATAGGATAGATGCTGATGTAGTGTTTTTAAATAGAGGTTTTAAGTTAAAATAGAGATAAGCAGAGTTACAAAAAAAATGGTAGGATTGTATATAGATGAGAATGTAGGTCTATTTTAAAATAAAAAGTATGCAAGAGCACTATATAAAGTGGTGTTTTAAAATAAAATTTAGTTAAAATATTGGTGTTTATATGAGTAGAGATTTAGTCAAAATAGTATTTTTTTTGCTCTGTCTCTTGTGATTTAGTTTAAAATAGTGGTGTTTAAACGAGAAGAGATATAGTCGAAATAGTATTTTTTTTTAGTTCTGTCTCTTGTGATTTAGTTTAAAATAATGGTGTTTAAACGAGAAGAGATATAGTCAAAATAGTATTTTCTCTTAGAGGTTGGGTTTTCTTGATAATTCTTTCTCATTAGAGATTTGTGTGTGTGTGTGTGTGTGTGTGTTGTAGGGTTTTTAAAATAGTTTTATTTATATGAGAAGATTTTTTTTCTTATATTATAAGTTTTTATTCTTGTTACTGTTACAGTCGTGGGAAGCCGTGGGAAGCAGAGGGTTTGGGGTTGCAGACATATTATTTTAAGGTGATGTGTCTGGACATGTCTGTAGAGGTGTCTCATTGAAACTCTTTGATGCAGCCTTTCCGAGATCCGCTCAAGGTGTCACTTCCCAGCGCCGTCCTGTGGGGGGTCTCAAAAAAGGATACATCAAAGAGAGCAATGAACCACCTCTACAGATGCAACGTCTTCCATAGCCTTATTTGGGCATAGGAAGTGTGTGTGTGTGTGTTTAAGATGTATTCTTTAACCCCCAAAAGACAATGGAGAATGCATACTAAAAAACATTTACCCGCCAAAACTAGGTTGGTGGGGCACTGTCTGTCACGACCCATGAGGTGTGCAATAACTTTCATCAAAGCTGCCGACGTGAATCAACATAGACATCCAAAACTATTGAGGTGTTATATCAAGGAGTGGTGTTCTGTATAAAGCTAGGGGCTCTTGTGCAGATTTTCAGACCTCAGACTCCATATCGACACGAAGCAGACTGCGTTTTGCATTGCCCATCCGTTTTCTGCATGAAAATACGTCAATTTTTTTCTGGAAAATGGCGAGCACATCTGGTGAGTATGACATTTTTATTGTTTAAATTTAAATTGGTACAAGAGTATTTATCTGATGTGTTATTTGATAAGTAGTATTCTAAATCAGGGGAGGAGCGTGCTGAGCCATTCACTACAGGGTCCTTTGGGATTGTAGAAGCCACCGGAGCAAGAAAGAGGTCTTATGTCCTGGGTATGAAGCTAACATCTAAGCTAACATAACTGTATGTGTGTGTGTGTGTGTGTGTGTGTGTGTGTGTGTGTGTGTGTGTGTGTGAAGAAACGTTTAAAGCTGTAATTAAATTATTGATTTTATTCCATTGGAAGGGGCCCAGCAGGCTGTAGATGTACTGCATAACTCATTATTCTCATTATTATTATTATATTATTATTCTTATACTCATTACAAAACTCAACATTTTGACAAGTGCCTCTTCTCATGTATATGTTTTAATACTATATTTCAAACAGGAATATTCCCGATCTTCAACATACAATATCCATCTTTGCAAGGAACTGAGACAACAGATGCACCTATTCTGATAAAGGACACACAGGAAGAGACTGGTGAAGGCCCCTCTACTGCAGATACCAACACTGACACAGAGATATATTCAGAAATTCCAAACTGGACTGAAGCACAGATACAAGATTAGGACGAAAATTCTTTCATCGAAGACAACCAGCACTCATCTCATAGTAAGAAAAGCAATATATATCATGATGCACGACAGCTGTCTACAAATAAGTCTTTTATCTATTCAGAAAGAGAGCTACAGGGATTGATAAGACGTAGCAGAGCCCAGATTAAGGAATGCCGTTATACAAAGACAGTAGTCAATAACAACAGCATCAAACTCGTCAACAAAACACTCAGATAGATTAGGAAGTCACATCAGCTTAAAAAAGAGGTTGGATTGCTTAGAAGTGAGGTTTTAGAGCTTAGAGGCCATTAGAAGAGATCATTCAATATGATGAGTAATAAACTGGATCTACTACTAAGAAAAATATGAATAGTAGTGCGTGTGCTAGACTCCTGGGGTTAAATAAATTTGTGTCTGATTTAGCTTCTGTTGTCTTAAAACATGGGTCGCATATGCATGCACAAATCAAAACATGGCAGGCGTTGTGTTGTGGTATCTAGTGATGATGAAAATGACCCTCTCAATAGACTGAAAAAAAAAATGAAATGGTTGATTCAAATTCAGGTGAAGGGGAGAAGGAGTATAACTGGCATGATTTAAATCCCACGACTATCATTGACAGCCTGTCTGATATTGAAAATGAAATGGATGCATTAGAGGAGGAAGACGATGTGGGGATGACATCGGAACAGGCTCTAAATGTTCTGCATGGCATGGGTATACTGAAGCATGATGTCTCAGAATTTGTTGAGTCAGATGAGGAGTTACAAAGGGCACAAATGAGAGGTGGTTCTATACACCAAAGACAACCTCCCCAAAATGATAGCATCCCTTCATCACATCAACATAAAACTGCAAAGTACAGCCCTGAATTAACCCCATGTTTGAACCGTGTCGGTAGAGCACGTGAGTTTAATATCACAGAGAGGCACAATTTAATGGGGCGGCGATAAGACAGTGTGTTAAACTGAATGATATTGCGTTGGATAATCTCAGCACTGCATTGTCAACACTAAGACATAGATTGAAACATCTTGTTGACATTTCAACAGATTAGGCAGCGCCAGATGGCGTTTTAAATGTAGACTTAAGAGGACCATCACTGTCTAGCGATGTGTGTGCTTTGTTAAATGCTTCTAAGAACTTCAATGCTGAAGCCTTCCTGAACGAAATTGAGCAGGTGATGCAGAGTAATGACAGGATTGCTTCAGATGACCAGCTCAAATTCGTAGTCTCGACAGCATTCAATAAGCGTGGGGGTGTGAGACGCAAACTAGGATCCATCCCCTATGAAGATAAAAAAAATAAGAAAAAATCAAGTCTCTACATAACCCCCAACACAAATAATAACTTGTGCTTCTCCATATGTCTTGTGCACTACATGCACCCAGACATGCATGAAGATGAGGTTCAAGAGCAGGCCCTACAGGTTCATTCACGTGTAGACTTTGATGTAGATCAAAAGTAATCGTTTTCAGACGTGTCCAAATTTGAGCAGCATTTGGGTATCATGATTATTGTATTCCATCACAATAACAGTACGGAACAATTGGAGTTTGGGTCCAAACACATGAAAACCCCCACCCCAAAACAGCATGGCTCTACCTGAACGATGAACATTATCAGACAGTAGAAAAGAAAAACAGATTTTTTTGGGGTCTACCTATGTGTGTGATTACTGTTACAAAGGCTACCAAACACCAGCACTTCACAAATGCAAATACTTTTGCAATGTATGTCTGTCTGGGGAGTGTCGCAAAAATTTCAGACCTCGAGAGCGCACCAAATATTGCGACGATTGTGGTTATATTTATGGCATAAGCAACAACTCAAAAGCGGGGGTCATAAATGTCTGAAGGACAAATGTAGTCACTGTGGTGCATTAATGGGCTCAGACATGGATCATCAGTGTTGTATACAACCTGAAAAACGTCCGTACCCCAGACTAAATATGTCTTTTACGACTTTGAGACACACACTGATAACAACAACCACAAGGCCAATTTTGTTTGTGCTATTGATTTTGAAAATCAGAATTGGTCAGCTGCAGGCCCAAAATGTGTCAAACTCTTTCTACAAAAGTTTAGGAAACCAAAATACAAAGACTACAAGTTCATTGCTCATGATGCTTCAGGATTTGACCATTACATTGTGTTACACTATCTCACCAAACCAACACAGTCTCACACCCAGCACGTCAAAAACTGACGCTTGGTCAGGGGCCTTTGGCGTTAGTTACTGACTAAAAAGGTCTCCTTAAACGTAAAAACCCGAAGCAGGGGGCTTTCAACTCATTACAATGTAAGCCCATCCGCGGCAATATTTGAAGCTCAGGGCGAGTGCCCCTGCTGTCCATTCATTCAGTATTAACCCGACCACGACGCACCCAGACGCTGTGAGCATCCGTCCCATTGGCTAACGGAGGACCTGAATCCCGGAAATATTCACCTTACTATCAGATTTTACGTTAACGGCGATTTTACAATGATATCTGCGACATTTCTCAACACAAAACACAAGTGTACCCTTGTTGATTACACACAAGTGACAGGTTAATGTCAGCGTTGCTGGACAAAACCGCTTTTACACAATTTATTTCAAAATGAAACTGAATATGAACGTGAACAGATTGAAAATTATTGATAAATAAGGCGGTTACTCAAAACAACAACTTTTAGCTTTAGCTTGACCCGGAAGTGTTCACCTTACTGTCACTTATTATGCTAATGGTGAAAAGCGGCTGTTGCTCCAGACACAACGCATGTCAGCGTTGCTGGACAAAACCGCTTTCAACTATTATTTTTTTCAAAATGAACTAGAATATGAATGTGAACTGATTAAAATTGATTAATAGTTTAACAGCAACACCTAGTACTGTTGCACACCACAGTCTATTTCCCACACCGGCTGAATCTTAAAATATGAACTCCCAAAAAATCATGTTGTTAAGATTTTCTTACTGACGCAATATGACAGCAGACAATTAGCTTTTATCATTTTTTTCCTCTAATGCAGTGAAATATTTGTTATTATTTTTAGTAATAAATATTTTATTCCAAAAACGTGCCATATATGCATATAACGCGCTTGAATGACGTCATCGTGTGCGACGATCCCAAGATGCGCAGATGCAGTCTTCCATTTAATCAGGTAAGAACATCAACTTTATGATAGAGAAAATACTAAACTATAAGCCACAATAATGAATGAAAAATTATAAAAAATCGGCCAAAATGTTGTTGTTAGCATTGCTGGGTAGTAATTTAATTAAAATGCTGTGCATTTGAGGTTCACTTTATTTTGGTGTTATTTTTTTTGAAGGGAAACTGCATAAAATTGAAAAGACAATTTCCGTAAACAGTTTTCAGAAATGTTGTCAATCATGATGTTTATTTTGTGTGGTTAGCGTGGTTAGTGACATGGACATAGAAACAAGAACGGACAGCGTACCAAAAATGGCGCCCCATTCATTCCTATGGAAAGCTGCTCAGAGCCTCAGTGGCCATTTTGCTTTTGGTGAACACAGGAGGACTTTCGTATTTTTTTTCCTGTCCATGGTATCTATGGCGCTGTAGATAGTAGATTGAGTAAATGTTGACCATAAACGTAATTGGCATATGTTTCATATGTATTTAAATTAACCGAAATGACTGTTTGAATCAGGCAAAGTAATGTTTGTATTCTTTAGTGAGCATTTTTTAAGAAGCAGAGGTGTTTCTCTGCCTGAGAGGGGAACTACAACAACGTAGTTACACGATAAGTTACGTCACTATCGCCAGTCGGACGCCATTAGCCAAACTTAGTTTTACACTATTTTACCTGAAAACAATATAAAATTATTTATATTTGTATGTTAAACATAAAGTTTGATAGAATTTAGCAAAAAACTACCGGCCTTCATACTTGAGGATTCCAGTGAAAAGCCAGACATTAAAATATAATATTATAATCTCTGTATGTAATTATAATAATAATTAAAATTGCTTTATATATAAAGCACCTTTAAAAACAGACATTTACAAAGTGCTTGACAGGCAGCGCAAAGACAAAAACACATCCACAATCCATACGCAGTATACTGACATCAGAGATAAAGAGTCTGATGCTTCAACTAACAGTAAAACTGACATGAACAAGAAAACACTAACAGATGACAAGGTAAAAGGACAGCAAAAATACCATAAAATATAAACAAAATAAACAAGTAAAATAAAATAAGATAAATTAAGTTAAAAGACGACATCACATAAAAGCAAGTCTGTAAAATGATTGTTGTTGTTGTTGTTGTTGTTGTTGTTGTTGTTGCAGGATTCTTCCAGCCATTGCCTCCAAAAACTTTTGTTCTGGATAAGGCCCTTTGCTCCTGTGGTAAGTTTCAGTTCGCGAGTGTACAAAATCTATTTTTCTTGCTTGACCTTTTGGGTACATCATGTTTAAAAGTTTTAGCTTCTTCAAGATCTCTTTAATACTTCTCAGCCCTCTGGTTCATTTTCATTAAGTCTTTTATAAATTTTCTTATGTTAAGTTGTGTGTTTTTTTTTTAAATTGGATTCAGAATGTCAGAGTTCAGGGGCTGTATTTACAAAACATTTGATCTCAGCACTAAGAGTTCTCCTGAGGAGCACTAAAAGTTCTTAGTTCAGAGTTATTTCTTAAAACATATTCACAAAGCCTCTGAGACCAACTTTTAATAAGGAATCAGAGGGACTCCTAAGCTAAGACTAGAGGGCAGGGTTGACCTCGTTTCTATGGATGACATCATGTTCAAACCTTCTATACCCACAGTGATTGGCTGAGATGTAGCTCTCTGGTTGCCTAGGAAACAAACATCACACTCAAAGCTTCTATCTAATTGTTGCGCTTTTGAAAAGTCAGCGGCAGAGAGGCAAACCTGAGCGGTGCACGGCGCTACTTTGGGCACTGCCGCTTCATTGGGTGCTACCACCTCCTTCATGGGAAATTAATGGAACGGCTGAGACACGCCAAATGCACAGCTGCATTTTTCCCATGGGCAAATAGCGGAGAGAACACTGCTTTTAATCTCTGGTGATATTTGGTGGTTTTTATTGGTTGGGTATGTGATGGCATCCCTGACCAATCCTTAAAAAGTTAGGAGTCCTAAACTTAGAAGTGAAACGCGAAACCTAACTTAGCCTTAAGATGTTTTGTTAATACGGCGCCTGAAATCTGTCAGTACAAATTATTCTTAATTCCCTTTTTTTTTTCCCAGTGCGGTATGTACCTGTGGAGATCCCTGACAGAATCTTTGGTTGTCCAGCTGAGTCATTGAGGCTCAGACCAGGAAAAGCTGTGGCTTTGGTAACAATGAATGGTAAGAACCCTTGTCCTGTTTTTTTCTAATAATACCTAATACCTAGCCACATATGTTTTTTATAGCTTTATATTGTATATGTAATCATAATAAGACTATACAATAATGCATACAATTAAGTGTTTTTTACACACTGTTTGTTATTTTTCAAGGACGACATGATCTCAGCATGCCTGAGTCGGCTTGTGACACATGCAAAGCCACATGGACTGCTAGAATTGAGGACCTTCTTCACAGTGACTACTGGCTGGCTACCCTGCACTTTGCCACTATATATGCTACGGATGTTTTCTTCTCATTTGAAGAAATGAAAATGGCTGCTCCTGGACTGTCGTTCCAGGCATTTTTAAGAATGCTAGATCAGCGAACTGCTTTGGTCGTGTGAGTATTGACGTTATTTGTCATTTTTAAACTATTTGTATTGTGTGTTGAAAACCTGTGTCCTTTTAAATTCTGTAATGTGTCCTTTTTGTGATAGACTGGGAAGATCTCAGCTGACAGCTTTCTCTCTTTGAGTGGGAGGCTGTGCGATATGAGGTTGACAGCATCTGCAAGGAGGTGCACTTCACCTGTCCTGCGTGCAGCCCAGATATGCTTGCAGTTTCTGTGGATGGAAACAGCAAGCATTACAGTTTCAAGAATGCAGCTAGGTACTGTGAAATATGTATAATGTCAGTGTTTTAGCTAATAACAAAACATAAGTCTCTTAATGTGCACCAATTAACCTTAAAATATGAGATATCATAAACTGTCCCTTTTTTTAATTTAGATCTGAGGAACAGGCCATTTTTTAAGATGTCTTCATAGCAAAGGATGAAGATGTCACAAGATTTGTCAACTACATTCACAGCACAACCAAACATGTAATATTTCAGACTATTATTATATATACAGTAATACATACAATTTCCTATTTTTTAGTTAGGTTATTCTTTGGACCATTTTCATTAATCATATTTTTTTACATTGTAGGTCTCCGGAGGAGGTGTTTGTGGAGGGGAATGGTCAGCCGCCAGAGAGACCTCCCAAAGATCGGCCAGCAAGCTGGATGAGGAGGGACTGGAGCTTGCAGTCTGTCGGCATGGAGTGCTCTTTAGTGCCCTCAATATGGACAGGGGAGAAATTTTTGCATATCCCCTGTGCATACAACAAAAGCTTCCTCTCAGTGTATCATGCCAAAGCCCATGACTTTAAATGTGAAGTAAGCAATTGTTACCATGTGACAATCAATTTATGTGGAAACTGTGGAAGATAGAGAAATGAGCTGCTCGGTCATGTGGCTTTTGAAATGGCTAAACTGAAGTTGGTGCACAGTGGGGTCATGGTACATAAACCCCTGGAATGAGACTAGTCCTGGCTGGTTGAGCAGATAATAACTTGCATCACAGAGCCTCACAGAAAAGAGAGGAAGATAGAGATCTCGTGCTCTCTCACACATCACCTCGTTATGATCCTAAAAGAACAGAGGAATGCGCATTTCCTCATTTTAGGCACACACACACATACTCATTAACTAACAATTTCGTGTGGTGTAAACACAGACACATCTGTTCTCTCTAGATAGCCATATTGCCGCCTTTTTTACCTTTAAGGCGTTACCATCGACAGAAGGGTATTTAAAGCCTCTACCCTTAGACCACAACAGACTCGTCTGATGTATGACCTGGTTTGAGTTGTATCAGAACTTGTCTCCGCTTTGCAAAGTGCTCCAATAAAGATATTGGTGTGATCTCAAGCCATCGTCTCAAGATCTCTCCTATCCTCTGATCAACGGACCAGGGGAGGTAACTGCAGGTTGATCTCAACAAAACCTACACACATCCAGGTCAACATTGACAAGTTATAACATGCCGTTTTTGAATGCATTATAACCAGGTGAAATGGAGTGGTGCATATCAGGAGGGGGCTGGACTAACTATAGGGGAGGAGGTGGAACAGGTCAATGCCTTCCTGTCTCGGATAGCAGTGACAATCAAACATATGTCAAAAGCAGGTGAGATGGCTAGATGATAGGGTTGTGATGAGATGATACACGATATTGAGTTCACGAGGACGGGAAAATATTTTAACACTCTTTACAGGAGTGATTGATTTTATCTGAATATTGACAACATCATATTTTCTGTTACAGGATGTACAGACATGCTGACACTCATGGCCATGCGCTGGAATCGGCAAAAGATCAACAACTTGGCCACCTCACTGTCCCGTAGATACCAGAAAGTAATACAATCTTTTTTTCAAGTGTTGTTAGCAGTAGTTGAGGCTATTGACTGAGTGTTTACTTAATTATTTTTGTTGTCTCTGACTTTTTGTCATTTCTAGGCCACAAAAGCTCTGGAAAATCAGTGGCTTAACCTGGAGACCTTGAAGGCTGAATTGGCAGTGACTGAGAGCCAGTTGAAGGGCAGCCTTGTTACTCCCCCTGTTGCTCCCACTGTCTCTTCCTCTAGTTCATGGGTGTCAAAGTCAAGGCCCGCGGGCCAGATTCGGCCCTCCAATGAATTATCTTGGCCCCCGGGATGATGTTTGATTAGGATTAGAAACGGCCCGCACGCCACAGCCGACTGCTGGTGTTTTTCACACAAAAACTACATTACCCACAATGCAACGGTAGCCCGCGAACTCACTGTAGCGCCGCAAGTGGGCCGCCGCGTCTTCATTATTCATCAGCATTCAGGGCAGATGTCAACGTTCAGCACCCCCCCAATAATGGCTAAACGGAACGGACGGACGATGAGAACAGGGTGTTTTAAGCCAGGTGGGAGGCAGAGCACATGTTCATGGAGGTAAAAGGCAAAGCTCTGTGTCTTTATCTTGATATTAAGGAACACATTTTATTTTTGAAGGACATTTTCTTTTTTGCTGTTTGCCTGTTGAAAGTTTTTTCCTTGAAATAACTAAGGTCATAAGAAAATATTGCTTTATTCATTTAATGTACAGGACAAGTTTGTCTTTGTCTGTGAGTCTGTTGAAAAATGTTTTCACCTGAAATTACTGCTGGAGCCATACAAAAATATTGGATTATTTATATAATTATTATATATAATACGGTACACTGTGTTAAGTCTTGGTTCAATAGGTTATATGCATCATTTTAATATGTTTTAATAAACATTGAACCAGTCCGGCCCTCGGCTTGTAGCAAATTTGGTTTTTTGGCCCTCTGATGTATTTGACTTTGACATCCCTGCTCTAGTTGCTCTCCGAAAGCCCCTCCTTTCTGTTGTGCCCTCTCATGCAATCTCTCTTCCTCATATCGCGCTCCTTTCTGACGCTGTCTCTCCTTCTCCTACTGTTTTTCCTCCTCCCACTGTCTCTCCTCTTCTGTCTGAAGTCTCACCCTCTCAGATTCAGCTGTTATTATACTATAGTCCTCCTCTAACTGAATTATCTTTACCATATTCTCCGGCTCGCTTCACCCCCACCTTTACACGTCTCTAAATATTCCTTCAAATCTGTCAATCTAGTCTTATGTTTCTTTTTATCCTGACCGTGAGTAGGCCTTCCGGAAATGGCCTGTCCTACTACTCGCTGCCAGTATTCATCCCAACCTAATCCTGGGCCTGTAAATTACCTTTAATATAGCACATCATATTCCCAAAATGTGTAGTTGCATTTTCATGAGAAATCTCTTAAAATTTGTTTATTTTTACCGTTACTTCCTGTTTTTAGGCTTGTGCTTTTATTGTGATAGAGTGTAACCGGAAAAGAGAAAAAAGGACAACTTTACAGGAAATTAAGTGTATTGCAAACGGGTCTATCAAAAGTGCAAAAACTTAAGGAAATGTAAACTGACAAGTTTGTTTAGCACCTGGCTGATAAGGGCACAAGGTTTGTCATGATTTTGTTTTAATGTGGTGCTTAATGCTTCATCAAAACGGGATGTCCTTGTATTGTTTTGCATCGTTTATACAAGTCTATTTTAAGCTTTTAATTTAATCAGTAACGCTATTTTGGCTCGATTCAGAGCATCTGTCTCTCTGAAGGAGACAATCATTTCATTACACTGCTTGCTAGTATTTAATAAATACAGCATTATTTTTGTGTGCATTAACAATCTTTGGAAGTTAAAGCTGCAAACTGACAGTTATAATATCATTTTTTAAGTTAAATATGTTTGTTTATTGCACTCTATTCTGAGTTTGTAATTAAGATAAAATAGGTTAAAAGGGATATCATGATTGTAAATGACAATTCATTTTCTGTAAAAGGTTAAAAACACACTATTTTGATATTGTTGAACATGATATTACATAGATGGTAACATATTATTTTTGTTTTATTCTATAGCTCTTACGGTGTGTTCACGTTGTGTTCAGAGTCTTCAAGGTGTCAAAAGATTTAATGGAGCAATGGTATCATCTATTTTGCCCCAAAATAAACACTTGCTAACCATCAGTTAAAGAGTCCGACCATCAATCAGCCGGGGACGCTACAGGGCCTGCCATAGTTATTTCAGCTGTTAAAGTACTATTCACAGGTATTTATTTATTCTTTATTCACACACACTCGTTATCCGGTCAGTGGATCTAGTCCCCAGTGATCCTCCCCTTACTCAAGCTTATACTCTACCGTGATAGAGCGGAGTGAGACTATAAATCACCAGTTTTAATGACCAAAAGCCGAATGTCACAGCCCTGTTATTTATGTACCCCCAGATAAGAGAAGACCAGTGGTGAGTTTAATCGTCAGGCTTTTCTGTGATGTCTGCAACAAGCTTCTACTGACAGTGTTTCACTATCAGCGGCTCCAGACAAGGGTGTATCCACCATCACAGAAACCTACTCACACTTTTATCTGTTTGTGTTTTCTATTATCCTCGAAACCTCCCACACAACAATCCCACAAATGAACACAACTTTTAGGTATTTCTTATACTTTGGTTCCCAGAACCTTAGGTCCCAGACCTACAATTTTTCTTTGGTTCCCAGACCTACAATTTTTCTTTGGTTCCCAGAACCGTTAGGTCCCAGACCTACGGTGGCTTTCTAGGCTCACCTAGGGGCTATCCCCCTGTGGTGCTTTAAGTCCTTAATGCCTAATGTATATTCAAGGGTCTCTACAGCCTCCGGCCTTTCTGCGTTCCCTGAACGTCTTACTGAGCACCGTTTATGCGCCTAGGACCTGTCGGGATTTAAGATCCCAACACTCCTTTACCTTTTACTCTTACACTGATTCCAAATCAGTTTACCAGGCCTTTTTTCAAATCGTCAGTCCACCGGCTAAATTTGAATCAAATTAACCTCTAGGAAACATACTGACTTTCTCCACCAATTTAGATTATAGGCCGAATCACAGTCTTTATTTCTTAAGAAGAATAGGTTACTGCTTACCTTTTGTCAGTGATGGGCGCCCTTGTGGAGAAGTTCAGTCGGCCCCAGGAGGTTCCCAGTGACTCCGCTTGGTCACCGGTCCAACCTCTGCAGCTCCTTTTACCTGAGCCTCCTTGTTAAAATCACGTCCGGGGTCACCAAGTTTCTCTGTAGGAATTTTACACACAAAACTTTAGTCAAATCAGAAGGACCTCACAGACTATATATTGCGTAATTCAAATTCTACAGGAGGCTTTCGGGAGTCAGCAGAGTCGTTGGTAGTTTAGTGCACCAGAAGGCATTTATTAGCAGGAGGGACATCGGATGATACAGACGTCTGGAGAAATGTTCTATTCTCTATATAGAGCATCTGTGTGCAACACAGTACCCGTGATCAGAGTCAAGAAGTTCTGATCTCTATTCTATCCGCTCCAGAATATAAACTTGTTACAAAGGCGTGGTTATGTGTCCGCTTGTGCGTGCATACGTTTATTTCAGAAGTAGCTGTTCCTCCAGCCTCCATCTTCCTCCCAGCATAGGGGTACCCTCTGTGTCCACAGGAGTCTTCTTCTTTATCTGTGAAGGAAGCACATATTCTCATCCTCCCTACAGCCTACCTCCTTATATGGTTGTTCCTGTCTCCTTATATGGTATTGTTTTGGTATAATCTCAACCTAGTTGCCAGGTGCATATTTGCAACATGGCTAGTTCATTGTCTTTGTGACCTTGACTGACTGCCAAAAGTTTGTGGGCTTTTGGAGAAAGCAGAAAAGCTTGAGCCTGGTCAAATAATAGCAGAGGCACATACTATCACATTCTTATTAATCATTACTAATACACACGCTAACACATGATTATTAATTCTTCAATCATTGATTATCACACTCTCATTAATCATTACTAATACACACGCTAACACATGATTATGATACTTCACACATTGATTTTTAATTCTTCAGTAACATTCTGCATTACTTTGTTCTCATTAACCATTCAGGATATTCTTATACTTTGCATAGGAGCTATATCTCATTTTGAATTGAAAAAAACTTTTACTTAATGGGTTACCATTTATTCCGTGAAAAGAAGAGAATTGTTGGCCTTCATTCCATATCAGAACATGACATACAAAACAAACATTTTCAATCCATTGCCTTACCATAATGATATTTGAGAATTGTATAAACATGTAATTAAATTGCACTGTTACTATACATTACTCAAAGTTCCACACACATTTCCTCCATACAGCAGCAACCAACAACACCACTGATGCTGCTGCCTTGGCGGCCAGGATTGAGGTGCTGGTGGCAAGTGTCAAGAGACGTTTCCAGCATCTCTACAAAGACACAGACAGCAACAAAGGTCGTGCCAGGATCCGCCACAAGATCAGGGAGGAGAAAGGAACCCTGACTTCTGTTGTGGAAAAATACAATGGAATGGTTCCGAACACAGAAACTCTGTGCTTTGAGACCATTTTGTCAGGAGTGACAGCTTGGCCATGGCAACTTACAGACAGAGGTAGGTACACTAAATCTGTGGAATACTTCCATCAAATGTGGCACAGCTTTAATGCCTCCATGCAACTCCATAAAACTTCATAGATGAATGTTAATCTTTCATATATATAAATGTATGTATTGTTACAAATGCTTTCCAGATTCTGTCGACCTCAGGACAAAGAGAAGAGCATTTGACATTGTCATGGCGGTAAGGAGACTTCAGGAGGAGAAAGGGATTCTCGTCACAGAGATGAACCAGCATTGGAAGTCTCTTTCAACTCGTGGTGACTCCCTGATAGAGCTGTCCTGCCTGGTTTCTAGGGTGACAATGCAAGGTATGTTTTGAAAGTATACATCATACGAATGTACACATGGCTGCTGATAAAGTTACTAATACTGGGTTTATCTTTTTCTATTATACATTCAAGATTCCCAGTGGAATCTGGGAGACGGGTTGAAAGGTCTGCAGAGCATCATCAGAAAAAGCAGAAGAACATCCGAGAAATGATGGCTCATGCGAGAACCTGCTACCTGCAAATTTTGACTGGAGCAGAGACCATCAGTTTCTTGCCAGATGTTTTGGATGATTATACTGACTGCGACTCTGACATTCCTGATGACGAACTGTGAAGCCCTTTCTGATGTACCTTCAATACTTTCAACTTTAAAAACCAATGTAAATTACCTAACTCAAGATCTCTTACAGTTTGTATACATCAGACAAAAAAGGGAGAACAAGCTGCAATTCTGACTTTTGCGTCTCCTACATAGTTTGTATAAAAATGGACGTAGCCACTCCGTCGGGGTCCGTTCTCTGAACTTGATCCTCTAGGAGTCGCCATCTTGTCAGACTTTGGCTTCTCCTCATTTCCTATTATCATAAAAGGGCATTGATGTTATGTTGGGGGGAGGGAGATAAGTCTGTCTGGCTGACGTATGCTGGATTATCCACATTAACTCCACGGCCCGGGAGCTAGGCTAACAGCACATGCTGCTAGATAAACGGGAGTCAGGGTCAGTGTTGTGATTATTTTCCGGGAACGGGAGTCTTTCTTTTTTGTCACAGGAACAGGATTTTTTTTAGAGGGTAGAGACACACAGCACCCCGTGTCTCTAGCGAAGGTTACACCGGCAGCCGGTGTAGTCAAGTGCAGGCAGCATTTCTGATCTATGATTTAAACTGATATTCAACACAGTACCATGCCCATCCGCTTGTTAAGTTGTGACATAGCAACGTCCGTTAATACTGTTTCCGGGTCCAAGCTGGGTCCAAAGCCTCTACTGTGGTGGCTGAGGCGCGCCTTTTCAACATGCCACATTGCTGTGTCCCCTGTTGCTTGAACAGATCAGAGTTAAAAAAAACTGCTGGTATTCAGCTGTCATTCTTCCGCTTCCCTTGCGATGAAAGAGAGAAGAGGAAATGGCTGCAGTTGATAAGGTAAGTTACTATTCTTATGACGTTACGAATAAAGAAAAACAAAAGCCGTGTTCGCTACCTAGCTAACGTTAGCACTAACTCGCAAAAGCCAAACCTAGGTTATGGGTTAAGTTAGGGTGTTTGTTGTTATGAATTCACATCTTTGTGTTTCGATCTTCAGCCCTTTTTCTAGCTAGACGCGAGATAGCTAGCTAAGGCGGCTAGCTAAGTGGCCACCCTCACGTTTCAACCGAAACATGAAGATGTGGGTAACTTAGCGTTAACGTTAAATACCGTAAAATACCAAATGATAGCCGGGGCGTCTATTTGTTTGTTTCAACCACTTAACAGACCAGGTGTTTGAATTGAGACTCGGATAATTGACACCTGGCTGTTATTTAGCACAACGTTATATCAGAGGTATCCGTTTTGATGGCATCTGTGCTGCCCAGCTCAATTTAGCTAATCATGGGTATCAGCAAAGGGCCTGAGTAGCTACAGGTTTTTGTTCTAACCATGGAAGAGCACAGCTGATACTGATGTCATCATGTTACCTGTTTAAATCCTGTCCTAACCAGTTCTCATTAACGTTATGCATATACATTAGTGCACAACCTGTCTACACATGCTACCACAGCATTATAATCTAGTTTACTACTATTTTTGAACTTCTGCACTATTTAATGTCTTAGATTCTTAATTTTGTTTTCATTTTTAGTTGCGTGTTACTTTTTTCTATATATTTTGTTTGAGCATTGTTGTAGGGAGCCCCAGATTTGAGATTTTCATTGTCAATGGCTGCTTCACTGTAATTGTTGTGCACATGACTAATAAAGAACAAATGTAATGATGATCAATTTCTTTCTTCTTTTTCTTTTAACATGCGTGAAAACTTCACCCCAAACTGCAACTCCAGGGTGTGCAGTTGGCACTTCCCCCGATGGCAAAGCTGCTGGGCCATCGCGGTTTGCATGGAACGAGGGGAAGATCCTACAACACCCCGACCACTTAAGCCATACCCATAAACGGAAGAAGCAAGCACAAGAAACACCTACCAATGGTGAGGAGGAAGGAATCCATCAACTACACAATGCTGAAATTGCAACTGCACAGACACCTAGTACATCTAGTCATGTGGTGCTTGAGATAGAGCATGAGATGCTGAGAGAAGAGAATGAGAAATTGAAAAAACAATTAGAGAAACAGAAGCAAACTTTTTCCTTCAGTCAAATTTCCAACAATCCTGACAGAGTCCAATATTTCACCGGATTGCCTGATGCTGCCACCGTCCTGTTTTTGGAGGCGCTTCTTTCCAAATTTGAGTTACAATATCATTCTGATTGGACTGTCCAAATGATGCCCCTTGTAGATCAATTGCTTCTGACCTTAATGAAGCTTAGACTTAATTGCGGCCACGTAGACCTTGCAACAAGGTTTAGTTGTAGCAAAGCCACATTAACAAACATCTTTATCACCATCATTAGTGCGCTGTATGACATTTTGTATGTTGGTCTCCTCGAAAACAACATCCCCTCGACAGCCAAGAACCAAACATCGCTGCCAGACTGCTTCCGGCCCTTTCCTCACTGTAGGATCGTGCTTGACTGCACCGAGGTTGCAGTCTCTAACGAGGAGAGGCTCGACACACAGAGCCATTTGTACAGCCAGTACAAAGGACGGACCACACTGAAGGCTCTAATTGGTGTGGCTCCCAATGGAGTGATTACCTTCGCAAGTGATTTGTACGGAGGGAGTGCCTCAGACAAGGCAATAACAGCTGACTGTGGACTTCTCCAACATCTACAACCAGGTGATATGGTTATGGCTGACAAGGGCTTTACAATTCGGGACATTTTGCCAGAGGGGGTTTTGCTGAACATCCCGTCTTTTCTTGTAAATGGACAGTTCACACAGGAGGAAGTGAACAATAACAGACTAATCTCCAGTGCCAGGATACATGTGGAGCGATCCATTCAGAGGCTGAAATTGTATGGCATTTTGCACCACATCCCATACCAGTTCAGAAAAAACATCAACAAGATATTGAAAGTGTGTGTGTGTCTCACAAATTTACAAACACCAATTCTCCGTGAAATTGAATGAATGACTGAATGAACGAATGAACTAGAGCTGCAACAATTAGTTTGACCTACATGAATAATACTTTTTTATTTTTACTACATGAAGTTAATAATACTTGCAAACTTGTACTACTGATTCTTTAACTACATGAAGCTAATAATAATTGCATTCTTTTACTTGATTAAGCTAATAATACTTATGTACTAGGGCTGCAACTATTGTCCTGTTCTTAATTGTTTGTTTTGAAAACCTTTTTATTAAAAAAGTAATACCAAACAACAACAAAAATGTGTTCTCTTTGTTTATATTCAGTAAACTGCACTGTAAAGTGCCAAAACGTCATTATAACACATCACAATTAATTAAAAGGACATTGGTAAAAATCATGAATTTAGGATAATAATTCATTTGTAATGCACTTTACATTTAAACAAATGTCAAAGTGCCAGAGGCAAAACCACAAGAAAAGAGAAAACATTAGTAAAAACACCTAAAAGTCAAAAGCAAGCTGTTCCACAGACGAGGGGCAGCCGAACAGAATGCATATATACAGATATTTATACAGAATCTATACAGATATTTATACAGAATCTATACAGATTTATACAGATATATACAGAATCTATACAGATATATACAGAATCTATACAGATATATACAAAATCTATACAGATATATACAGAATTTATACAGATATATACAGAATCTATACAGATATATACAGAACCGATGGTTCCATCATACAGTATCAAGCTGCTGAGGAGTGGGAGATGAAGTGTGCGTAGGCTGCTGAACTTTTTCATTAAATCATATGATCTTTTTGTGATGGTGTCAATTTTGAATGTCGGTATCGAATGTGTAAATAGATGTCTGTGTTTTGGGATGTTTAAATGTTAAAGGGAGACCTTGCTGGTTTAATAATTTACAAATGTGACAAAATGTGTGGTAGGAAACAGTCCTTATAGAAGGTTTCCAGTGTGCCAATGTTAGCAGCCCATGTTGGGTCTTTGAGCACTTGCAGGATGACAAGGTCTAGAGGAGTCCAAACAAGTAGGTGACAACTGTTTGCTCTGGTCAGGTGTAGGTTGCCCTGGATCTGATGCCAGTAATTGTGATTTTGTTTGAGTGACAGGGAACCAGTTACCTCATCTAACACCAGAAAAAAATCAGTACTCTCTGCTGCCTGCAGGACAGTTTTGGTTCTCGCTGACCACGGACACTTCACCTCAATAATGCAGTCATCAGACACTGTCCCATCTGGAGATCCACCAAGTAGGCCACTGTCAGACAGGAACACTCCCCTCTCCTGGATACTGGCACCAGTGCGCTCTGTGTACTCCTGCTTTGCCCTTGACTCATGGTGGATTCCCCAATCACATGCCTTGAAAAAAAAAAAAAATAGCACTTAGCGCCTGGAGAGAGTGGGGAGATGCCAAAAACATGCAGGGCAGTAACTCCCCAGGAGCAGGTTGGTGACTACTTGCTTATTAAGTGTATTCTTAGGAGCACAGATGCCTTCAATACAAATAATCATTTATTACCCACAACGTACTTTAGATCCTTCTTTGAGGTTGTAATGGCCAAGCAGGGTTTTGAACAAGGAAGGCGGGTAAGAGTTTCGCTTGACCGCTGCCAAGACCAAACCGAAGTTGCTGGCAGTGATTCGCTTCTTGCGATATGAAGAAATCCAAAATAAGAGAGATGGTGATGGTTGCTGCTTAACACACCCTCTGCAGCTACAATTTCTCAAAGTTTCTGAAATGTTTAGCAGTTTCAGTTACTAGTTTTGTATTGTTTCTATTAATGCGTTTCTTACCATAATGCGTTCTTCGCTTGCCCAACTGTGGCTCCCTTAATGTGCTCCTTCTCCTGCTCAGTGACAGCAAGCAATGGCAGCACATAAAGAGTCTTATTCTCAGCTTGGGCAAAACCTGGGCTGGTCACCAAACCATCGAAAGTCTTGGCAGGGAGAGTCTGGATTTAATGTTAAGCACACAGTGTCAGATATTTGGAAATATCCGCATACTTTTGGCCACATAGTGTATTCAAAATACCTTTAAATTAAAGGGGAGAGTCTGATGTCTGTAACTTGCAAGGAGTTTTGTCAAAATATTTCTGTTGCTTTGACAAACGCAACACCGTCACTTCTTTCAGTTGTCAGACAGGACAACACATAAAAATGTCAAAATATTTCTGTTGCTTTGACAAACGCAACACCGTCACTTCTTTCAGTTGTCAGACAGGACAACACATTGGAGACTTCATCAGATCAGAAACAAGAGACACCTTTAACGTATCTGACACGGGGAGAGCAGAGGTAATCGCACGCACAGGTCCGGTCCTCACAAACCTCTCCAAAGGCTCCATTCTCCCTCGTGTCCTTTTATTGAAGTTTCACATGCATAATCATAAGTACATGAATAATAATTACTTTCTTACGTACAGATACTATTTTCCACACAAGAATGTCTACAAGGTTACAGTTGCTTTTGCTCCCACAGTTCTCTTCTAGGGAGGGAACACGTTATCAAAACTTTCCCCAGATGTAGGAAATATAATTTGTTTAGACCTGCAGGCACATACTTTGCAACAAACACTATAAAAGAACACTTAGTATTATATGCATGAAAAGAACATTTCTGATAATATTTTATACATTTCTTTAACATTTCCCTCCTGTTTATCAGAATTGTTATTATTCATTCTCATATCAGACACATACCATTCTCTTGGCAGAGCTTTTAGTACAGTCGTCAGGTTCGAAAACAACATTTCTTTACACTCAGAGGTAATCAGTTTAGACAATATATTTTATGTCAGCCAGGGCACACTCCTCACAGCCATCACAGTATAAATGTGTGTCTGCTGTGGTGGATCCTTCGTTATGTGCATGTGCAGTTATCAGGGCCAGGCTCTCGGCCGTGGTTCTGCTTATCATCTTGGACATCAGGGATTGTAGACAAGGCACGATGCACGTGATGAATACACAGCATAGGAGGAGAATCACAGTTATGGGTGTCAGAAACTTCAGCAGAATCTCACACCAGGCCCCTCCAGTAAGCCATGCCCTTTCCCGCCAATGAGGTTACGATAATAATCACCTCTAGGATGTCGTATGCAGAGTGTACATGGCTCAACAATAGGTGTCCATATGCTATGATTACGGAACAAGTGTTTGCATGTCGTCATTGATTTGGTGAGAACCTGAAGTGACCAAGTACCTTCTGCTGTGAGAATAAGGTAATCACTACAGTATATCAAAGTCTTACAATGACCCTGCTCGCTTGATAACATTTCCTACGTAATCTGAGATTTACAGACCTCGTCATACCAGTACTGTTACGGAGAAGAAATAAATCATCACAGTCATCAATCACAGTTTTTACCATTGGAACCATTTCTTCATCCTTCGGGTCTTGAGGTGTTGTCCACATCCACGGGGCGAAGGCAGCGAAGATCTTTAGTGCGTCCATCGTTGCACCTGCAGTCCAGGAGGCCAGCCATCTTTCATGGTATTTTGACATGGTTTCACACTTATGCTCTCGTTCCACTAACCTGAGAGGATCGTTGATTTCTTCACTGACGTTGAGACGAAAGGACCTAGGCGTTTCCAAACCCCTTTGTAGTCAGACTTCCCCTACTCAGCGGTTGGAACGAGATCACTAAGTGTCCTCACTTTGCAATGTGAGAGATGTATCCAGCTGGACCTCTCAGCGATCTTCACAGCAGTGGGTGTGGAGAGAATAACTTGGAATGGCCCCTCCCACCTTGGACTGGACCAGCACTTTCGCTTTATCACTTTCACGAACACGTGGTCACCAGGCGTCACAGTTTTGTCCTCCTGGGGGCATATAGGAAAATCAGGCAGATTATTGGTTTCTTTACATTTTCTATGGCTCAGCGCCTGTCTCATATAGTCTGCCAATGTCTTCTCAGAGTCAGGCTCGTCTTTTATTTTTAAATGTCAGTCAGGTAAATAATATGGTCTACCATACAGTGTTTCAAAAGGAGTCAATTTACATCCGCCTGTAGGCATAATGTGTAAACTTAGTTGTACTAAATCAACACATTCAGGCCATGGTCTTCCAGTTTCGTTCATGCATTTGGTTAGCTTATTTTTAATTGTGCCATTGAACCTCTCAACAAGTCCAGCTGAGGCCGGGTGATAAGCACTATGGTATTTTAAATCTATTTTTAGGTTTTTTCCTATTTTATTTATTGTGTCGTTTACAAAATGTGAGCCATTATCTGATGGTATTCTTTTTGGTATCCCAAAGGTTGGGACAATTCTTTTACATATAGCTTTTGCTACTGTGATTGCATCAGGGTTAGCACATGGAAACATTTCTACCCATTTGGAAAAGGCATCTATTATAACTAAACAGTATTCTACACCTTTGCTTTTGTTTAGTTTAATGAAATCCATATGTATTTCTTCAAAAGGATATTCTGGTTTTGGAAATGCACCTCGTTTTGGACGTTGTTGTCCTTGTGAGTTATGTTTAATGCATGTTAAACATTGATTACAAAATTTTTTTGAATATGTATTAAACCCATAAGTAGTATAGTAGCTGTTCACTAAGTCTATCATCCCCCCGTTTGAGGCATGGCAACGCCCATGGCTCATTATTGAAGCCCATTTGAACAGCGATCGAGGTAACCAGGGTTTACCATCGGGTCCAATATAAATATCATTTATTTTTGTAGCTCCTTTTTTCTGCCACATTGATTTCTCCATTTGTGGTGCTTGTTGTTGTCTTTGTCGTAATATGTCACACGTCACTGGTGTATTTTGAGAAGTTGAAACATGCAAGACAGGATGTGCGGCTAATTTAGCTTCTTTGTCTGCCATTGCATTGCCGATTGAAACCATATCTTTTCTTCTAGTGTGGGCATCACACTTGCACACTGCAATAGATTTAGGTAACATTATAGCTTTTAAAAGTTCTTGTAATAACTTGTCATGTGTTATTGGTTTTCCTGTTGACGTTTTAAAACCTCTAAGTTTCCACTGTTGGCAGAATAGATGTACTGCGCCATATGCAAATTGGCTATCTGTGTAAATTGTTACATCCTTATTTTGAAATAATTTACATGCTTCAGTTAATGCTACTATTTCAGCGGCCTGTGCCAATAAATTAGATGGTAATTTTCCTGTTTTTAGGCATTTATCTATAGTTGTTACAGCGTAACCTACACAATTTTGTCCTTGTGCATTCTTATGTGCAGAACCATCAACAAATACTATATGGCCATGTGTCAAAGGTGTGTCTAATAAATCTGGACGTGGTTTGTACACTAACTGTGTTTCATGCAGACAATCATGTTTAGTGCCATTTGTTGATACTGGTATCAGCGTGGCTGGATTTAATGTTGTGCTTCTTTCTATATTTAGATGTGGTTGCGACAAAAGTGTAGTCATGCATGACAGATGTCTGGCAGGTGATAGAAAGGTCATTTGTGTTTGTAATAACAGGGCTGCTACTGCATGTGGCACTTGTAGTGTTATAAGATGAAACAATACTACTTCCGCAGAGGCCTGTACAGCCATTGGTGCTGCGATCACAGCCTGAACACAGGGCGGGGATGCTCTAGCCACTGGGTCCAGTTGTGTTGAATAGTAGGCTAAGGGTTTGTGTTTTTGCCCATGTATTTGTAATAACACTGACGTCATAAATCCATTTTTACAGTCTACAGTTTGGATAAAATGTTTATCATAGTTTGGTAAGGCAAGTACCGTCGTTCCTGCCAGCATTTGTTTTATGTTACAAAATGCTTTTTCTGCCGTTTCTGTCCAAATTATTTTATCTGTTAACGCCATAGGTGTAGAGTAAATGAGATCAAGTAGAGGTCTTGTTACTTCTGCGTAATCCATTACCCACGCTCGGCAGTAGTTGCAAAGTCCTAAAAAGGACATCATGTGTCTTTTTGTTATTGGTCTTGGTGCAGACAAAATGGCTGTTTTTCTTTCTTGATTTACTGTTTTGCCATTTTGGGTCAACGTGTGACCTAGGTATTTTACTTCTTCTTTCCACAATTGTAATTTACTTTTACTTACTTTGTTGCCAGTTTTAGCAAGAAATTTGAGTAAAGCTAACGTGTCTTCTTTACAATCCTCTTTTGTTGTGGAGTTAATTATGATATCATCTACATATGAGAGGATTTGGCTCCCTCTAGGGGGGTTGAAGTCTGCTAGACAATTGGCAATTGCTTCAGCGAAAATTGTGGGACTTTCGCAATAGCCTTGTGCTAGTCTTGTGAATGTATATCGTTTATTTTTAAACGTAAATGCGAACCAATGTTGGCTATCTTTATGTATTGGAATCGACCAGAACGCATTGCTTAGGTCTATGACCGAGAAATACTTTGCATTAGGATCCATAGAATTAAGCAATGTGTGTGGATTGGGGACATTTGGTGCCCTTTGTTGCACTGCAGCATCAATTGCTCTTAAGTCCTGTATCATGCGCCAAGAAATTGATGGCGCAGCTTTTCGGACAGGAAAAATAGGTGTATTACAGGGTGAATCTGGGCACGGAATTATAATTCCTGCTTTCTTTAGATCTTCAATTACTGGCTCAATGCCTTCTTCTGCATCAGGTTTTAAGGGATATTTTTTAACTTTCGGCCTATATTCTGTTTTTCCTTTAATTACCACTGGTGGGACGCCCTTCATTAATCCTACATCAGATGGACCTTCAGACCATAATTCTTTAAGTAATGAAGCCAGACTTTGTTCTTCTTCTGTTGTAAGAGATAACAGATTTGCTTCTCATGTGTTTGACTCGTCCAACTGGACGTTTGGAGTGGTTGTGACCACCCACTGTAGTTTTTGACGATAATATTGCGTATCCTTATTGTATTGAACTTTAGGATCGATTGTATTCGTCCAGCTGTGAGCTGCTTTTACTCGTCTTGCTTCATTATCCAAATCTTTCCATGTTTGCTTTGAGGATTTAGTCAAAGAAACATGTGGTGTGCGTCCACCCTGCATTAAATATAATGCATCATTTGTTATATCTACTGTACAGAAAGAGGTTGAGTCTTTATAAAGGGATGAAAAGGGTACAATGTATTATATTATTAAAATATTTATTGTATTACAAGTTCTTTGAAACTTTATGTTTAAAAATGCAAATGAGGCATTAAGGTATAAAATATAAAGTATTATTTTTCTTACATTTCCAGAACAGAAAAGTGAACATTTGATAAAACCAAGTTCAACGTTCTTGTTTAATTTTGACATATTTATAATATAGAGATATATTTACAGAAATCACTTTTAACCATAAATCAGAAAATACTGTTAGTTTTGTTTTCTGCATGTTTTTATGAATCAAATGTACAAACCAGGCTGAGATCACCATGAAACTTCCCCCGTTCTTTACTGACGTTAACCCCCCTGTTGCCCTCAAATTTTACTAACACTGTTAGTATTAAGTGAATTTAAACATCCAGAAAACGACCAGAATCAAAATTTGTATGTCAGGTTTTCTGCATGTATTTGATGATTACCCAAATAGCATTTTGAATTAAACCCAAATCCCCAAACATTATACATCCAGAATACCTTTAGACCCAGTTTGATTCCTGTTGAATGACATCAGCTGACAGGAAGTTAACGAGGACCAAGGCTGTTATCTAGATTGATCTTAAATTTGATCGAGGGATATGTTTGTATATTAAGTATATAAAAATGTCAAAATATTTGTAAGTACTATTTTGTATTTTTTATAATATATGTCCCCATAAAATTAAGCTTGTTTTTTATAATTTTATGTTTTATCTAAAGTTAACTTTTGATGAATTAAGGAGAAATCTACAGCCACAAACGGACAAAGTGAAGTCAAATTAAATGTTTTCTTAAACTAAAAAGCAACTCATTCATTTATTTATTATTTGTTTGGCAGCTTTTGTCCTCCGTACTGTGCGTCTGTGCACTGCTTTAATGGTATTTCTATCTATTTATTTATCTATTAGTTATCTGCAGGTAGTCCTGCAGGCACCTATGTCACATAAAAAGGTAATAAGTTTACCGTTCACATACAAAATGACCTCTTGTTTTATACTATGCATAAAGATCAGTTTAGCAGTTAGTTTAATAGCACTTCCCCTGTCCCTGTCTGTTTCGCTCTATCTGAAACCTCCTCTACCCCTTTTTGGTAGTAAATCAACTCTTCCTATCCTGAAAGGATGTACTTTACATAATCCCTGCACTACGACCTTTGGCTTTGCAGCAACCATTGGCTTTGCAGCAGCTCCTTTTTCTTCACTTTTCTCATCCCTATGTCTCTCCTGTCTTCCCGTCACTGGCCCTGTCTCTTCATCCTCCGTCATATAAACCAGCACCTCTTTTGCTTTAGCTTTCTCTACACTTACAAGTATCTGTCTTTTACTTTTTATTTTAATTGCATCTTACTACAACATGAAATGTTTTATTCAATTGCATCACGTTACTGAGTGATCCAGGACTCAGGGAAATTTCTCAAGGACCACAGATAATTCCCACTGTGTCAAGCTTCTACAAAGAACGTATTGTTCCTTGCGGACACAGTCTGGGGGTTCTATCCCAGGAATAAATCTGCGTTTTAGATCCCTAGTCCCTTCACCTAATGTCCTTAATGCAATTTAATCTATTACAGCAAGCAAATAGGCTTTCTGTTTACACCGTTAGGTTTCGGGCCCAAATACTGCCGAACAGACCAAATTCCTTTTCATACAACAATTATTCACGCACACACATACACTCTTTGCAGATCTGCAATCAGACACACTTTTAAAGACGTCTTTCTGTGGAGCCGTAATGCTCCCTAGTCTCTTTAAATCTCTGACCTTTTCGTGATGAAAGTCTCCCCTCCACTGGCTCGGATCTCGTCTGCTGCGTCAAAAGGATGGATGAGGGGTTTTTCCGTCTGGCCACGTTGAAAAGTGGTCTTTGTCCAGCGGCAGGTTTTTCCGCCAGACTTTGCTGTGCACAGTCTTTGCAGACGTCCCGTCAGTCACCCTTTTTTCTGCAGTGTTGAGATCCGGCTCGAAGGACCAAAAATGTCAAAATATTTCTGTTGCTTTGACAAACGCAACACCGTCACTTCTTTCAGTTGTCAGACAGGACAACACATAAAAATGTCAAAATATTTCTGTTGCTTTGACAAA
Source organism: Echiichthys vipera (assembly GCF_963691815.1). Taxonomy (NCBI): domain Eukaryota; kingdom Metazoa; phylum Chordata; class Actinopteri; order Perciformes; family Trachinidae; genus Echiichthys; species Echiichthys vipera. The sequence continues at coordinate 29,578,336 of NC_139837.1, forward strand.
CGCAACACCGTCACTTCTTTCAGTTGTCAGACAGGACAACACATTGGAGACTTCATCAGATCAGAAACAAGAGACACCTTTAACGTATCTGACACGGGGAGAGCAGAGGTAATCGCACGCACAGGTCCGGTCCTCACAAACCTCTCCAAAGGCTCCATTCTCCCTCGTGTCCTTTTATTGAAGTTTCACATGCATAATCATAAGTACATGAATAATAATTACTTTCTTACGTACAGATACTATTTTCCACACAAGAATGTCTACAAGGTCACAGTTGCTTTTGCTCCCACAGTTCTCTTCTAGGGAGGGAACACGTTATCAAAACTTTCCCCAGATGTAGGAAATATAATTGGTTTAGACCTGCAGGCACATACTTTGCAACAAACACTATAAAAGAACACTTAGTATTATATGCATGAAAAGAACATTTCTGATAATATTTTATACATTTCTTTAACAAGTTTACAGACATATCTGTGTAGTTTACATTACGTGCCAAACTAAATTTGTCAGGGGCCTAAACTATGTAATATTTGTTTTAACTACACATTACACTAGTTTGACACCCCTGGTTCAAGTTATGAGAAATTATGAAAATATTGCTTCAAAAGTTGTTCAAACTTGAGATTATACAAAATTATTGAGTGTGGGATGACTATACTCTAGCTGAATTGTCACTGGTTTAATGTAGTGTAATTGTGATGTTTCTGGTAAAATACAAATGACATAAATCGTACCTGAGGTGTATCTGAAAATCCACCCCATTCCAGTGAAACGCCCAAGTTGTGACAAGGACGCAAGAGCCCAATCCTTGTCCTCCTGGGTGACGGGTCTTTTGATTCCAGCTGAAATAATAGTTATTGAGATTATTTCAAGTGTTGATGGGTCATTCTATAATTAAGGGTACATGTCATGTCCATAGAATTTATTTATTAATTAATTAATTTAGTCACAAAGCAATAATTCATTTCACATCAAGGCACATTTCTCTTTTATTTAATACAAGAAGTCAACAGATCCCATCATTTATTTAGCAAACAATGTATATACTAAATTTGAACCCTTTTTGCTGTCTGATTTGCTAAATGTCAGGTTTTGCTCTTCAGATTAAACCTAAATTGCATGTTTTTGTATAATATTTTCATAAATATTTGTTCAAAACAAGGTTAAGCAAATAAATTAAACCAACAACCACATCAGTATCACTTGTAAATTAATTACTCACCTCGTGTTGTGGATGGTGTCATCTCAGACACTCTCTTGGCTGCAATCTGATCTGATTTTGGTGTCTTCGCCCTCCTCCACGCGCATTCCACGTCGGTGCGTGACACGTTTTTCTCCACCCAAATCAGCAAGGCTGCCATATGGTGGCACTTGTCTCTGCCGATTGGGCACTCACAGGCACTGTACCTCACTGCCTGACCCTCAACATGCACCTATATTGAAAACAGTTTTACCGCTCACCCTAACACATCTAAAAGACATTGCCTGCGCTGTGTTTATATTTTCAACAATGCTTGTGTAGCTAGACAGGGGGTGGCAGATCATTAAATGTCAACTAGCCTAACTTCACTAACCCTCCAAAACCTGGCTCATACATATTTAGTTTTTCAACTTTGTTTACGTCCAGAGTTATAGCAGTACTGGGGTGGATTCCAGAAAGCGGGTTGAGTGAAAACCTGAGATGAGAGAAACTCTGGGTTTCAGTTCCAGAAAGAGAGGTAACTTAAACTCTGGGTCAGTTACTATGATAACAAACCCAGACGTTCTCTCTGTCTCCTCCCTCTCACAGAGCCAGACACAGTTTATTACCTCATTGATTCAGTCTGTATCAAACCGCATATCAAATCACAGACCAAATTATTACTGGATCAGATTGTGAGTTTACAGTCATTTCTCTATATCTTTAATCTCTATATATTTGAACTTCAACTATATCTCTAATCTTCAATTGCTGGCCCCTGTGTTTTATCCCTGTCAGATTAAAGATGTTAGCTACAGCCAACACAGTACACAATAAGCCATACACAGTCAGATTCACCACTTTATCATCTATTAAGAAATGTAAGTCTGTAAATGTAAGTCTAAATGATGTATTAATGGACACCACTGAATAAAACTTCATTGTGTTAACTTATTGACACCTTTCCCTGCTCTGACTCAGGTTTCTTTTAAAGATAAATGCACATAGTCCGCATATTTAAATGGCGGCGCTGCCTTTTATTTACCCGTTGCCATGGTGAAACGTAGTATCGGCGCTCCAGCTTATTTGGACCCGAAAACTCAGATTTTCTATCGCAGGGTTCAAGTCAGAGTTCAGGGTTAGGCTGAGTTTGTTAAACCAGCTTTCTGGAATAGACCCCTGGACGTTTGTTTTCTGTGTGTGTGTTTTAAATAATACATATCATCTTTAGATGTCAACTAGCTAGCTAGTTTACGGCTAACTTCTAACTCACCTCAACCTGATAAACTTTTTTTTTCATGGACGCCTGGATGCTACCCTTGATTATTCCACCTGGCAAAACAGCTACACTGATGACTCTATTGGAGTTAAAAGAATTTAGACCCTTTTGTACTCTCAATGGTGCCTCGCTAAAAAAGGAAGTTATTGTAAAGAGATTGACTGGTTCCGCCATAGTCGCTTGTGTTGTGGAAATGGATTCTTCAATAAAGATCAACAAACAGGATCAGCTTTTTCTCCGTGGTTTATTTTGCCAAAGCATTTTCTTCTGCAGACAAAAATACGTTCATCCCCACATCCTCACAAGTTAGAGTCTAGCAGGGAATGACGATTTGCCAAAACTCGCACAGTCTTTTAGGGAGAGGGACAGGACGCCAATAGCCTTGGTTGGGTGACGTCTTTAGACCAAACAAAAACATGCCTTAGACATTACAATTCTGAACATTCTGAACCTCTCTCATCACAAGGTCTCTAACACAGGGTACAGATGCACAAATATGCCAATATATCATCATGAGTTATTTATTTGCATAATCCATTAAGAATGTGAGACAGAGGAGACACTGAACTGTGCCTGACCTGACAAAACTATGATTATCAATTACAAATATCCAAAATTCCCACAACAGTCCCCCCTTTGAACATTTTATGTTCACTACAAAAGGAAATTTGTAATTTATCTATATTTCAATTTTTAGCAATTTTTAAATAGCATGCATCAAAAGGAGAGTTAAAAAGCTGGAGATAAAAGCTTTTTATTTTATAGATGAAAAAGGTAATTTGGTTAAAAACATTGATTGGAATAGTCACAAAGGGTAATTATCATGTAATAAATGATTGAGGTGGAAAGGATCAAACGATGAATAGCATAATACAGATAAACCCGTTTCTTTTTTTTCACTACCACAGGCCAGAAATTGACCTGATGTCTTGAAACATTCATCCTGAAGGGGAAAAATTATAAAATATGATTAAAAAGAAGGTGCGGATACAGCATACATGTATTTGGCCAAACTTCTAACCACAGGGCCCCCACTCACCGTCACCGCTCAGCAACTTTCTAATTTCTACAGCCCCCTTGACAAAGTCTGTTGTCACTCTTCACCGGGTTGAGACGAAGGATATCTAAACAATCCCCCCCCTTTGTAGCGGTCTGGTCAAGCTGTAGAGGGTAAAGGAGCTAAGGTCGGACAGGCAAGCAGGCAGACCTGAGTGAGACAGTTTGCACACAATTACATGTCATGTTTGCACAAAAGGGTGAGAATTTTATTGTTGTCATCATGAATGTGGTTATAGTGTAATCACACTCTAACAATCACATTCTGTGTTTAAATCAGTTCGACTCAATATCTGAATCCAAAAACGATGGTACCCATAGATCTTCATCTGGGGTCATGGTGATTCGTCGGTACTACCACGTGGCGGAGCTCACTAAAGAAAACACGAGAGCTCTGGAGCAAGGCAGCACGCAACAAATAACCACAACATTACCACCACCACAATCAACACATGGAGTAGTAATCTGACAGCGGTGGATTTTCCATCCCCCCATCGTGAGCCAGGACCAAGGTCCCAGCCGTCATGGGCTTCTGAGTTTTGCTCTTCTCTCAACAGTTCATTCAAGTGGGCGACAACATGAGTCAAGTTGTCACCTAATGCAAGCACATGGGTGCAGCATTTTGTCCCAATAATGTGGCACACACCCCCTTGAGAGGCAAGGCTGTGGGTGTGTGTGAGGTTCAGTCTGTCCAGGTAAGGGCCCATGTTCTTGCACTCAGGGTTAGTGTAGGCAGCGTTCCATGCGCTGTTGCACGTGGCGCTCACTGTCTAGTTGCAAAAGGACGTGCCTAGATTTTGGTCAAGTGATGTGACGGCACAAACCGTGTGTGGTTTGTCGTCATCACTGAATGATGCACCTGACTCAGTGTAGTTGTGACGTTTCTGAATCTGACTGTCGATCCCTCGTAGTTGACGGCACTGATGTTCAGAACCCCCAACCAGGGCGCGATGTACACGATGTGTAGTTCCTGTTCGTTTCGATCTGCGAGGCTGGAGTAGGACTCGTTCAGCGGCAGGAGTAGTAGGTGTTGAGCCGGCAACAGGTCCAGGTGGCGTCTCAACCCCCCTGGAGTGGCTGGCCTTGGAAGATCGATGCCATCTGGTTCCCTCGGATCTGACTGTACAAGGGCGTCGTCTGATGGCTCCGTGACTCTTTTGCAGTGGCAGGTGTGGATCCAGGTGGCGCTCTCTGTGACCCTTACTGCTGTTTCTGTGACGCGCAGCACCTGGTAGGGCCCGTTCCACCTTCTTGATCACCAAGATTTCCTTCTCAGATTTTGGACCGCTACCCATTCACCTGGATCCAGCTATTCACCTGCTTGTGAATATCAGAGAGAACAGAGGTTAGATGTATACACTATCGCAGTATCTCATCTTCACAACACCCTGTCTCAGGGAATTGCCTTCTCTCAGACCCAATCCCAGTTCGCAAAGGCCGACCGAACAGGATTTCAATCGGGCTGAGATTATTTCTGGACCTGATTCTCCCCCTCATGTACATCAACACAAAGGGGAGGGCCTTTGTCCAGGGCAGTTTTGTTTACTTATAGGATTTAGCTAGTTGGTTCTTTAGGGTCCCATTTTCTAGCTGCAATGCCGCCTCAGGTCAAAACCGAGGTACTGACTGAAGTTTTTAAGTGCAGCGTTTACAAAAGGGGTCCCATTGTCGCTTGATATTTGTAAGGGGACTCCCCATCTGGGAAGTATCTGTGTTAGTAAGGCTTTTGCCACTGTTGACGCATTTTGCTTTGAAGCGGGAAAAGCCTCTACATACTTTGAGAACCTGTCGACCATGACGAAGAAAAATTCCTTTTCTTCACTTGGTGTTAGTTCTATGAAGTCCATTTGTAAGTGATCAAAAGGTCTCGCTGCTGGGGGATGGACGCTCTGTTTGAACCTAATGCCTCTGCCTGCATTGTTTGTTGCAGAGATCACAAATAATTTTGTATAGTGAGAAACCCTTTTGTGAACCAATTTCTTTAAATATCACGTGTCATCCAATGTCTTTGGATATCACATGTCATCCCCCCTTTTGACGCGTGGTCTCGACCATGCGTCAATTTAGCGTAATGGTGAAACAAAAAATCCGGCAAACAGGGCTTGTCATTAGGCCCATACCAAACGTTTTGTTTCATCACACTGCCAGCTTGCTTCCACGCCCATTTCTCTTTTGGTGTGGGTCTGTTCTGCAGCTCTTGTAAGTCTGCGTATGGTGTTACAGCGGGCTGGAAGTGATAGCAAGTTGTGTTATCAGCGGTAGTATGTTCTTCTATTACATATGGTGATGTGATGTGGCATCAAGGAGGGAAGCGACCAAGTTGTGATGGGTGATGGGTTTGCCAGATGCAGTGAGAAAATCTCGATTTGCCCAAATTTGTCCAAACGAGTGGCAAACCCCCCATGCATATCTGCTATCTGTGAAAATAGTGACAGTCTTACCTCTAGTCAATTTGCATGCTTCAGTCATAGCCACAAGCTCAGCAGCTTGTGCTGAATATTTAGACGGGAGAAGTTCTGCCAAAAGTGTTTTGTGTAATGTGGTGACTGCAAAACCTGATTGGTTAAGGCCTTTTCCCGGGTCCCTTGATGCTGAGCAGCCCACAAAAAGCTCCATGTCGCGGTTGGTGAGTGGTGTTTCGCGAAGATCAGGTCTGGGGGAACAGATTTCATTAATAATAGCCACACAGTCATAGGGCTCCTGTTTCTCAGAAGTAGGGAGCAACGTGGCAGTATTGAGTACAGTGCAGCGCCGTACAGTGATATTGGGCAGTTCGAGCCGAATGGTGTTGTATTTTAACCATCTTGCGGAGGACATATTTTTTGAGGTTTTTTCCTCTAACAAAATCATTAAGAGCGTGCTCACACTATCCTTTTGGCCGCGGCCAAAACCGTTTTTTCAGCTAAAGTCTAGTACCTTTAAGTAGTGTGAGCGCACCCGCTCCGCGCTCAACTGGGGCCAGCTGGGCCGCCACGGCCCGCTTGAAATAGGTGGGCTTTAGCGGAGCCGTTTGCACATGTACGAGCACGAGCGTGCGCACGTGTACGAGCACGAGCACGAGCCCTACGGCAGTAGCGCTATGTCCGCCTGTTCGGACATGTAAATAGAAGGACGGACCATGCGCGGACATTTAACAACAACAACAATGGCCGCGAAAGGTTCATGTTGGTGTGATGGGGAGGTGGAGTGTTTACTGCAGATTTGGTCGGATGAAAATATTCAAAAACAGTCGACAAGACGCACAAAAACTCTGAGGTCTATGGAAAGATTTGTAAACAAAGCCACACACACGCGATCAATGCGTGTGACGTGTTACGGCTTGAAGGCGTATGGACAGCAAGAAGTATTGGCCGAGGCCCTGGTAGTGTGAGTACAAACGGGGCTGGGGCGCGGGGGGGAGAGGGAGGGGGGACAAGTACCCTAAAGTCCGGGTCTCGGTCCGGGAGGATAGTGTGAGCGCGCCCTAAGACTGCATGTGGGACTAACAAGGTTAGTGGAGAGTAACCGACAATGTCGCGAGAAGCTATGACTGCCTTCTCTGCAGCTGCCACAGCTCTAGGGCAGGCTGGGAGACCGGCTGCCATAGGGTCTAATTTGAATGAGAAGTATGCAACCTTTTTTTTTTTGCCCCCGTAATCCTTCAGTAAGACGGAGGACATGTAGTGTCCCTTTTTATCAACGGTTTGTGTACATTGGCGGTTGCAATCTGGGAGGCCCAGAGTGGGTGGTGTCTGTAGAGCTAGCTTTTGATCGTGGAATGTTTTTTCTGCATCGGGTGTCCAAAGGACTTTGTCCCGTGCTGCTAGACCCTGACCATGAGCAATGGCCGCCAAAGGTGCCTTGATGCTTGCATAGTCAGGGATCCACTGTCTACAGTATGATGTCATGCCAAGAAAACTCATAACCTGTTTCTTTGTGATTGGTTTTGGGAATTCCTTGGATGCAGAGATGCACTTTTGGGAAAGTATTTTCCCCTCTTGCGATATAATGTGTGTAAGCAAGGCTAGCGTGTCCGCGACGCAAGCCTCCTGTGTAGGAGAGCAAATCATTAAATCATCCACATGTGCCAGAAAGGCGCTGTTTTGTGGCAGACTTAAGGACTATAAATTCCTACGCTGAGTAGCGTTGAGGATGGTTGGAGACTCCGACAGCCCCTGACACAGTCGGGTAAACTTGATGCTTTACCTTAAAATGTGAATGCAAACCAATATTGGCTGTCGGGGTGTATGGGGACGCTTAAGAAAGCGATAGCCAAAATTATAACAGAAAGCCACTTACTTTCAGGTAGAACTTGTGAAAGAATTGTATGAGGATTTGGTACTGTAGGGGCACGTGCATGGATTGCTGCATTTACCGCCTGCAAGTCCTGGACAAACCCTTCACTCGTCTGGCGTATGTGGATGCCATTTTTTTTTTTTTTTTTTTCACCGGACATACTGGCGTGCGGACTGGTGAGTTCTCACATGGAACGATGATGCCTGCCTGGGGAGGGCCTCAAACACCGATTTGATGCCCTCCACAGCCTCTTTTCGTAATGGATACTGTTGCTGGCAGGGCCTATAAGGATTTTGGGGTGATTACAACAGGTTTTTTTTTAATTTTATTTATTTTTTTAAGCAAACGTACATTGTGCCGGTGTTGTGCCCACACTTGCGGTGGCACTCGTTTCAGTTCTGGTACGTCAGTGACATTATTAATCATTATATCTCTGTGTGGTGCAGTGAAGTGTGATGTAGAGTATACCTCTGGGTTTTGAAGTTTAAATCTCGACCGTTCTCAAGAGCAGCAACTGCCTTTTGAATTGTTATTCGATGCACCTTTAAACCTTCATGATGCTCGGCCGTTTGATTCCATCCGGTCGCCTTGATGCATTTTGTCAACCAAGGTTCCAGATTGTTGCGGCTCCTGTGTTTTGATCAGAGAAACATACGGGCACTGCGGCACTTGGAAGGAAACGTTAGGCAGGCGAACAGAAATTGCCCAGCGTGTGTTATCCCAATACAGGCATTGCAGTTCTAAACTGTCCCACAGAGTACTTTGTTTAAACCATGTTTGTTCAAATAGAATATCTTTCCTTAAGCAGATGTGTGCAGCACAATGTGCTGCAGTGAGGCTCGAGTGGGGGAGGAGCCATAGTTAGTGGTAAGTAGCCGCATTATCAGGAGAAGTCAGAAAGGTTTTAGCGTATAGATAATTTTTAATTATGGTTAGGCCATTGAGCCTGACTTAATGTTTATGCCTAACACACACATAATTTCTCTAACACAACTCCTGCTCATTTTGGGTGTTGTTTTGAAATCGGTGTGTCGTATTACAGATCCTGTCGCTCCAGGATCTACTAGGGATGTGAGGGGTACGTCTGCAACAGTGAGTGTTATTGTGGGTAAATTCTTATAGGCAGCAAAGTTTAGTGAAGCATACATTTCCTGCAACTTTTGTGATGTGTGTTTGTTTTCTAAGCATTCAATAGCCTGAAGGATGGAAATTTAACTGTGTCGTGGAGAGAATGTGGATGTGTTGGTGTATTTACGTGTTCCGTTCGGATGGCCTGTGTCCGGTCCAGATGCGCCCCTCACTCTCCCCAGTCCTCCGGCCAGTCAATCGCCCCTGTGTCGGAATCCCTGCCGGTTGGTCTGCCATTGTTCACGCTCTGGGCAGTCGTTTCGCCAGTGTCCATGCTTTCCGCAGATGAAATAGCTTCTCGCCCCCTTGGCCCTCAGCCATGCCCTCTGCCTTTTTCACGACCTCTGTGGTGATTGTCTCTTCGGAAATGCTGACAAAAAGTCAGGAGCTCTGCTGCATATTTCTGTCCTCCATCCTTGACCTTGGGGAACAGGGGAACAGTTTTTTCATGTTCGTCACGCTGTTCAGGTTTTTGCTCCTGGTGTAGTGGGAGCCAGCTCGTGCACGTAGGTGGGGGGTTGTGTAGATGATCGCGATCGCCGGGGGCCGAGTCCTTTGCCTCTTCCCCTGGATCTGCCTGTCGTGGTGGCCGGCTGGCCACCTCTCCCCCTCCCCAGTGCAGCCAGGTCGTCGAGGGGGTAGAGTGGTTGGTGCGGTTGTGGTGCAGGCTTGGATCTGGGGCTGAGCCTGCTGAGCCTGCTGAGCCTGCTGCTGATTGGCTGGTTGGGGAGCCAGCCTGGTCAGAGGAGCCCAGTCGAGGTCGAGGGTAGCATCTAGTTTAAGACACAGAGAAGAAGGAGGGGGGGGAGAGGTTACCCTTTCCCTGCCTGTCTGCTGCCTTCTGTCTGAGGTTACTTTTCAGAATCCAATTGTCTGAGACTAAAATTGCCTGTATTGGGAAAACCGCACTCAATGGCTCAAAATTTGAATTGGTCAACGCAAGATTCACCGTAGTTTTGTTCATGTACTGGAGATTTGGGCTTAGGGCTACGCCTTCGACGCGTTTGCTTTGAGTTGGCCCCATCTCACTTAGTTTAGGTCTGTGTAGAGTCGCGCTGACGTGTCAGTTATGTGCTTCATTGTTTCTCTGAGAATGCTATTTCTATGTTTCATACATTGTAAGTTTGGGCCTAGCTTACCTTGGTTATGCTAAGCTCGTCTTTAGTGATATTGAAATCAATTGAAACGCTAAACTCTTTAGCTTTAATGCTAGCTAGTTTAGCTTTAGCTATATTGGTAATGCTAACTTAATTTGGCAATACCCACAGTCTAATTTTGATATGCTATTTTTCTCAAAGCTAATTAGCCTAGCATTAGCTATGCTAGTTATGCTAAGCTAGTCTATGGTAAAACCCACAGTCTAAATTGATATGCTAGGTTCTTTGCTCAATGCTAATTAGCTTAGCATAAGCTATGCTAGTTATGCTAAACTAGTCTATGGTAATAGGTGCAATCAATCGTAAATGCTAACAACTTATCTTAGCCTTTCTGGTAGCTATGCTACTAGGGCCTATAGCTAACTGCTAGTCCCTCTCAGCTGGTGCTGTCTGTTGCACCCCCCTCCTGTCTGGCGGTCTGCCAAACCACTCCTGGCAAAAGTGACGTGTACCAAGAATTTAAACTACACAACGTTTGATTCAAAATGGCGACCAGGTTTTAAAATGGCGGGCCTCCAAGCCACGCCCAATACCTAAATTTCAACTGCGCCCCAACTACAAAATGGCAATTGATAGCACAACCACACCTATTTCCGATTTTCTTCTGCGCCACTGTTCAAAAATGGCGATTGGCCTTTATAGCCACACCCAACTTTTGAATTTCAATAGTCAAAATGATACCGTCCGCAAAACTTCATTTGTTTGATTTACAGCATGTATATAAAAATTCTATTTTTATTTTTTTTCTAAATTTGGATCACAGCTGAGTCATATTAACCTTTTCTACTCGGAACCATGAAAGCCAGCTGCTCAACATGCTGATAGCATTTTGCCAAGGCACATAGATTATCTCAATTGGTCATCTGGTCAGTCAAAACATGTCTTAAATGAACGCACACACGTACGCACACACACAGGCCTGCAACATTCATTCCAATGCAAACATCCTTGATAAAAGTGGGTCAGTCAGTGATTTACCCGTTTTTACCCGTTCAAAGATTTTCTAGAATCCAGTTTATGGATCTACATATATCTATGGGTTACAGATTTTTTTACAGATCTATATATTTATTTATTTTCGACAGTAACGTTACCTTATTAATTGTTGCTTTACATATCGTACATGCAGTGGTTATATGAGTATACATATACGTATATATATTCCTGTAGGAGTTTCACAAGCGGAGTTTTCACCCTACTGACTGAATTACTATTATTATATTATCTTATGCTCCCTCTTCCCTCAGCGCGTAGGAAAGGTGGGATAGTACTGTTGATGTGACCTTGAGCTAAAACAAAGCCTTTACACACTCTCCTCTTTCCACAGCTGTCGAACATGCACGCACACACACAAAGATGGGGTAGAGAGGGAAAGAGAAAAAAGGGACGCACATGGGAACAACGCACATATAGACTTACAACAAACTATCTACCATACTGTCCGGAATCACCTCTTACTTTGCTCATGAGCTAACCGGAAACGTTGCTGTAATTCACCTCAAACAGACTCGAACTGTGAGACAACGTTTTCACAAACCAGTACTACTAATCAGACTCGAACTGAAAAGAGAGCAGCTGATCAGACTGCTGGCCGGCCCTCGCACAGACACTGTACGTCAAAAAACAGAAAGACTCGAACTTCCTGCAGAGGAGGGTCCCGCACCCTCGTCTTCTAGGGCCCTAGTGGACGTCAACACACAAACAAATGGACTCGAACCATTTGCGGAAGAGGGACTCTCACCCTCGTCCTCCGGACGTCCTCTAGACGTCAACCACCAAACAAATGGACTCGAACCATTTACGGAAGAGGGACGGCACACTCATCCTCCAGACGTCCTCTAGACGTCAACAAACAAACAAATAGACTTAAACCATTTGCAAAGAGGGAGTGGCACCCTCATCCTCTAGACGTCAACAAAAAAAAGCAAATGGACTCGAACCATTTGCGGCTCAGGGACTCTTACCCTGTCCTAGACGTCACCAACAAAAATAAACTCACCGGAGATTATTGAAGAGATCCTCCACCGAGTTCAGTAGGCACCAGCAGTGAGAGGACACTCCTGCTGTTGGACGTTAGGCCCCCACTTCTCAGCTGAATTTGTGGCGAGGTTGAGGAAGGAGCTTCACTCCACTGTGCACAGGTTTCACCGTCAGTCCTGTCCAGCCTGTGCCTCTCACTCCGGGTGCCCACCCAGGGACGCCAAATTGTTGTGGAAATGGATTCTTCAATAAAGATCAACAAACAGGATCAGCTTTTTCTCCGTGGTTTATTTTGCCAAAGCATTTTCTTCTGCAGACAAAAATACGTTCATCCCCACATCCTCACAAGTTAGAGTCTAGCAGGGAATGACGATTTGCCAAAACTCGCACAGTCTTTTAGGGAGAGGGACAGGACGCCAATAGCCTTGGTTGGGTGACGTCTTTAGACCAAACAAAAACATGCCTTAGACATTACAATTCTGAACATTCTGAACCTCTCTCATCACAAGGTCTCTAACACAGGGTACAGATGCACAAATATGCCAATATATCATCATGAGTTAGTTATTTGCATAATCCATTAAGAATGTGAGACAGAGGAGACACTGAACTGTGCCTGACCTGACAAAACTATGATTATCAATTACAAATATCCAAAATTCCCACAACACTTGTTTTTTCCGATCTGAAAGAGCGGTGGACCCGGAAATGGATGTTACGTCACGTGTGACGTCAGACTTAACAAGCGGATAGACTGTAAAACACCGACCCTCACGGACCTAATCCTCCTGCTGCTCCAGATTAGCATCTAGTGTATTTGCCATCAATAGTACGCTATATTCAAGTCATGGTGCAAGCAATTAGCATAACAGAGCTTACAAATTGTGTTCATAAACCATCTGTTGGTTCAGTTGATCGAAGAGCAAACCATCTTGTCACTTATGGGAACACCACCACATGAATGACCGCAGTCCAGATGACAGAGTTAGCATGCTAATGATGCTAATCTTGACAACTAGCCTCAGAGGAGAAGTGAGGGCCAGGGGCTAGCTGTCACTCAAGACGCTGCGCCTCATAAACTTTAACCTCCAATAAAATAAAAACTAGCCTGGTCCAAAAAAATTCAAAATGCTCTATTGTACAAACTACTCCTAGTGGACACTAGGAGAGCTGCAGTTTTTGGCACTTCCTTATTGGATTAACCAGGAAGTCGCTATGGTGTGGGCTTGGTCTCCTAGTGTCTGCTTGGGCCGAAACCAGATCCCTCTCTGACATATACAATTGAGCAGCCTTCTTTGACTCCACTCTCGCTAATATAGCTGCTTCTAACTCTCCATGCTTACTAAGAGGAGTTGTATATTATGTTTTTTGTTTATTGTCATTTTATTTTATTGTTTTTATTTTATTTCTACTATGAAACACCTTATAACAATTTTTAAATGTCCAATACCAATAAAGTTCACTATAAACATTTGTATTACTATATTTAGTATGTGTAGCCATGTTATGTGTACATATGTTTTTATTTACACGTACTATTAATATTTTTAGCACACAATGTTAATTAGCACCATGAGTTAGCGGGTAAACCATACGTTTTCATCAGTGATGTTTTACAAATAGGATATTCACATTCGTGTATGGCTGAAATATTTGTAATGTTTTTGTGATTTTCTGTAAAATAATAAAAATATAAAAAAATATAACTAAAGCTCCTCATCTTCAGATGTTATAAATGTGTGAGCTACAATAATGAAAACAATTTTGATGGCATCCTATGTTGTATGTAGGTTCATATCAATTCAATTCAATTCAATTTTATTTATAGTGCCAAATCATAACCAAAGTTATCTCAGGACACTTTACAGAGTAGGCATAGACCCAGCAATTCCCCCATAGAGTACAGTGGCAATGAAAACCTTCCCTATAAAAGGCAGGAACGCCGGACAGACCCAGCTCTGTGGAGGATGGCCATCTGTCTTGACCGGTTGGGGAGGAAGAAAAGGAGAGAGAAAGAGAGAAACACAAAGATAGACAAAAGACAGAGAGACTGACACACTTCCAGAGATGCAAGCAGCCAGCGAGAACAGTAACTATAACAATATCTATAGTAATGTGAACATGACCCACATGTTATGGCAGTCTGCATAGCAGAACAGCAGGAACACGCACATCCAAGGTGACAGAACATGAAAATGAAAATAATTATGACAAAATGATGAGTAGGGGCAATAGCAGCTACGATACAGCAAGACATACCACTGATGGTGTTTTTTATGGCTACAAATTTTATAATTTATAATTTATAAAACTAGTGACAGAATAAATGACTAATAGTTATTGAAGTAGCAGGAAGCGTCATGCAGGACCACGGCAGCAGGACCTTCTAATAGCTTCAGACAAAGGACTTGTCTCTGTACTTGTCTTACTAGATCTTAGTGCTGCCTTCGACACTATTGACCATCACATCCTGCTACACAGACTAGAGCATCTGATCGGCATTAAAGGAACCGCACTGAGCTGGTTTAAGTCATATTTATCAGATAGATCTCAGTTTGTACATGTTAATGACAAATCCTCCATGCACACTAAAGTTAGTCACGGAGTCCCACAGGGTTCTGTCCTTGGACCGATTCTTTTCACCTTATATATGCTTCCCTTAGGAAATATTATAAGGAAGCACTCCATTAACTTTCATTGTTATGCTGATGATACACAATTATATTTGTCGATCAAACCAGAAGAAAGCCATCAGTTAGATAGACTTCAAATGTGCATTAAGGAAATAAAAAGCTGGATGACCTGCAATTTTCTGATGATAAACTCAGACAAAACTGAAATTATTGTACTTGGCCCCAAAGGCCTCCGAAATTCAATAGCTAAAGACATTGTTACTCTGGATGATGTTGTGTTGTCCTCCAGCACCACAGTAAGGAATCTGGGTGTTATTTTTGATCAGGATATGTCCTTCGATTCTCACATAAAACTAACAACAAGGACTGCATATTTTCACCTGCGTAATATTGCAAAAATTAGGAACATTGTGTCTCAGAAAGTTGCAGAGAAACTTGTTCATGCATTTGTTACTTCTAGGCTGGACTATTGCAATTCCTTATTATCAGGCTGCTCCAATAAGTCTGTTAAGAGTCTCCAGTTGGTCCAAAATGCTGCAGCTCGTGTACTAACTAAAACAAATAGAAGAGAACATATCTCTCCTGTATTAGCTTCTCTGCACTGGCTACCTGTAAAATCTAGAATAGAATTTAAAATCCTTCTCCTTACGTACAAAGCTCTTATTGGTCAGGCTCCGTCGTATCTTAAAGAGCTCATAGTACCGTATCACCCAACTAGATCTCTGCGCTCTGAGAATGCAGGGCTACTCGTCGTTCCTAGAGTCTCCAAAAGTAGAATGGGAGGCAGAGCCTTCAGCTACCAAGCTCCTCTCCTGTGGAACAAACTCCCAAATGTTATTCGGGAGGCAGACACTGTCCCCATATTTAAGAGTAAACTTAAAACTTTCCTTTTTGATAAAGCTTACAGCTAGGGCTTACGATGAGACTTTATTCTGCTTAATTATGCTGCTATAGGCCTAGTCTGCCGGGGGATAATACTTTTCCTGATACTCTGAGCTTCTCTCCTCTCTGTCTGAATCATTCATGTCCCATCAATGCATGTTACTGATTCAGCTTCTTCCCCGGAGCTGTTTGTGCTTTGTCGTCTCGCAGGTCTCTGCTGATCGTGGTGGTGCTTGCTACTATGGTCCTACATGACGCTTCCTGCTGCTATTGTCACTGTTACTCATATATACTATCACTAGTTTAATAAACTATAAAATTTGTAGCTGTATCGTAGCTGCTATTGCCACTACTCATCATTGATCATGTTTGCCACCATAATTATTATCATTTTCATATTCTGTCACCTTAGCTGTGCTTGTTTCTACTGTTCTGTTGTATTAACTGCTTTAACATATACGTCATATTCACATTACTATAAATATTATAGTTACTGTTAGGCTTTGCTTGCATCTCTGGAAGTGTGTCTGTCTCTCTCTGTCCATCTGTGTGTCTTTTCTCTCTTTCTCTCTCCTTTTCTTCCTCCCCAACCGGTCAAGACAGATGGCCGTCCTCCACAGAGCTGGGTCTGTCTGACGTTCCTGCCTGTTATAGGGAAGGTTTTCGTTGCCACTGTACTCTACAGAGGAATTGTTGGGTCTATGTAAATCATAAATAAGTCATTGAGTGTGGTCTTTACCTACTCTGTAAAGTGTCCTGAGATAACTTTTGTTATGATTTGACACTATAAATAAAATTGAATTGAATTGAATTGCACAACTTGGCACACCGCCATGGCATACCACTGCCAGAGCACATCCCCCCCACCAGAGGAACCGGATGCCGGACCCGTCAACCTCGACCCACCCCGCGAAGCGATACGGGACCGGCAGCGTCTGATTTCAACGATGTAAAGAGGCAAGAACACAATTTACTTTGTAAGTGCATTTATTGCATGATAAATATCTCCCAGTGCATTGACAATTTGATCTAGACGATCACTGACGCCACGGATTGCTCTCACTATTTCCTCCTGTGATTCCAGCACAGCTTGTGAAAGGACACGGCCAGTCGGGCGGACGTCAGCTGGCGTGGAGTCGCCGGGGCGCGTGGTGCTGGAGGTGCCGGTGGAGTCACCGGGGCGCGTGGTGCTGGAGGTGCCGGTGGAGACGCAAGGGCGCACGGTGCAGAGGGAGGAGCCCTCTCCTGTCTCATCGTCTATTGAGAAATAATTAATAAAAAAATGAAGTAATTAAACATGAGTCAATGTGTTTATATCCTGGCAACTTAACGCACAAGCATGTGTGATGTGAGCAGCCTATTGTACGACCAGTATAATGATATTTCTGAGTTTAACACATTTACCTTGAGGATGATCTGTGTCGCCTTCATGGCCCCCCACAACTCCGCTTAGAGCTGTGTCGTCTACAATAGCCGCCACTCTCTGATCAAAAGGGGGTCAGTTCCTCCCCTCCTGTCACCCCGCCCGTTGCGGTGATACTTAGGCGGTGGGCCGAAATCCTCCGCTTCACCTCCACCTTCACGTCGGACCATTTTATTTTTATTTCAGTGGGTGTGCGCTGCTCCGACCCCACAGCGTTCACTGCTTCACACACACACTCCCCACAAATGTCTTTTTCTTTGTGTTTATCCCTGAAAAGAGGCTACCAAATAACACAGCTCTTCGGGTCTCCACTTCATTTAATAAAATTTCGAGCTTAGACTCGTTGAAGTTGCACTTCTTACCTTTACTCATCGTTTAAATCTGATGGTGCAGAGAGGGAATCCCCGGTGCAGGCCCTAATTAAATATATTTGCATATTTAAATGGGGACGTGGACAGGGAGGAGTTTAGCACTTCTACATGTGCCTCAATTCCACGTTGATTGGGATGTACAAAGGAAAAGTGCATGGATCCATGCGTACGCACACTTTGATACATCTGAATTTTTTTGTGCTTACGCCAGTTTCTGGATTCTAGCGTACGCCATGTTTTAGTAAGAAAGCCACGCAAGTCTTAGTACATGAGGCCCCTGGAGAGGCTTGATTGGGAGGAACGGCCTCCCTGATCTGAATCCGAGCGGTCATCTGTTATTGGACTTCTGTGCTAGTCATGGATTGTCTATAAGAAACACCATAACCCTATCCTAACCCTAACCCTAAACAATGAAATCAGTTGGACTATATCTCTATATCTTAGTATTACATTATGTCTGTCCATCTGTCTGTCTTTTCTCTCTTTCTCTCTCCTTTTCTTCCTCTCCAACCGGTGCAGACAGATGTCCGTCCTCCACAGAGCTGGGTCCGTCCGACGTTCCTGCCTTTAATAGGGAACGTTTTCGTTGCCACCGTACTCTATGGGGGAATTGTTGGGTCTATGTAAATCATAAATAAGTCATAGAGTGTGGTCTATACCTAGTCTGTAAAGTGTCCTGAGATAACTTTTGTTATGATTTGTCACTATAAATAAAATTGAATTGAATTGAATTGAAATTGAATTGTGTAACATATGACTGCTGTATGTATCTGAGGCAATTCTTTGAACAATTACCTATGTTACCTATTACCTATAATAATAATTACCTATGATTGTCGATTTACTGATTATAGAATAAGGACCAACTGAAGCGGTATTATTGTGTATAGTTAACCAGGTATGTCATATATTGACCCCCCTCCCCCCCCCCATTCAAATAGTACATTACATTAAAGAAGAAAAATTTAGCAAATTTTTAGGTTAATACTTTTATGTATGGTTTCTACTAGAAAGTGTTTTCAGGCTTCAATGCTAGAAAACACAATATCTTTCTCGTACTGTCCATTGCTGAAGGACTGTCTTTACCTTCTGTCACAGACGCTCCTCTTGATCCTGCACAAGTCTCATGTTTTCAGAGTGAGGCAAGGATTCTTAAGGATTCTCTTCTTTCACAGTTTGTGTGTTTGTAGGCACTCCAGGCACTCAAATGTATGTGCACAGCCACCGGAAAAGTGAGTTTTTCATAATATTTACCCTTTTAGTCATTTTGTTATGTATGGTTAAACATCTCATCTCTCATCTTCAACCTCTTATCCGGGGTCGGGTCGCAGGGGCAGCAGCTCCAGCAGGGGACCCCAAACTACCGTTTCCCGGGCCACATAACCAGCTCTAACTGGGGGATCCCGAGGCGTTCCCAGGCCAGTGTGGAGATCTATCTCTCCACCTGGTCCTGGATCTTCCCCGAAGCCTCCTCCCAGCTGGACGTGCCTGGAAAAACTCCATAGGGAGGCGCCCAGGGGGCATCCTTACTAGATGCCCAAACCACCTCAACTGGCTCCGTCCAACGCAAATGAGCAGCGGCTCTACTCCGAGTTCCTCACGGATGGCTGAACTTCTCACCCTATCTCTAAGGGAGACTCCAGTCAGAGCTTATATTCTGCTTAATGATGCTGCTATAGGCCTAATCTGCCGGGAATAATACTTGTCCAGATACTCTGAGCTTCTCTCTGTGTCTGTATCATTCATGTTTCATCAATGCATGTTACTAATTCACTTCTTCCCCGGAGTTGTTTGTGCTTTTCTCGTCTCGCAGGTCTCTGCTGATCGTGGTGGTGCCTGCTGCCGTGGTCCTGCATGACGCTTCCTGCTGCTATTATAATCTATCATCTTAGCTGTGCTTGTTTCTACTATTCTGCTGTATTAACTGCCATAACATATAAGTCATATTCACATTACTATAGATATTATTATAGTTACTAGAAGTGTGTCCGTTTTTTCTCTCTTTCTCTCTCCTTTTCTTCCTCCCCAACCAGTCAAGACAGATGTCTGTCCTCCATAGAGCTGGGTCTGTCTGACGTTCCTGCCTGTAATAGGGAAGGTTTTCGTTGTCACCGTACTCTACAGAGGAAGTGTTGGGTCTATGTAAATCATAATGTGTAAATCATGAGTCATAGAGTGTGGTCTTTACCTACTCTGTAAAGTCCCCTGAGATAACTTTTGTTATGATTTGGCACTATAAATAAAATTGAATTGAATTGAATATTGCATTTTAAAGGAATTACTGTATTTACAAATAATCGAAAATAATTCAGTAATAGACATGAAACGTACCAGAAACATTTTATTATTTAAAAGGTATATATAAGTGTGTTTGTGTGTGTGTCTGTGTGTGTGTGTGAGCTGTGTGTGTGTGTGTGTAAGCTGTGTGTGTGTGTGTGTATGTGTGTGTGTGTGTGTGTCACAGAAAAGTACTCTAACGTGGAGGAACCAGAACCCTGTTCACCAGAAACATTGGAACATTGTGTGTGTTTGTTTAATTGTAAGGAGGTTTTGAAGTTCCACTTCTCAGAATATCAGCTGTCCTGTGTGGCTGGCTCCCATGTATCGTCCCAGTCCTTGCTGCTGCCAGGAAATGAAAGAAAAACACATTTACATAAAACAAAGGTTATAGGATGACCTTTGCTTTTGACATAGTCAATTGTCTATAATTTCCTTATTAAACATTTATTATATATTAATATGTCAAGCTACTGTCAGTACTGCTCAAAAGCAATTAAAAGTGTTTGTGGGCAAATACTCAAAATGTAACTCTAAAATGGGAGGGTGACCAATGTATCACTATATAGATCCTATGTTTTTCACTCCAACAGACAGTTTCATTTTCATTAAGGAAAAGCTTACCACTTGGAGTATGGTGTCCACCTAACTTTGACTTCTTCCTTTCCCTGAAAGGCATGACATCAGTAAAAATTGTAGTAAATATTTAGAGATAAGAGGCACTTACAAAACACAGCTATAAAATGTATAGACATACACACAAAGTTTCTGCATTGGTGAGCTTGGGTGCATTTGAAGTATTAAGCTAGTGCAAAATAATATTTAAGTCTATCTGTGAATTACTATTATAAATGGCAAAATTGTTATTAAAAATACATTATGAGAAATTGGATAGGAGACATTGTTGCAAAAATAGGAAACACTGAAGAGGAGAGTCTTATGTGGGTTCTGGAATAATGGCAGAAGCATAGTCACTTAAAAATTCCGGTACTTTGCGAGTGGGAAAAGAATTCCATGAAAAACGAGACTTTAATGTAAAAAACAAATTAGATTGATAGACATATAATGTTGAAGGATGTTTAAGAATGTTACTCTTTGAATTAAAAAGATACATTTACATTAAAGAACAACTTGACACTTGCCTAACCTTGCCAGTGCTTTTACAAGTCGCGCAAAATACATATGTAATAC
Source organism: Echiichthys vipera (assembly GCF_963691815.1). Classification (NCBI taxonomy): domain Eukaryota; kingdom Metazoa; phylum Chordata; class Actinopteri; order Perciformes; family Trachinidae; genus Echiichthys; species Echiichthys vipera. Next base: position 29,599,171 of record NC_139837.1, read on the forward strand.
ATAAAACCTACGATCTTGACTTCAATCAGAGACATTGAGAAGAACTATAGTCAAAAATGAAGAGGACCTTATTGACTGATTAAACAGCAATGACTTTTTATCAGGTGCAAATCAACAATCAACTTCTCAACACCAGCAAAACCAAATAGCTGATTGTTGACTCTAGAAGAGGAAGAATTACTTTATTTATCCCGCAACGGGGGACTCTAGAAAGAAGAAGGAAAAGACACACTGTTCTGTCTATATTAGTGGAGCAGGTCAACAGTTTAGGTTATTAGGAATCAACAAAAGTGAGAACCAGGACGGTCATCAAACATCACCACTTTGGTTAAAACACATGAAGGCACAGAAAAGTCTGTACATCTCCTGAAATAAATTTTGAAGGCTAAATTTCAGAGCAAACTATTGACAACTTATTTAGGGGAGCGGTATAAAGCATCCTGTCAGGGAACATCACAAAATAGCACGGTCTGTGCACAGCCCAGGACAGGAAGGCTCTGTAGCTGCGATTCAAACTTACCAAAACATCATTGGTACAATATACAGACCATTAGTGATATCAGTAAAGTGAGATGTCTCCACAGAACCCACAAGTTACACACAACAGCCACCCAGCCACAGAGTGTTCACACTGCTTCCATCTGGATGAAGATAATGAAGTATCTGTTGCTGTACCACCAGAGTACAGAGCATCTTGGGATAGTCCTCAATCCATCCTCAACACTACACCATTACTTTTTTTCTTAAGCATAAACATTTTGCTTTCCTTATACAACCCTATAAATGGTTTTACATTGTATTTTACAAGAAAACCAAGAGAAAGAAGGGAAACGTTTTAAAAACCCTTTTGTTCACAATGCTTTCAAAAGGGAACACCTTCTGGGTTCTATGAATAAAAATCAAGAGTAATGTAGCAACCTACTGACTTCATTTGAAATATAAAGGACAACTAATTTTAATACATTTATGAGATAAAGAGTACATCTAACCTTTCATTTAGGGTATTTATTTTCTTTTGGAAGAAAATACGGGACACAGAGAGGAGACTGGAGATAGAGGAGGACGTTGAGAAGAGGAGAAGGAAGATGGAGGAGGAGACTGAGGCGAGGAGAAGGATGGAAGAAGAGGCTTAGGGTGAGAAGAAGAGAAGGATGGAGGAAGAGGCTGAGGGTGAGAAAAGGCGAAGGAAGGAGGCTGAGAAGAGGAGAAGGATGGAGGAAGAGGCTGAGGGTTAGAAGAGGAGAAAGGATGGAGGAGGCTGAGGGTGAGAAGAGGAGAAGGATGGAGGAAGAGTCTGAGGGCGAGAAGAGGAGAAGGATGGAGGAAGAGGCTGAGGGTGAGAAGAGGAGAAGGATGGAGGAGGCTGAGAAGAGGCGAAGGATGGAGGAGGCTGAGAATAGGAGAAGGATGGAGAAGGCTGAGAAGAGGAGACGGAAGATGGAGGATGAGAAGAGGAGAAGGATGGAGGAAGAGGCTTAGGGTGAGAAGAGGAGAAGGATGGAGGAGGCTGAGAAGAGGAGACGGAAGATGGAGGGTGAGAAGAGGAGAAGGATGGAGGAAGAGGCTTAGGGTGAGAAGAGGAGAAGGATGGAGGAAGAGGGTGAGAAGAGGAGAAAGATAGAGGAGGCTTACAAGAGGAGAAGGATGGAGGAGGCTGAGAAGAGGAGAAGGGTGGAGGAGGCTGAGAAGAGGACAAGGATGGAGGAGGCTGAGAAGAGGACAAGGATGGAGGAGGCTGAGAAGAGGAGAAGGAAGATGGAGGAGGAGACTGAGGCGAGGAGAAGGATGGAGGAAGAGGCTGAGGATGAGAAGAGGAGACGGACGGAGGAAGAGGCTGAGAAGAGGAGAAGGATGGAGGAAGAGGCTGAGGGTGAGAAGAGGAGAAGGATGGAGAAAGAGGCTGAGGGTGAGAAAAGGAGAAGGAAGGAGGAAGAGGCTGAGAAGAGAAGGATGGAGGAACAGGCTGGGGGTTAGAAGAGGAGAAGGATGGAGGAGGCTGAGAAGAGGAGACAGAAGATTGAGGGTGGGAAGAGGAGAAGGATGGAGGAGGCTGAGAAGAGGAGACGGAAGATGGAGGGTGAGAAGAGGAGAAGGATGGAGGAAGAGGCATAGGGTGAGAAGAGGAGAAGGATGGAGGAAGAGGCTGAGGGTGAGAAGAGGAAAAAGATAGAGGAGCCTGAGAAGAGGACAAGGATGGAGGAGGCTGAGAAGAGGAGAAGGATGGAGGAGGCTGAGAAGAGGACAAGGATGGAGGAGGAGGAGAAGGAAGATGGAGGAGGAGACTGAGGCGAGGAGAAGGATGGAGGAAGAGGCTGAGGGTGAGAAGAGGAGGCGGACGGAGGAAGAGGCTGAGAAGAGGAGAAGGATGGAGGGAGAGGCTGAGGGTGAGAAGAGGAGAAGGATTGAGAAAGAGGCTGAGGGTGAGAAGAGGAGAAGGATGGAGGAAGAGGCTGAGGCTGAGAAGAGGAGAAGGATGGAGGAGGCTGAGAAGAGGAGAAGGATGGAAGAGGCTGAGATGAGGACAAGGATGGAGGAGGCTGAGAAGAGGACAAGGATGGAGGAGGCTGAGAAGAAGAGAAGGAAGATGGAAGAGGAGACTGAGGCGAGGAGAAGGATGGAGGAAGAGGCTGAGGGTGAGAAGAGGAGACGGACAGAGGAAGAGGCTGAGAAGAGGAGAAGGATGCAGGAAGAGGCTGAGGATGAGAAGAGGAGAAGGATGGAGAAAGAGGCTGAGGGTGAGAAGAGGAGAAGGATGGAGGAAGAGGCTGAGAAGATGAGAAGGATGGAGGAAGAGGGTGAGAAGAGGAGAAGGATGGAGGAAGAGGCTGAGAAGATGAGAAGGATGGAGGAGGCGGCTGAGATGGAGAAGATGGAGAAACAACAGGTAGAAGGTGAAGAACAAATTCTTCTTCTGGTGTTGGCTCTGGTTCTGGTCCTGGTTCTGGTCCTGCTCCAGATTGATTGACCACAGGGGGGGCTGGTGGACCATCCGTAGGTATTCCAGCTGCTTGTGGAATGAAGAACTCTGCAAATATTGCAAATAAATTATTAAAAGGCTCTAAAAAGGCTCAGAATGGATTAGGTCTCAATGCTACAATGGGCTAGATGTAACATGTATATTTACATTTGTTGAATGTAGTGACACAGAGCCCATGAACAGATACACTATGGGATAGGGGTGTAACGATATGGTTGTTACAACAATACGATAGTTTCGTTTTCTATGGTTAAGATATGATTTAAGAATGATATCTGGCTCTTCTAGAACGATACAATACGATGCAATGTGTTGAAATAGATAAAGCAACTGTTTTGGCCAAATATTCAGGGGAAAATATTAATAGGGGTAAAAATTATTATGGATATATAAGTAAACGACAAAAATAATTAAATTTTTATTTGAAAATAACAACTTCAGTAACTTTTAATTCAGTCAACATTCAAGGTAGCTCAACATTTAACAACTTCTTTACAGGTGGAAGACTCTTTTCAATGCTCTTTTTTATACTTCACCACTGCTGTGAAGTGAATATGAAACGTTACACTATAGCCTATAACTGCAATAAAACTGGTCCTGTGCCAAAAAGCACATTCACCCATTCCCTCCTATATATGCGGGGAAGAAGAGATCTCCACCAAAAAATGTTTTAGATACCAATCGAAAGGCTCATAATTATCTTAATACCCTCTACTAAAAAAATGTATGTTTTCATAATTTTTAAAAATGGAGTTATGAGCAGTAGAAGGAGCGTGCGCGGCTAAAAAGAGCTGTAGTGAAACACATCCAGGAGTTCCCGTCTCCATACTCAATCTACTATCTACAGAGCCATAGATACCATTGACAGGAAAAAGAATATGAAAGTCCTCCGAGAAGCAAAAATGGCGGCGTCCTTAGGGGAGCCTGCGCAGCCTGCGCCACTGAGGCAGTGAGCAGCTTTCCAAAGGAATGAATGGGGCGCCATTTTTGGTACGCTGTCCGTTCTTTTTTCTATGTCCATGCTCCAGCTGCGCTCAAATTTCAAATCAATTGAACTCTGACCTTTCAAAAGCGCAACCAATGACAGAAGCTTTGGGTGTGACGTTTACGTTTCCTAGGCAACCAGAGAGCGACATCAAGTCGGTTAGAAAGATGTAGGAAAAATGTATTGTGTGTTTATGAACTAATGGTTGTTTTAATACTAACATTGATTTAGCCGTTTACTGGGTCTCTGCGCCCAACTTCGCAGTGAGCCCAGCGCAAAACGCTTATCATGTAAAGGCCCCTTTAATCTTATATTTATTTACTATTAAAGGTGCTAAAATACATCCATATAAAGTATATTGTGCTTGAAAACAATGTGCAGTTTGTTACTATCAATACAATAGATTATTTACGTTACAGGGGAATTTTATATTAATATATGTCCCGAGTTAAGGACCACTTGCAGAGCACCTATCGATGTAATTGGATCGTAGGAATATCAATCGATAAATTGATGGAGTAGCTTAATTGTTACACCCCTACTATGGGATAGAAAACTATGATGTATTTATCTTGAACACGGATGATCTTACTTTTGAGCAGGTGCTCATAGAGTTTCCTCATTTTCTTTATTATCTCCTGGACAACCCCATCAGTCACAGGAATATGGTGAACCATGTCCCCATAAACTGCCCCGTTGCGGCCCAGATGCCCAAGAAAAAGTATTGGGTAGCAGCCAAGAGCCTTTAGTTTAAAAACCTGCAAGAAATACAGTAAAAAAAAATGTATGCATTTACACGGCTTAAAAAATAAGCATAACAGGAGTTTAGACATGCATAAGCGAGGATAATCAGCACCCACTCAAGAGCTTCAACTCCCCAAAATTTGCAAATAATGTTAAATTACTTTTTGCGACACTATAACGATCAAGAAAATTTATTACAACTTTCCTGGGTCTGGCGCGGGTCAATTAAGGATCCTCCTGAGAGTTCCGACATCAAGATGTCTACTATCATTCCCAAGTTGCACTGCAACTAAAACATCCAATCACAGAGCTTGAGAGCTGGTGACCCATCGCTTACAGCGAGCTAAATTTGAATGTTGATATTTCCAGACACTAGTATAATTATTAATCACTTATAATCGGTTCACATTATGTTTCATTTTGAAATAAATTGTCTAAGAAAAAACTGTCAAGCAAGTGGACTGGCGTCCGCAGAGGATTGTGGGTAGTGTAGAGACCTCAGCTATCCAAAACGGTGGAAAAACTCTTTGTTTCTCAGAATAGAAGGGGGAAACACGTGATGCCCATACTATTAACCTGTCAATTGTGTGTAATTAAAAATGACATAATGGTGTTTTGTGTTTAGAAATATCGCAGATATAATTGTAAAATCATCATTAACATAATAAGTGACAGTAAGGTGATTAATTCCGGGTCAAGCTGAAGCTAAACGTTGATGTTTTGAGTAACTGCCTTATTTATCAATAATTTTCAATCTGTTCACGTTCATATTCTGTTTCATTTTAAAATAAATCGTGTAAAAGCGGTTTTGACATGCGTCGTGTCTGGAGCAACTGCCGCTGAGGATCATGGGTAGTGTAGTGACTTAATTTATCAAAAACGGAGAAAAAACTCTGCTTATGAGTTTGCAGGCTGTTTTTGGCATGGCTGCTCCAGATGTTTTAATCACAGCCATAAAACCCCCTCAAACCACATTACATTTGGAGTTCTTCACCGACAGTTTAAGGAAAGAAAGACAATCTCTTAGCTAACACATAAACTAGAAGTTAAGGTTATGTGGGAATGTGAGTGGGAGAGATCCAAACAAGGTGGCCCAATTCTGCAGGACTTTTTGAAAACTTATGATGCACCTTAAAGACTCAACCCTCGAAAAGCTCTGTTTGGCGGTCGAACCAACACGTACAAACTGTACTACAAAGCAGCTCAAGGTGAATGCATTGTTATGACTTCACATCACTGTACCAAATTGTTCAAGCCCGCAAATGCTACCCCATAGGTCACCACAAAGTGATCTTCCGCGATTTTGAACAGCTGGAAATTATTTTTTGGTTAATAAAGTGCACTGTACAGCCTCCCAGAGGATTGTACCACACTGTGCTGCCATATCACTGCAACAGTAAGCTGATGTTTCCTCTGTGTCGCACATGTGCAGGAAGTGTTGAAAGATATATGTATATATGCTGATTGTTATAGTGGTTAAAGAGTAGTGGTTAAAAGTATCATATTAGGTGTTATACATTTATACTCTGTGTACATTGTGGTTTTCATGTATTGTGCAGACAGTGGGTGCTTGTTTCTCAGCCTTGAAACCACTAGGAGAGTGTGCGCAGAGGAGGGATAAGGGAGTTTGAGTAGCAGTCGATAGATAGGGCAACTATGGGCGTGGGAGCACTTAGGCCTTCAAGGACACTGTCAGTGGGTATGTGATATATGATTATACCTATAAAGAAGAAGTGTACTCTGTATGAGCAGATCTCACCGGGCTTGCAGCCTGAACAGATGTGATTCTCTGTGGTGACCTCTCCAAAGGTCTTTGTATTAATAAAATATTTTAAGGCAAGGCAAGGCAAGGCAGCTTTATTTGTATAGCACTTTTCATACACAAGGCAGACTCAAAGTGCTTCACAGCACAACATGTCATGAATTCAAATGCATTACAGGAAGACAAAGAGAATAAAAACATAGACAATAATCAAAACAGTGCGGACGTTAAAAGTGCCAAGATTTAGCAGAAAGCTAAGGTGAACATAAAAGTTTTCAGTCTAGTTTTAAAAGTGGTCAGAGTGGGTGAAAGTCTCAAATCTTCAGGAAGTTTATTCCAGCTGTTTGTTGCATAATGACTGAAAGATGCTTTCCCTTGATTTGAGTTTACTCTGTGAACCACTAACAGATTGGTCTCAGAGGATCTTCAGGAAGTTTATTCCAGCTGTTTGTTGCATAATGACTGAAAGATGCTTTCCCTTGATTTGAGTTTACTCTGTGAACCACTAACAGATTGGTCTCAGAGGATCTAAGCTTGTTTGTATGTGTCCAAACTGATCACTTCTCATCAACAAATCCGGGGAGGCTTGTTCACTGCCTCAACAGAAGTGAAAACCAGGAAAGCGAATGTAACCATCCTGTTGCTTAGAGAGCTCTCTCAGGTGTCTGGGTGAGTGCTAAGTAACTAAAAGCTGTAGAAAAGGGTTACACTGTAGACAGGATAGATGAAGTATTGCATTTCAAACACAAAAGTTACGGTCTGTTTAAAGACTACGTGAAAACCTTCCAACAGCGGAAGCAGGAGGCGTCCGAGCTATGAGTCAAAAGCAAAATACATCCAAGATTATCAAGACAGAGAGGGGATTCATTTGAATCCGGACAGGATTGGTGTTAACAAAGCTGTGCGTAGCATTAATAAGCTTCTTTTGATCTCTCTCTGGGGGCACTTCTCTATGCGTGAAACTCAGGTCACAAGTGAACTATTGACAGATCCTGATCTTTTTACCCGCTCGAGTTTAGTGATCTGTATGATGTAAGACATTTTCTATTCCTATCTGATCATGTCGCACTTGTCCAGTGGCAGTTCAGAGAAGCACAGACAGGTAGAACAAAAGACATAAACATCTTTCTAGGAGCTATGACTACAGTCTGATGCTTTATGATTTAATGGATAAGCTAGGTAAGAGATGTCTCTATTCTGACACAGACAGTGTTATTTTTGTTTCAAAGGAAGGTGACTGGATGCCCCAAAACAGGGCCCTTTTTAGGGGATTTGACCGACGAACTCAATGGTGATAGCGATGGGGGTGATTATATTGTGGAATTTGTATCTAGCGGGCCGAAATGTTATGCATATCATTCTTTACACAACAAGACTGCGTTAAAGTGTAAGGGTGTGACTGCACACAATGCTTCCATTGTGACGTGATGTCCTCATGAAGCTTGTGCACAAATTTGTGGGGTGTAATAGGACAACGCAAAACATTGTGACAAAATCAGACACAATAGTAAGAGATAAAAAAAACTTCAACTGACAAACAAAACAGTCAGGAAACGCTTTCAGGTGGTTTACACAAAAAGACAGTCACTCCCTGATTTGAGTACACTGCCATATGGTTACTGAGATGAGTGTTCGGGACATTGGTGTGTTTGATTGCAGGCTGCAGCATTCTTTCAGTCTTATTGTGTCAGGTCCTTCAAACTGTGGAAGGACCTTTTTTGTAAAAATGCTGATTGAAAATGCTGATAAAATAAAATAAAAAAATATTGATAACATTGTGTATATATATTCATGTTGGCAGCCAATGTATGATCATATCTTAAACTCTAGAAATGTAAATTTTATTGAAGGCCTGCCTGTATCTTTATGTGATGATTCATTGTTGCCTGTAAATAAAAACAATTCGTTGATCATTGATGATTTAATGAATGATGCTTATAATAATGTTGAAGTTCAGAATGTTTTTACAAAGTATGTACATCACAGGAAGTTAAGCAGTTTGTATCTTGTACAGAATTTGTTTTTCACGGTAGTGGTAGCCGTACTATCAGTTTAAATGCCAGTTATCTTGTTATTTTCAAGAATCCCAGAGACAAGTCTCAAATTATGGTTATGGCACGACAGATGTTTCCTGGGAAAACTAATTTTTTTTTGGAATGTTATGAAAATTCTGTGAGTTAGCCTTTTGGTTATCTCTTTATTGATTATAAAGCCACGACACCTGATCATCTCCGTCTCAGAACGGATCTGCTTTCAGATCAACATGTTGTCTACATTCCTAAATTCAAATAAAAACATGTTTGAACGGATCATTGTTGAAACTTTTGCATGATGCAGCGAAAGAACATTATTAAAAGTGCGTCCTCAGTCTTTATTATAACATTATGTGAGATTGCATACAATGCTTTAAAAGGCGTTAACGTGGCAGCGCTTGAGGAATACCCTCAATACCTCGATACGGTCCTCCCAAGGCCCTGTGAGCTCCGAGAGGATTAACTGCTTGGAGGCTACTGAAGTGAGCACAATGTCTGGCCTTAATGTTGTTACGGCAACAACTTCTGGGAACTTCAGCTGCTTACCCAGATCAACCGACAGCTCCCAATCCCACGCCGTTGCCAACAAGCCAGAAGAGTTGTTCCGGGCAGCTTGTGTTGACTTCTCCCCTGCTCTGATAAAAGCGGTGGTCTTCACTGGGCGGAGGCTGTTGCTGTGGCTAACTCCACTGCAGATGGGATCTGCTATGGCTTTAAGAACCTGGTCATGTCGCTAGTGGTAACGCCCTTCGCCCAGGGCTTTTGGACAGCAGCTGAGAATGTGCTCCAACGTTCCTCTCCTTAGGCAGAGGGGACATGCTGGTGTCTCCACCTTTCCCCAGGTGAAGAGGTTGGAGGGACTTGGCAACACGTCTTAAACAGCCTGAATCAGGAATTTTATCCTATGGGGTTCTGCCTTCCAGAGCTCCGTCCACGTAACCTTGCGCTCCGCTGCTTTCTCCCATCTTGTCCAGGTGCCCTGTTGCCACATCCCAACCATCTGACAGGCTCACTTCTCCTCAAGCCCTGCACGCACCTCGTCAAGGATCAGCAACCTACTGTCTTTCCCTTGCGCCTTGTCGTAGCGAGAAATTCTTCCGCTACCTAGACCAGCTCTCCCCTGTGCCACTGTGCCCACAAAGCCTGTGAATGTTCTCATTCGTCCAGGTCATCGTTATCCTCAAAGCAATTTCAGTCAAAAGCAACTGTACTGGTTATTTGTCTAGGAAGACGTTTCACCTCTCATCCAAGAGGCTTCATCAGTTCATGTACGCATCTGACCAGGCTGGGACTGGTCCAACTAACTGTTGTGAGATCCAGGTATTTAACCTCTCACAAGGCTGATGATGTTACTGAAACCCTTTGTGCTCCAAGTGCCAACGCCCGTCGTTAGAGTGGCAGTCGTTGGTGGGCAGTTGGTTTGGACTTTGTTAGTGCTCTATTGAGTCTGAACGACAGTCGTTAGGTCACAGGAGGCCATGTGTGAACAGTTGTTCTTTGAGATTAGATTGTTGAATCTCCTGGGAAGGGATGAAAGGGCAGCATTGTAAATTGGAGATAAGTGGTGTCTCAGACCTCCTCCTCTGTTTAGCGATGGTTTCTCTACGAGTCTGAACGACAGTCGTTGGGGTCACAGGAGGCCATGTCTGAACAGTTGTTCTTTGAGGTTAGATTGTTGAATCTCCTGGGAAGGGATGAAAGGGCAGCATTGTAAATTGGAGATAAGTGGTGTCTCAGACCTCCTCTGTTTAGCGATGGTTTCTCTACGTTTACATAGATGGCTTCTTTTACTCCTCTTTCAAACCATCTGTCCTGTCTGTCCAAGATTTGGACATTTTTGTCATCAAAGGAGTGGGCTTTCTCCTTGAGAGGACAAGTAGAGGACAAGGCTTTGAACTCCTTCCTAGGAGTAACCCCAAGCCATTGGTTCAGATATGTGGACGACACATGGGTTAAGATCAAATCCAAAGAGGTGCAAACTTTTACTGAACATATAAACTCTGTGGACAGAAACATCAAGTTCACCAGAGAAGAAGTCAAGGACAGCAGTTTGCCCTTCTTAGACTGTGACGTTCATATGGAGAATGACAGGAGCCTCCACATTGGGGTATACAGAAAACCCACTCACACTGATCAATATCTACTGTTTGACTCTCACCACCCTTTGGAACACAAGCTTGGCGTTATCAGAACACTGCAGCATAACGTACCCACCAGCTCACAGGCCCAACGACTGCTACTCTAACGACGGGCGTTGGCACTTGGAGCACAAAGGGTTTCAGTGACATCATCAGCCTTGTGAGAGGTTAAATACCTGGATATCACACCAGTTAGTTGGACCAGTCCCAGCCTGGTCAGATGCGTACATGAACTGATGAAGCCTCTTGGATGAGAGGTGAAACGTCTTCCTAGACAAATAACCAGTCCAGTTGCTTTTGACTGAAATTGCTTTGAGGATGTGCCCACAAACACCTTTTGCTGTAACCTTGACTCTGCATCGTCCACAGCCTTGGCAGCCCTCCACTTCCGCCCTGTTCTGACCTCAATCCCAGTCTGGGCAACCTTTGGATCGCTGGAGTCCCGATATTGTAGGACCTCCCTGGACAGCGTCACTATGAACTCCTCACTCAAGCTGCTGATGGGGAGCTTCAGCTTGTTGTTCTGCCCGTAAAAATAATAATATAGTGTTCAGAACCCCTTTATTTATTTATATTTTCATGCACAATACAGTTGGCATAATATACAAAAAAAGCAAAAACAAAACAAAAAATATGTCAAAAATACACATTGTACACACCCAAAGTCACTCTTTGCACATGAAACATCCTTTTCACAAATTTGCATACCTTTCACAGTTTGCTCGGCTCCTCCCCTGCTCTGCTGCTCAGCCACACCCCTGATCAGTCTACAGCTTTCCCCTGATGCTCTCACCTGCTCACCATCTCCAATCAAGCCAGTATATATGCAGCCTCACTCTTTGCCAGATTGTCTTCGCTCTCATGCCTGACTCTCCAGCACTTGTTCCCAGATTGCTTACCTGGTATTGATCCAACTTGCCTCTGACCTCGCCTCTTGTCTAAGCCCCGGTAAATCCACCAGCCTTCCGTCCTTGACCACGAGTATTGCCTGCCTGTTTTTCTGTTCCTCGTCTGACTGTGGCTGGTTGGCGCTTGGACTGTTACCTGCTCACAAGCCCACACACACCTGGATCCAGTTCTCTGCTGCCCTACCCTGGTCAGCCGTGTACCTGCTTTTACCTGCTGAATAAAGACTGTTTTAAAATGAATACCTGGTTCATTTGTGCTGCAATTGGGTTCACTCCATACCCGTTACAATACCATAACATCATTGTTCTGTAGATTATTACTATATTTCTTCATTAGAGCATCATAGGAAAACCCTTTATCCATATGAAAAAAAATACAATGCTGACCACACACCGACGTGTTTTACAGAATGCTGTATAGACACACTAGGGAAGTATGCGTATAAAGGCGCATTCCCAAAGCTTTCAAAAATGAACCCACTTCGTGTTCATTGATGTGAAGGGCCAACCAATGTTGACCACTCATGTAAGAGGGGTCAGTATTTATCACCAGCCCCTAGGGTCTATTCTTAATAATTTTTTAGGTAACTGATCACTGGCAAATACTCCTACAAAGACATTTCGTTTTACCAGCTTGCCAAGAACCTCAGTCAACTCTACTGTATTTATAATGTGACGATTTCAGTAAAAATCAATGAGAACTTGTCGCTGTGAAGACAGAATCATGTGTGGAATAAACTATGGCATTTATTGTTCTCTGCAGATGATTTATAAAACACGCCTCTAGACGAACACTGCCATTTCTTATAAGGGACATATTCCCTCCACAGCCCTCGTCAGGGGTCAAGTTAAAGCAAAACATGGAATAACCTCTACAAAATTCAACCCTGGTTATCGCTATAGCAGTGCTTTTTAAATACTTGCCAGTGGCTGCATATAACTGGTGATACTCTCTTACGGCGTTACTCCTTGCAAAATTGGGCTGAAAGGGTTTTGAGGGACACTGCTGCCCATCAACGTTTTAACACAAAAATTCTATATCATAATAGTTAAACGCAAAAGGATTATGCATATAAGATCCACTAACAGATTAATTATCTAGAAATGCTATAACACATACATTTTGGTATCTGCCCCAAAAATATATTTTCCTGAATACAGACCTGGGTATCTGTAGGAATGCTAAAATTATTGATGCAGACCCTGTCAATAGAGTATTTCACGTTACTGTGCATTAGAGCTTTGGCGTGGGTGAGTTTAACAGAGGGAGACACAGTGACTTTCTTTATTAACATACTTGCAGACATAATACTGACCTTAAAGTCATCCACCGTATTTCTCATTAGACAAACTTAAATTTATAAGAGCAAAAAACTAATTTTAAGATCAACACCGTTTATCAACAACTTGTCCTGAAAAAACAGATTAATTCCACCACACAACCCCCGTCTGTATACCCCATTCTCTTGACAAGTCGTTCATTATCCCCGCCAGCTGTCACATCCTCCATATGACCTGCAGTGTCCATACAAAACAATACAGATCCAAACTGTGTTTGTAGAGCATCCTTTCCATAATTTAAAAGACATTCTATAATCCCTTGATAAGGATTTGTGTTTGGCGACTGTGTAATGAGAATATATTTCCAGCTCTTGCCTTGCGATGTTTTGCCCCCTTACGTCCTCTTACGGGTGTACTTTTTCTTTTTAAAGTAACCCTCTTCTTATTTGCAACTAGGCGGCACCTCTTTGGCTGGAAGCTCCAACATTTGTGCAAGTTTTCCTCGAAACGTCAATTCCAGATCTCTTAGGGGTATTACAGACACTCTGTTTGTAATGGCATTGGATCTCAGCTTGATATAGTGCATATTATTATTGGACAAGCAGTTGTTTATCTCAGTTATAAGCTGTGTCATAGTATTGTAGAATCCGCTCGTTACTGTAAGATAGACCCTCTTGTTTGTTTTTCTATCGAATGCAACAAATTCTGCATCACTTGCTGAAAAGTTTGTCCATGTTTTTGGATATTGAATTTCTATTAACCCCACTTCATAACTCCCTTTAAACTGTAAAGGTTTGGGCAGTGTAGGTGCAACCAGCAGATGATTGTTAATTTCTGGATTAACGTGAACCACAGATTACACCGAGGTGTGAATTGTCAAAGGGACCCCCAAACTGTTAGTTTATTGGCTGATCTGAACTCTAGTGATGACATCATCAGTGTCTATAAAACTGTAGAACCTTTCTTCAACCAGTCTCTCTCTCTTGGATTCCTCTTCCTTGGACCCTCATCGAATCTCCACACTCAACTCGACGCTCTCCTGCCGGATCCAGGGACCAGCTGCCCGCTTTCTCGGCCATGAAAATGGCCTGTATTGAGTAGGATCATCAACCGGTTACCAACTCAACCGAGCAGAACAAAGAGCGATCTGAGTCCTCTTTTGCCTAAGAGCAACAACCAAGACAAGAACCTTTCTTCAACCAGCCACTGGCATCAAGCAACACAAAACATCTCCCATCTCATGGACTGGTAACTAATCACCAACTGGGCATTACTACATGTTATAGGACTGTATGAACGGCTAGATAGAACTGTAACTTTGTTATAACCTGTATAAGAACTCCTGAGATCATCAGCCTGCTGGCCTATGTGTAACTTAAATTTTCACACCATCCCTGCAGGGGTCCAAGCCCCCACCTCTCCTCTTTGTTTCACACACACACACACACACACACACACACACACACACACACACACACACACACACACACACACACACACACACAAACACAAACCCATTTGCTTTTAGTTTTAGTTAGTTTATTGTGTTTTGTTTGTTGCATTTATTAATTTGTTAATAAATTTTTGTGTTTACCATATTTCTGTTTATTTAATATTACACAAAGATGAATGAGCCAGCCTCTACTAAGAAAAGAACTTTTAAATCCTTCAACTGATTAAACTATTACCTTTATCGGTGTTCAACCCTTAATTAGTAGTTTAATATATTTAATGAGACTTTTATATTAGTTTTCACTCCGTCTATGACGGTGGTGCCCCAAGGGACTAGAGTAATTTTTATTATTATCTTTGATAATTATTGGTGATAACTGATATTTACTTGATTAACAATAAGTTTATTGAGAATACTCAATCTCATAATCTGAACGTAAGTAAAGGCCGTACATTTAATTGGTTCTCCGTGTGAAGGTTAAATAAATTAAAGTTATTCATTTTTAGTAATTTTTCTTTATTAATTTTCTTTATCAAATATTGCATTTGATAGTCATACTTTTGATCCAATTAATCCTTAAGTACCTACAGCAGTTTTGTTCTAAAATTTGCTATTGTGTTGTCAGGGTAGAATGCTGCAGAGGAGTTGCCAGGCAGTGTGAGATAAATCCCTCACCATCCATGTTGGACCCCTATGGTAACTGAATGACCAGTTTTTCTGAAATCCAGGTATTAAACTTATCTGACCACCCCACCCACTTCACTAGCACCATGGATTGCCCCTGTCGTCTCTTTTTAGACACTATTTTTTCTATTTTATACGTCTTGTTTTATCCACAATAACTTTTTGTAGCTCTTGTTTGTAAAAGGTTCCATGCAGTATCTCCCTGTCATAATCCTTTAGCCTGTAGACAGGAGGTCTCCGTGGTACACACTCCACAATAGTAAAATATTCATCAGCAAAATTTTGTTTATAACCTTTTTTAAAAGGCCCTCTTAACTTTGAAATTCTGACTGTATCGCCCACTAAATACTTAACATGAAGCACTCCATCTTTTGTTTTATATAAGTTATTAAAAACAATGTATTCGTTGTCTTTTGTCACCTCAGAGCGTCTCATTTTAATACTACCGTGATAACTCATGTTGTAAGAGCTGACTAGGCCTTGCAGAATGTCCACATAGCATTTTAAGTTATGGGCTGACAAATAACGCCACATTTTAGATTTCAGAGTTCTACTGAAATGTTCAACAACATAGGCCTCATCTGAAGTGGTAAAGTGTATAATTTCATTATTTTTGATTAGTGACTCAAACTCTTTGTTTAAGAACTCCGTTTCTTTTGTCTGTCTGTAATTTATGAGGTATTCAACCTTCTTCTAGAATATCTTTAAAAGCTACCGAAACACATCTACCACTTTTTCTTTTCAAACATCTAATCCAGGCATATTTTGAAAACAGGTCTATACATGTTAATAAATATCTCACCCTGAAGAATATTCTGACATGTCCACTAGATCTGCCTGAAACTGCCCATCAAGGGGGGCTGTTTCATGAAGAGTATACGCATCCTGTTTTAACAGCCAGTTTTCTACATCAGAGTCTGCACAGCGAGTTCCAAGATGTTGGTGTAGTGTTTTGAAGTTTTGTGTTTACCCCCGTATCCTCCTGTACTTTCTAGATCATAATATATTTTTCTCTTAACGTCCTCCATGGCTGATGTTGGTAAATGAACACTAGTTATTTGTGATCAAGGTTTTTTTTTTATTCCCGAACCATGTTTGCAACATCATTGTCATGAACGGTACAGAGATAACACACAAAAACAGGTGAACCCAATGCAGACACGGACACGAAGTAAAAGTATAAACCAAAGTTTAATAACACTAACAAACAAACGCAAAACACTACAGGGGAAACAGGCAATACAAACAACAAGACCGTTGAGGGAAAAACAGGAACGAGGAGATGACGGAAGAATCAGGGAGACAGACGAGGAAACAGGAACACGGGAAACTACGGAGAAATAGAAAACAAACACGATTAGATATAATTAGCAACGGGAAGCGTGATAACCACAACGAGAAAGGGAATGCCGATCCGGGGGGAATAGTTTACCAATGAGGGAATACAACGGTCCGGCGCTGCATGCCTGTCCGCTCAGGGTATAAGTAGTCATCCAGGTGATCAGCGTAGCAGGCTGCAGCTTGGGGGGGGACGCCTACTGGACCTAGACGAAAGACACAAGAGGAACACACACATGCAGGGAAACACAGACAGAGGGAGACAAACTCAAACAAAAGGAAGAGAGGAAGTTACTGACAGAACCGAGTCTTGACAATAATACTTCATACACATCAGAATCTTGTCTTTAAAACAGACGGATATGCTTACACTGTGATATAATGTAATGTTTTCTACTAAACACATAATCTACACATTGTCTTCTGTTCGACATAAAAAAAATAAAAACGCACACAGTTCAAAACTCAAGACATAAAAACAAAATACATGGTCCTATTGGTCTTTGTCACCATTTGGAGAAAACAATTTACAATATTGACGAAGCCAACCTTTATATCACTGCATTTACCGACAATCCTCCATACCATGGCCCCTTGCCTCACACAATCCATCTGTTTTTTGAAGCTAGTCCAGTACAGATTTCTGTCGATGATATATAACGTATTACCAACAGCGTTACTCCACAAAGATCTCATATTGTACATGCATTTCTTTCTGCCCCTATTTAGCATGTTAGATACACTCGCCATTATGCTGAAGTGTTTTCCACACACCAAATCTTCAGAGAGTCCTGAGCTACAGTGTTCAGTCTACTGTACTCTCTAGTTAGCTTAGAAATTAGATATGGTTTTGTCAACCACTTCAACAAGGCAGTTACAGCCAAGTCTCGTATGCTAGTCAGAGAAGATGAAGCGATGCCTAGACAATCCAACACATATGTCTGTGACTTTGTATAATAATCATTTAAAACCTCTTGCCTAATCTCTCTCAGATGACCTTTAATGTAGTGTAAAGGAAGAATGTCGAGGCATGAATGCAGTGTTCTGTACTCATCATATACAATACACACAGTCTTTTTCAGCCCTTTGTTGAAGAACTCTGTGTCGATAATGGGCTACTGTTACCTCAATAACACCGTGAGCTGTGTGTATGTGTGTGTGTGTGTGGGGGGGGACATATATGTCCATCGGCTCATCGTCCTTGTCGTCCTGTGTATCCCTGAAGGGGTCACCTGTTGGTTTTTCTCCAGAAGTAAGAGATGTCAGATTTCTTTTCCTCAAATCTTCAGCAAAGTCTTTCACCCAGGAGTTGTCACTGCAGGACTCCTGGCCGTGTATCACACCGGCACAAACATACTCTACAGATTAGATCAAATTAAACAAAACAAAAAAAACCTAACATTCTATCGGGATTGTTTTACACTTTGTAAAACAATTCTACAAACAGCTGTTCTTGGCATTCTCTGGAGCACCAGAGGTGTCAAAAAGTATTTTGCTAAGCTTTTCATAGCTCTTGTAGATCTTGTTCCATCAGCATAAGGTACGATACGTGCGAAAACAGCAAGGACCCTCCGTCAATCACCCCACTAGATTCAAAATCCAGTAGTAAACCATGTTTCCCATTCTTTAGATGTGAGAGGGAAAGGTTTGTCTTCATCAGGCGAACCCATTCTTGTCTTTTGAATGATGCTGTTGTCCATGCAGTGTCTAAAAAAAAGTGTATGCTTCGGGGTCATAGACCTCAAGATCAGTCTCCACACGGTAAGTCTCTCCGACCACTGATCCATCCCACTATTCAGCGTACACACCATTTGAGCTACATAGCTCACAGCATATTTTGTTTCTAAAATGAAACCAGTCTTCGGCAAAGAAACGAATGTGAGGGGTTGTACCAGGCACAAACATTTCATCGGCCTGTCTTGAATACAGGTATACTGCTCCCTGTCCAAAAAAGAACCACTCCACTAGGGGTACCTCTTTTGGTGTCATGGCAAAGTTCAAGCCTTTGGTTAAGACCTCCTTCTCTGGGTGGGTAAGATCCGACAAATTCTTGACCCATCTGTTTTGTGTTTCTTCCTGTGCTGGAGTGTCAGTTTTTTTGCCTTCAAGTGAGTATTTCTGTGTTTTTGCCAATATCCAGGGATTGTAAATTGTGAAATTTCTTGGTTTGTCTTTCTCCCTCCGTCTTGTTGTGTTGAGATAGTTGGGCTTTCTGTGTGAAATCCACAACTTTTTCCATAATAGAAACAGGTAAGATTGATGTCAGTTTCTGTAGTGAGAGGTCCGCTTTCTCTTTAAGTCCTTCAATAGTGAAATTGTCTTATTTGCTCACTGAGGAGTTGGTTTTGAGCCTTTCCGATGATTTTCTCCACTCTATGCCCTCTCATAGTGGAATTCAAGCATAGGCTAGTTGGTGTAAGCCTTAGTTGTTTGCATCTCAGACTAAACTGTAGGTGGTTTCTGTAATCTGCAATTTTCCGAGCCAACCTTTCATGTTCCCGCACCATTTTAAGGGTTGCCGACCCAAATTGGTGTGCAATAAGCCTTTGAATGTTCTCATTTGTCCAGGTCATCGTTATCCTCAACCCACTCACACAGATCAATATGTACTGTTTGACTCTTACCACCCCCTGGAACACAAGCTTGGAGTTATCAAAACACTGCAACATAGAGCCGATAACGTACCCACCAGCTCACAGGCCCAAGGGGAAGAAGGCAAGCAGCTGAGAGGCGCCCTCACAACTTGTGGCTACCCCAGCTGAACCTTTGTGAAAACTGCAGCTGCTTCCAGAAAGAAAACCAAAGTTGTTGAGAAAGAAATAGGAAACAAGAGGAACAATATAGTCATTCTGTATGTGGCTGGGGTATCAGAGAAACTCAGGAGGATCTTAGACAAACACTGCATCCCTGTGTTTTTCAAACCCAGTAACACACTCAGACAGAGACTAGTACATCCCAAGGACAGAACACCACACACCCACAAAAGCAATCTGGTTCATGCTGTCCAATGCAACGAGGAATGCAATGATCTCTAGATTGGAGAAACAAAACAACCACTGCATAAGCGCATGACCCAACACAGGAGAGCTAACTCCTCAGGCCTGGACTCTGCTGTCCACTTTCATCTCAAGGAGAAACAATGTCCAAATCCTGGACAGTGTTGTGGAAATGGATTTCTTCAATAAAGATCAACAAACAGGATCAGCCTTTTCTCCGTGGTTTATTTTGACAAAGCATTTTCTTCTGCAGACAAAAATACGTTCACCCCTGCTTCCTCACAAAGCCTAGAGTCTAGCAGAAATGACACCAAGCCAAATCGTGCCCAGTCTTTTAGAGGAAGAGACAGGATGCGCTAAGCCTTGGTTGGGTGACGTCTTTAAACCAAACAAAAACATGCCTCAGACATTACAATTCTGAATATGCTTAACCTTTGTCATCACAAGGTCTCTTACACAGATTGCAGATGCACACATATGCCATTATACCATCAAGAGATAGTTATTTGTTATCCATTAAGAAGGTTAGACGGAGGAGACACTGAACTGTGTCTGACCTGACAAAACTATGATTATGAATAACAAATATCCAAAATTCCGACAACAACAGAGAGGACAGATGGTTTGAAATAAAAGTAAAAGAAGCTATCTATGCAAAAGTAGAGAAACCATCGCTAAACAGAGGAGGAGGTCTGAGACACCACTTACAGTATCTCCAATTTACAATGCAGCCCTTTCATCCCTTCCCAGGAGATTCAACAATCTAACCTCAAAAAACAACTGTTCACAAATGGCCCTATGTGACTCCAATGACTGTCTTCAAGACTCAATAGATCACTAAGAAGCAGAAACCAACTTCACACCAACGACTGCCACTCTAACGACAGTCGTTGGCACTTGGAGCACAAAGGGTCGGATATCTGGATCTCCACATCAGTTAGTTGGACCAGTCCCAGCCTGGTCAGATGCGTACATGAACTGATGAATCCTCTTGGATGAGAGGTGAAACGTCTTCCTATACAAGTAACCAAGTCCAGTTGCTTTTGACTGAAATTGCTTTGAGGAGAATAGAAGAAAAAAATGGAATGTAATGCAGCCTTTGTCTCGCACTCGCAAAGTACAACATAGAATTTGACAGATATTAGGCTGCATTCGTGTTATCTCAGTGTGTATGGCATCTGTGTCTTGAGTCAAGGTATTGCACAGTTATATCAAGTAGTCTATGTAAGGTTCAAAATGTAACAAAACCATGGGTCTTCCACCACCCACTTCCTCAAATTGTGAATAGATGTACAATTAATTTTACATAATTGTACATCTTTTTTTCTATTGTATACATATTTGTACAACTGCAAGCATTATCTTATGTTTGATACTGGGTTTTCAACTGTTAATCATTGCTGGTGTTTGGGGCGAGTATGACAGTCTTAGTCTTAGGGTTGCCAATGTCAACTTAGTCTAAAGAAACTGTGTCTTAAGTAAATAAGCCAGAGGGTGATGCCAGTATTTAAGTTTATGGACAGGTTTTGCACATGAGTGTTTCAGATATACCATGTCGTCTTTTTAAGGTAAAAAATGTAACAAACCCTGGGGCTTCCATCACCCAGTTCCTCCAACTGTTCAGAGATGTCTGTTATCTATTGTATACATATTTGTAGAACTGCAAGCACTATCTTATGTTTGATTCTGGTCTTTCAACTGTTAAATATCTCTCAGGGTCGTGGCTTCGAGCCCCACATTGAGCGATTAGACACTACTTTACAGCACAATTTGAAGTTATTGATGTATGTCTTTGTCACCTAGGTCATAAGTTGTAATCATAACCCTCGCTTCTGTAATTTGTGTGCAGGTTATGCACATGGCATATTTGCAAAGTAAAACATAGAATTTGACAGATATTAGGCTGCATTCATGTTATCTCAGAGTGTATGGCATCTGTGTCTTGAGTCAAGGTATTGCACATATATACCATGTCGTATTTGTAAGGTACAAAATGTAACAGACTCTGGGGCTTCCATCACCCACTTCCTCCAGTTGTTCACAAATGTCTGTTATCCATTGTACACATATTTGTACAACTGCAAGCATTTTCTTATGTTTGATACTGGTCTTTCAACTTTTAAATGTCATTGCTGGTGTTGGTAAAACCTTGTAAATCGTCCATTGTCTTCAAAAACGTTTCAAAGCATCTGTGGTTTTCGAGCCCCACATTGGGCGACCGTGAGACTCTTAGCATTAGGGTTGCCAATGTCAACTTAGTCTTAAGAAACTGTGTCTTAAGTAAATAAGCCAGAGGGTGATGCCAGTACTGTTGTTTATGGACAGGTTTTGCACATGAGTGTGTCAGATATACCATGTCGCCTTTTTAAGGTACAAAATGTAACAGACCCTGGGGCTTCCATCACCCACTTCCTCCAATTGTTCAAAGATGTCTGTTATCCATTGTATACATATTTTGTACAACTGCAAGCATTATCTAACGTTTGAAACTGGTCTTTCAACTGTTAAATATCATTGCTGGTGCTGGTAAAACCTCTAAACTTGTCCATTGTGTTCAAAAATGTTTCAAAACATCTGTGGTTTTCGAGCCCACGTTGGGCGAGCATGAGAGTCTTAGCCGCAAGGTTTCCAATGTCAACTTAGTCTTAAGAAACTGTGTCTTAAGTTTATAAGCCAGAGGGTGATGCCAGTACTGTAGTTTATGGACAGGTTTTGCACATGAGTGTTTCAGATATACCACGTCGTCTTTGTAAGGCACAAAATGTAACAGACCCTGGGGCTTCCATCACCCAGTTCCTAGAATTGTTTATAGATGTCTTTTTTTCTATTGTATACATATTTGTTCAACTGCAAGCATTATCTTATGTTTGATACTGGTATTTCAACTGTTAAATATCATTGCTGGTGTTGGTAAAACCTCGAGTGAGCATGAGAGTCTTAGTCTTAGGGTTGCCAATGTCAACTTAGTCTTAAGAAACTGTGTCTTAAGTAAAAGAGCCAGAGGGTGATGCCAGTACTGTTGTTTATGGACAGGTTTTGTACATGAGTGTTTCAGATATACCATGTCGTCTTTGTAAGGTACAAAATGTAACAGACCCTGGGGCTTCCATCACCCAGTTCCTAGAATTGTTTATAGATGTCTTTTTTTCTATTGTATACATATTTGTACAACTGCAAACATTATCTTATGTTTGATAGTGGTCTTTCAACTGTTAAATATCATTGCTGGTGTTGGTTAAACCTCTTAACTCGTCCATTGTGTTCAAAAACGTTTCAAAACATCTGTGGTTTTCGAGCCCCACATTGGGCAAGCATGAGAGTCTTAGTCTTAGGATTGCAATGTCAACTTAGTCTTAAGAAACTGTGTCTTAAGTAAAAGAGCCAGAGGGTGATGCCAGTACTGTGGTTTATGGACAGGTTTTGTACATGAGTGTTTCAGATATACCATGTCGTCTTTGTAAGGTACAAAATGTAACAGACCCTGGGGCTTCCATCACCCAGTTCCTAGAATTGTTCGTAGATTTCTTTTTTTCTATTGTATACATATTTTTACAAATACAAGCGTTATTCTTTGTTTGATAATGGTCTTTCAACTGTTAAATACCATTGCTGGTGTTGGTAAAACCTCTTAACTCGTCCATTGTATTCAAAAACGTATCAAACATATTTGGTTTTCGAGCCCCACATTAGGCTAGCATGAGAGTCTAAGTCTTAGGGTTGCCAATGTCAACTTAGTCTTAAGAAACTGTGTCTTAAGTAAATAAGCAAGAGGGGGATGCCAGTACTGTAGTTTATGGTCAGTTTTTGCACATGAGTGTTTTAGATATATCATAACAATGTATCAAGGTACAAAATGTAACAGACCCTCGGGCTTCCATCACCCTCCATCCTCCAATTTTTCCACAGATGTCTGTTATCTATTGTATAAATATTTGTACAACTGCAAGCATTATCTTATGTTTGATACTGGTCTTTCAACTGTTAAATATCATCTCTAACGTTGGTAAAACCTCTAAACGGTATTAATGTTTTTAAAAACCTGCAGAACTATTGCGCGGTTAGCTCAGTTGGTAGAGCATGAGACTCTTAATCTTAGGGTCATGGGTTTGAGTCCTACATTGGGCGGTTAGACAATAGTTTACAGCAAAATTTGCAGTTATTGATGTTATGTTGTAATCATAACCCTCGCTTCTGTAATTTGTGTGAAGGTTATGCACATGGCATATTTGCAAAGTACAAGAGAGAATTTTACCAATATTACGCTGCATTCATGGTATCTCAGTGTGTATGGTATCCGTGTCTTGAGTCAAGGTATTGCACAGATATACCATGTCGTCTTTGTAAGGTAAAAAATGCAACAGACCCTGGGGCTTCCATCACCCAGTTCCTCCGATTGTTCATAGATGTCTTTTTTTCTATTGTATACATATATGTACAACTGCAAGCATTATCTTATGTTTGATACTGGTCTTTCGACTGTTAAATATCATTGCTGGTGTTGGTAAAACCTCGAGCGAGCATGAGAGTCTTAGTCTTAGGGTTGCCAATGTCAACTTAGTCTTAAGAAACTGTGTCTTAAGTAAATAAGCCAGAGGGTGATGCCAGTACTGTTGTTTATGGACAGGTTTTGCATATGAGTGTTTCAGATATACTATGTCGTCTTTTTAAGGTACAAAATTTCTCATCCATTGTCTTCAAAAACGTTTCAAAACATCTGTGGTTTTCGAGCCCCACATTGGGCGAGCATGAGAGTCTTAGTCTTAGGGTTGAAACTGGTCTTTTAATTGTTAAATGTCATTGCTGGTGTTGGTAAAACCTCTAAACCAGTTCAATGTTTTAAAAAACATGCCAGAGCGTTTTCTTCATTCCACAAGCCCCACATTGGGCGATCAGACACTACCTTAAAACAAAATTTGCAGTTATTGATGTATGTCTTTGTCACCTAGGTCATAAGTTGTAATCATAACCCTCGCTTCTGTAATTTGTGTGAAGATTAGGCACATGGCATATTTGCAAAGCACAACATAGAATTTGACAGATATTACACTGCATTCATGTTATCTCAGCGTGTATGGCATCTGTGTCTTGAGTCAAGGTATTGCACAGATATACAATGTCGTCTTTGTAAGGTACAAAATGTAACGGACCCTGGGGCTTCCATCACCCAGTTCCTCCGATTTTTCATAGATGTCTTTTTTTCTATTGCATACATATGAGGAGCTCTTTTCCAAAATGCTATAAATCCATTTTAATAGTTTTCAGGAAAATTACATTTTTTACCTAGACCCACACATTTGGTTAATATTCAATTTATCTTGTCAAATGGTTTATTGGCTCAGTCTGAACATGTTGAACAATGATTGTTAAATCAAACACCAATATTGTTGATAATAAATCCAATGTTTATTTATTTTTTTCCAAAATGCTATAAATCCATTCTTTTTTTCAAAACACTGTAAATCCATATGTTTTTGAGAATAGAGAGAATATATGATATCAGGGACTATAAATTAATATAAATCAAATAAAAGCAAAAGCATAAAATAAATAAATAACATCCAAATAAAATAAAATAAATATTATCAATTTCACATTTTTCAATTTCACATTTAGTGGTATTTGTATAATTCACATACAAATGCCACTAATCAAATAAAAGTACAACAATGTTAGCAATACTTCAAATGATTTTGTAACACATTTAGGCTAATAGTCATTCAGTGCTGAACCTGTAAAAAGTAACAATAGTATTGATGACAATATTCAATAGGCAAGTTTATACATTCAGAGTCTTTTTTTTTTTTTTTCAAACCTGTAACCAGTAGGACCAATTTGTTTGCTACATATGCATGAAAAAAACGGATTAAAAACATTCAAAAATGATAAAGATATTGTCACCGCACACACACACCTTGTGATTGGTTGTCCTGTTTGGCTGTGAGGCTAGGGGGGTGGGCTTACCTAGTTCCACCCGGCCTGAGTGATTAATAGGGCGTTCGAGGACAGGTGTGGAGAGGAGTTTTTTTTGTTTGTTTTCTTTTTAACATGAACTTTATTTAAATATGAAATTTACAAATTATGTCAAACCTTAATACAGAACACCGTTTATAAGAGCTGCTTCACAGATACAATACAAAAAGTCAATAAATAGAATAATACATGTACAAAGTACATTCCTGAGATCTCATAAGGTAGTATAATAATAAGAAACAACAAAAGCAGATACTGGTAACTAATATCATTCTGTCATCCCATAAATATATGTTATAATTTTTGCAGTCATAAATTTCACTAATTGCCAGAAGGTATATCAAATATCTTTTCATAGTTATCTAAAAATTGTATATTCTTTTTATTTTTAACCAGGGCTAAGGATTTATAGAGTAAGTTAAATTAAATAAAAAAATTAGGAAAGGTTGGCTTGGAGGCTGGAAACTTTTGCTTGTGAATAAAATATTTCCCTAACAAAATGAAAAGGTTAACCAAATATTGTAGACACTTGTTCTTCTTATTTTCATAATAACATATAACATCTTTTAAGGAAAAACAATGCAACATGTTAAAATGGGTGAAAACATGAGAACTCAATTCTGACCAAAATTGCATTGTGACATTACATTCAAAGAACAAATGGATTAAAGTTTCATCAGCATGCCCACAAAAAACACACAAGCTGTTCACATCCATGAATTTCGAAATGAAGGAGTTAACTCTATATATTTTATGAAGAATTTGAAATGGGTTTCTTTTACTTTGTTATGAATACAGTATTTGTAAGGTAAAAGCCATGCTTTTTCCAGTTTCTGTCCTCTAAATGAGAGCGCCAATAAAATTTTCCTCTTGGAGAAAACCTCTTTTTATCTTGAAAAATCCACCTTATATGTTTATTGTTACATTTTTTGTCTTGTATATTAATACCATTCAAAAGCAAAACAGATGTGCTCTCTGGTCCAATTCTATCACAGAAAGATAAGTGACTTCTCATCAAAATAATTATGCCAGAGGGGATGGCTTTTATCACTGAGTTGTATTCCTTGAAAGGTATAGGAAAATGATGCCAAGACATAAAACTCTCATAGGAGAGGACAAAACCGTGTTCATCCAAAACAGATAGGATATTATTAATACTTTTTTCAAACCATCTGGAATAAAAAGAGATTTATTCCTTAAAGTTATACACTCGTTATTCCATATAAGAGTTTTGTGAGGAGAAAAATTGTGCACAAAGCATAATTTCCAGGCGAGAAGTGATTGCTGATGAAATTTGGACAGTGTGACAGGAAGCTTGTTGGGTGAGTAGTTGCAGGATAAAATGAAAGCAAGCCCACCAATTTTGTCAAAAATATGATTGGGAATGAAGAACCATAATGAATTTTTATGTGCGAAACATCTTTTTAACCAATTGATTTTAAAAGTATTTATAATATCAATGAAACTAAGCACTTCAAGACCACCTTCCGCTCTGCTGTTAAATAAAACGTAAGTTTGTACGTTTCATTTCTCCAGATGAAATCCAGAAATAGTTTGTTAATTTCTTTAGCAGTGGCATCGTTCATAAAGAGGGAAAGAGACGGGTAAACAAAGTGAGAGACTCCTTCAGCTTTCGACAAAAGGACCCTGCCGTATAATGTTAAGTCTCTCTGAAGCCAAAGATTAAAAATATCTCTAG
Organism: Echiichthys vipera; assembly: GCF_963691815.1. Lineage (NCBI taxonomy): Eukaryota > Metazoa > Chordata > Actinopteri > Perciformes > Trachinidae > Echiichthys > Echiichthys vipera. The sequence goes on from NC_139837.1 coordinate 29,626,139, forward strand.
TTTTTTTTAATTCTTCCAGAAAAGTTTAGTTGTTGCCTTGCTATTAAATTTTTTCTTATATTAATACCCACATACTTGACTGTGGTTTTTACTGGAATATTATCTATGAAGATATCAACACAATTGTGTATGGGCAATAATTCACATTTAGATACACTGGCCCTCATTTATCAAACGAACGTACGGCAGAAAAACGTGCGTACGACCATTTCCTGGCAAACGTCTGCATTTATCAATTTGGACGTGAGCGGGAGCTACGATCAAATCTCACGTCTGGTCTGAGGTCGTGTACGCAAATTTGAGCCTGTGTATTTGCGGTGCAGCAAAGCAAAACCTGGCTGAAAATAATGAACAAACCTCAGCTGTCATTAAGCATAAGCAGTCACATATTAAGAACAGATCAAAAAGGATTCTTAAAACGAATAAAAAAAAATTGTGGTTGGAGCGATTGATTGTACTCATGTGCGTCTGAAGGCACCATCCATGAATGATTACGCATTCATCAATCGCCAAAACTACCACTCGGTAAATGTACAGGTGATTTGTGATGCCAAGCTATCACTTTTTAACGTGGTGGCCAGATGGCCAGGTGGCCCGGTGGACACACACGATCCTTTTATATTTTAAAAAAACCTCGGCTCCAGCCCCCCGCGACTCCGACAGGGACAAGGTTGAAGATGAATGAATGAAAAGGAAAGCGCACTGCAGAGCCAAAGTCATCTCCTCGGTAAGTGGCTACCCTCGATAAATTGCATTTAATCAAACAAGGTATCAGATGATTAACATCTTGGTATGGTTCTTCTAGACGACAAAGGTTATCCTCTAACGGAATACCTAATGACCCCGCTGGCAAACCCCGCTACAGAGCAGGAGCGCAGGTTCAGCAGTGTGCACAGGCGCACACGGGTCACAGTGGAGCGCTGCTTCGGGTTGACTTCCTCCGTTATTCCTTTCCATACAGCTCTTCTAGACAACAAAGGTTATCCTCTAACGGAATACCTAATAACCCCACTGGCAAACCCCGAATACAGAGCAGGAGCGCAGGTTCAGCAGTGCGCACACACGCACAGGCGCACACGGGTCACAGTGGAGCGCTGCTTCGGGTTGACTTCCTCCGTTATTCCTTTCCATACAGCGTTTTAATGGGCCCCTTTTATTCCACTCTTAAGACTGACAAAAAGCACATCTTTATTTTGCTCCATCTCGGATGTCAGGATGCCGATCTGTGTGTCGGAAAAGTGTCTTCTCTTCCCAGCGTTTCTCCTCTGCATGTTTGACCTCAGTGGGCGAGGCCTCGAACCAGGAATATTTAAGGGCGTAACATGTTAATGACGATCAAATTCAGCCGCCGCATTTATCAAGGCCCGCTCATTCGTACCCTGAGATTGGTCCGATACGAATGTTTCATAAATCACACGTGGGTCCTGTCATACGACCAATTCTGCGCTCAGATCTGGGCCCGTTTTCACGCAAGATTGATAAATGAGGCCCATTGAGTTTCAAGCCTGATGCTAGTGAGAACTGTTTCACTAGATCAATAGCTTTGACCAACTGTTCTTTATCTTTCAGGAAAAGAGTTGTGTCGTCAGTTGAGAAATTCTTATTTCTCTATTAAATATAGAGATGCCTTTGAAATCTGTATCATGTACTATATTTAATGACAGTAATTCAACAACTAAAATAAATAGAAAAGGTGAAATTGGACATCCTTGCCTAACACCGCGATTTATATCAAATCTATGAGAGGTGCTGTGGTTGATGATCACTGAGCTATCAATTCCTTTATAAAACATTTCGATAGTATCTATAAATCTATAATAATATCTACAAATATAAATTTGTTTCCAAAACCAAACAATTTAAGACATTTTGTAAGAAACTTATGTTCAATGGTGTCGAAAGCTTTGTAAAAGTCTAGAAAGAGAATGAACGCTTCTGAGTGTACTGAATCTGCATAGTCTAATAAATCCAAAATAAAATATATATATATATATAAAATAATAAATCTGATTTTATTACTTATGTGTCTATCTTTAATGAAACCTGATTGTGTTTCGGCAACAATATGAGGTAGACCCATTTTTAATCTAGTTGCGTAAACTGATGCTAGAATTTTGTAATCAATTGTAAGGAGAGTGCTAGGTCTCCAGTTTTCTATCAATAAGTTGTCTTTATCTGGTTTGGGAATTAGCGATATAACGCCTTGTTTCATAGTTGTAATCATCTCTCCCCGACTCACACATTCACAATACATACAGAATAAAGGTTCCTGAATTATGTCCCAAAAATGAATATACAATTCAACTGAAAGCCCATCTATACCTGGGGATTTACCACTTTTCATTGAGAACAGAGCAGTCTTGTTTTCCCTCTGGTCAGGCCAGAGTCACAAGTTTTTTCCAAGTCCTTATCAATTGTCACTATGTGTTTTTTAACCTTACCAATAAACATTTCACAAGAGGGATTGTTGAATTCTGATTTGTACAAGTTGCTATAAAAGGAGAAAACAGAATCAGAAATTAATTTTTGATCCATACATTTACTACCATTAATATTAAGCATACTTAGTGATTTTCTTTGACTGTTTCTCTTCTCCAAAGCAAAAAAATAGCTGGAGTTTGTTTCCCCCTCCTCCAACCACTTGGCTCTAGATCTCACAAATGCACCTTTGGCTAACTCAATGTAAACCTGATCGATTTTTAACTGTATCTCCTTTACTTCCAATTCTGCTCAGCAATTCAGCTTCTGTTTTATCTTTGAGGGCTTTTAACTCTTTACTTCTTTTACAGCTATACTCCCTATCATAAACTTGAAGTATTCCCATTTTTGTGTATATTCGTTGTCAGCAATTCCATTAAAAATTTCATTGGATAGACCTTTTATACTATCATTAAAGCAATTGTCTTTAAGAAGGGCATTATTGAATTTCCAGTATCCTCGTAATTTAGACGTATTCTGTGAACCCCCTAACTTCAGAGTGATTTTCTTATGATCTGACAATGGAGAAAAAGAATGGGAGATATCTTTTTCATGCTGAAGCGCAGAGGAAGAGACCAAAAAAAGATCAATCCTGGATCTAGATGAAAGGTTATTCTTGGACCATGTAAAATCCTGTATGTCTGGATTAAAAAAACACCATGTGTCGGTCAGGGAGAGATCTGAGCAAAGTTTCTGAAACAATATTGTTGTTCAGAGAAGATTGACACAGTTTTGGAGGGAATCTATCTATTGCATCATCAGGACACTCATTAAAGTCGCCACCTAAAATAACCAGAAATAAGATTTAGGATATTTGTGTGATAGATCATTTATCTTTGACGTTATCTGATTAAAGAGTATCTTATTAGATGAGTGCATATTATGCCCATAAATATTACATACTATGGAATTTGAATTATCATGCTTGAAAATTATGAGAATCCATCTACCATCATGTGAAGACACCACCTCTGAGATTTCCCCTTTAAATTTATGCAATAAAATAGAGACTCCAGCAGAGCGGTTAGTACCATGACTACAGTAAATCTTATTTCCCCACTGCCCTTTCCAGAATTGTACATCTGACTCACTTGAATGTGTTTCTTGTAAAAATATTAAGTCAGCCCCACTATTTTTACAGAATAGAAAAGTGGCTTTTCTTTTCAACAGATTGCGTATACCTCTGACATTCAATGATATAACAGTTAGAGAATTAAATTGAAAATCCATCCAAAATAAAAGGATAAATAATGAAGTAGCTCTCACAAGTAGATAACAAGAACTTTGAAGTGTGTTTTAGGTCCCTTAAACGAGGAAGTGATAGACAGTCAAAATAATTTGTGACTATACAAAAACATAGTATTGGTACCATACACCGTTAGTTTAAATTGAGTTAAACAATAACTATCAAGCACATTGGGTTAAACCCAGAATATTGCAGATCAAACAGAACACATTTTCTTTCCGTTTGTAATGGTGCATTTTATAAATTGAATATGATGAATATTTCATTGCTCAAAAATACTGTTGCTCTAATAATTAAGCAACTTGCAATACAAGTCATGAGAGAATAATGAATGAATATAAAGAGAAACCAGAAAAAAGAATACATGAAATAATTTATCTTCTTTATCCCTTGGAACAACTAATATTTGTATAAGGGTGTGGGATTAATCCAAATAATGTGACTAATGGAGTATTTAACAACGATTTTTCCCCACAATACCAGCTGTCTGTTAATGTTAACAGTTTGGAGGCATAGCAATCCCCACCAGCTACCTCCAGAAGGTAGTAGTTCTTAGGTCTATGAGTATATGTATATTATATCCTCCCTGGAGATATGAACTGTTTGGAGACAGCTTTCTTCATCCGTCATCACCGAAAGGTAGTAGTTCAAAGTCAATAAGCTTATGCATAGTTCTCTATAAGCACCCTGGAGACGTGCAGCGTGTAGGGATCTTACCACTATGTATGACTCTTCTCTGTAATTATCTAAGGAAACCGCTTCAATTAATGTCTAAATGGTCAATCTTCTTCCCCTCTATCAGAGCATAGGGTCCTAGAAAGGACGCTTTTTCCCTTCCTTCCTTGCCTTTTCTACAAGGGGCCAGAGTTTTTCTCTAGCCACTCGATCCTCCGGGGAAAGTGCCTCGGTGAGACGCAGCCTGTTGTCCCGCAGAAACTTGCAGCCCTTGGCACTCTTCCAAACAGCATCACGGATACGTCCCAGCGCGAAGAGGATGATTAGAGACCGGCGGGAGCCGTCCTTTCTCCTCTGACCAAGGCGATGCACATTGTCGACACCCTCCTGTAGATATTCATGAAGCCCAGGGGCAACTTTTCCAAGGATGTTAATCACCACTGCTCTCACGTCTTCATTTGTCTGCTTTCTTACTCCGTGTAGTTTCAGTGTCCATCTGTAACTATAGCGCTTGTTTTCAGCAACACCTGCCCTAAGAATCCGGTTCTCTTTTTTCAGTTGTTCCATTTCTAGCTCTGTTTTCTTCAAAATTTCTTTGTGGCAATTAATATCCACCACAAGTTGTTCAACTGTAGAAGAGAGTTTTTCAATGTGTTGAGACATTGCCTCTGTAGTGAGTTCAATCACTGAAATCTTACGGAAAGTCTCGTCATGTTTACTGGAGAGCTCTTGGATAGCTGCCAAAATGTCCGCATTTTTTTGGGTATTATAGGTTTGGTCTGAAAGTGTGTCCATTGTATCTTCGGCAGTATTTTCTATCTTTCTCTCATCAGGTGCATTCACTTCTCCTGACATTTTAGAGTCACTCACGTTAGCGTTGGAAGTCATCTTCTTTCTGTCTCTGACGTTAACGTTCGTTGGTCCTAACCAGCTTGTATTCAGACTTTTACCATCTCGGTTTACCCTCTTTTTTAAATTTCCATGGAATAATAGTCCTGGTACCAAAGCATTCCTGTACTTAAGTCACTTTTTCATCATTACAACTTTAAAACTATTTCATATTCTGTCTGCCTAATCACAAAGCATCAAATTGTTTGACGGAGAAACTTTGCACCCCGCGTCCTACACCTCCGCCATCTTGGCCCATTCCAGGTATGGAGAGGAGTTACAGAGGAGTTACGGAGAAGAGTGACCCTGAGGACCTCGAGGAGAGATGATTACCGTGTTTCCTTTCTTTTGTGCGATTACGTTTGTTTATGTTTTGTCTGCGTGCTACATGTTACAAATGAACCGTCGAAGGGAGTCTGAACGTAACTGAGTGTCGGACCGCTGGGAGCGAGCTGACCAAGTGACGGGCATTGAAGGAGGCCGACAACAAAGCAGGTAAATGGTAAATGGACTTGTACTTATATAGTGCCTTTCTAGTCATCTGACTACTCAAGGCGCTTCACAGTGTATGTCACATTCACCCATTCACACAGACATTCACACTGATAGCAGTGGACATCTACAGAGCATCTAATCTAATGTAACCATTCACACCACATTTACACACCCATGCGCAGCACGGGGAGCAATTCAGGGTTCAGTGTCTTGCCCAAGGACACTGTCGACATGTCGACCGGGGGGAGATGGGGATCGAACCACCAATCTCTCGAACAGAGGACGACCCACACTGCCACCAAGCCACAGCCGCCCAAACTCACTTCACCCCCTAGCCTGGCAGCCGAAACGTTCCCCTTTGAAATGTATGAACGGGCAGCCAAACCTCGGAAGCCCTAGACGCGGGTGTATGCCTATTTGGAAGTAGTAAAATACCCGGGGTTCTGTTGGCCGTGTCATATAAATGGGTGGCTCGTCCGCGATTTGAATGACACTGTGGGCAATTGTTTGTAGCATTAGCAAGTAGCCCGCTACTAAGGCCTACGGTAGCGTTGCTGACGTTATCTGTATTTTACCGTAGTTTCATCAAGTATAGTCTTAAACTCTGTCTGTGACTGGGAAAGACACCGGAGTTGATATTTTAGCTCATTAAAAAGTGTGTGCAGCCAAGTATAAATAGAGGTGTGTAGGCCTACAGCTTATGGGTGGACAAGCCGCTCAGTTTAGTAGGCCTACCACCGCAGACAGAGTTGAAGGGAGATACAGTTAAAATAAATAAATAAATAAAAAAAAATACAGCTTAATAAAATAAAAGAGAGTTTAGATCAATAAAATGTACATCTGTACAGCTTGAATATAGGGACAATGACTTCAGGGATTTTCGGCTATTCTGTTTCTGACGAGTAGGCAGGGGAACGGATGTTGTGTATGCGGTTGTTGGTGAGGTCGATAGCTGTAAATTAGTGCTGTGAGAAGCAATAGTTTTCTTAAGCAGCATAGCAGTAGGTGCAATGGCGAATGAGGCAGTTCCTGTGGTGGTCAGTGGGCTGACCAGGAAGCAATTTAGGAGGCTGAAGAAGAATGAGCTTATTGCTATGGCTGAGGAAGAAGAAGTTTTGCTAGAAAAGGACCTAACCAAGCCAACAATAGCAGCCTGTTTCATTGATGTCCTACAGTTAGAGGAAATGTGGTCACAGCAGGATAGAGAAAAGGAAATCCAACAATGCCAGAAGGAAAAGGAACTTGAACGACAAGAAAGGGAAAACCAGCGCCGTGAGAAGGAAAAGGATAGGGCCCACCAGGAGAAGTTGGAAAGGTTGGAGGTTGAGAAAGCTTCTGCGATGGGATATAGGGCTGAGCACAGGTTTGATATTAACCGAGCTCGCAGTTTCAGGCCAGTTTTTGATGAGAGCGCTGTTGACATTTTCTTTGAAATGTTTGAGAAGGTTTCTATAGAAAGTGATTGGCCCAAAGAAAAGTGGCCACTGTTACTTCAAAGCATGCTTACTGGTAAAGCTCAGAGAGCAGTGGCGGCTTTGGACGGCCGAGTAGGCCTGGAGTATGATGCTTTGAGAAAAGCTGTTTTGGAAGCGTATGGCAGTGTACCAGAGGCCTATAGGAAATTGTTCCCTGAGTTAAGACGGCAGCATGGTGAATCATACTTGGACCTGTGGCGGAGGCAAGAGGTTGCATTTGATCGCTTGGCTAATTCTTGTAATGCCTTTAATTACCAGCAATTAAGAGATCTACTACTACTTGACTAGTTTAAAGTCAGTGTCCCCAGGGAAATGGAGGTCTATCTCAATGAACGTGAGGTGCCCAATCCACGGCGGGCAGCAGAGTTGGCCGATGGTTATGAGGTGGCCCATGGTAATAAAACTGGTGGATTGATAAGGAGACCCTAAGAAGTCAGCAGGGAGGAGAATACCGACAGAGGTCAGGTGATAGAGGAGTATGGCGCCCCCCAGTGGCTGAGAGGAACCCTCCCTTTCATTCACGTCAGCTCTGGCAGGCAGGTTCACACCTACCATTGGGTCGAAATCCCTCTCCCACAACGGAACTTCGGTGCTACTGGTGTCACAAACGGGGCCATAAGAGGAATCGGTTTCCAAACTTTAATGACTGACGGGGTCCAGCTAAGCCAGTGGGGTTAGTGTCGGTTGGCAGGACCTTTAGGGTTATGAGGGTTTCATCTCAAAAGAGGCTGTTTCTGAGTCAGCGGGAAGCTTACGGGTGCCAGTCACCATACCTAGGGACACTGGAGCCAAACAAACATTGCTGAAAAAAGGTGCGGTGGAACTGCCGAGTTCCACCTTCACTGGGCAGTTTGCTTTACTGCGGGGGATTGGAGGCGGATATGAGACTGTGCCTCTTCACCGCATTTACTCAAGATCAGAGCTGATGTCAGGTTATGTGAATGTAGCAGAGGTGAAGACCCTCCCCTTTAATGAAATAAATCTTGTTATGGGTAATGATTTAGCTGGGAGTAAGGTGATTCCAGACGCATCTGAGCAGCCATGCGACTTACCTGAGCTAAGTCAACTGGAAATGGACTATCCTGAGGTCTTTCCAGCATGTGTGGTCACCCGTGCGCAGCTGAAGAAAGGGGCACAGAAGCATGATGAGGCCCTTGTGCCTGCAGAAATGGAAGGCCAGAAGGACCTCTCCATCATCCTGGCAGACTCCATCTTCATTCAGTCTGAAGAGGCCCAGGGGCAAGAGAAGATGGTGACTGAGGGGTTGGAGAGAGTGAAAGAACTTAATGAGAGCATAAAGTTGGTAGTTGATCCAGTGGTGGACAGCCAAGACCAGGGGATGAGAAGGGCCCCTATCGGACCGGAGTCGCTGCCCCTAAACCGCCAGGCACTGGTAGAAGAACAGCAGAAAGATCGGTCACTGAACTATGCTTTGAAGATGGCAACCTGTGTTAGGGAGGCCAGGGAGGTGCCTATAGGTTATTTTGTTAAGGACAACATTCTGTTTCGGAAGTGGTGGCCGTCCGCACGACCTGCAAATGACGACTGGGCAGTATATGAACAGGTAGTACTGCCTTTGAGGTACCGTCAGGAGGTGATGCATCTGGCCCATGATTCCTCCTTTGGTGGTCATTTGGGCATGAAAAAGACCTTGGAACGAATCAATCGACACTTTTATTGGCCCAGCATCAGAAAAGATGTGCAGCGGTTTTGTCGCTCCTGTCATGTGTGCCAGGTGGTAGGTAAACCTGGAAAAGCTTCACCTGTTGCACCATTGCAGCCATTGCCTGTTGAGCAGGAGCCCTTTGCTCACATTATGATTGATTGTGTAGGGCCTTTGCCTAAATCAAAACGAGGCAATGAGTACCTTCTTACCATAATGGATGTGGCCACAAGGTATCTGGAGGCTATCCCACTGAGAAGTATCAGAGCAAAGATAATAGTGGACCATTTGGTTTCTCTTGGGCGGGTCTGCCACTTACTATTCAGTCGGATAGAGGCTCTAATTTCACTTCTAAACTTTATCAGCAGGTCATGTCAGAGTTAAACATAGCACCAAAGTATTCATCTGCGTACCATCCACAGTCACAGGGAGCTATAGAACGGTTTCACAGCACGCTCAAGAGCATGATAAGGACATTTGTCGTAGCGCAGCCTAAGGAATGGGATGAGGCTATACTGTTCTTATTATTTGCTGTTCGTGATGCGCCAACTGAGTCTCTGGGTTTCAGCCGTTTTGAACTTATTTTTGTTCATGAGGTAAGGGGCCCGTTGCATCTGTTTAAGGAACAGGTAATTGAGCCAGTATCACCAGGAGATGTCTTGCAATATGTAATGTCCTTTAGAAACAGGCTCCAGTCAGCCTGTGAGGTCGCAGGAAAGAACTTGGTAAGGGCCAAGGCCCTCATGAAGGCCAGGTATGATAAAAAGGCTGTAAGGCGCACTTTTGATCCAGGTGACCTTGTGTTAGTGTTGGTCCAAGGGGGCACGTGATCAGTTGGGACCTGGTTTTGCTGGTCCATACAGAGTGTTGAGGAAGGAAGGTGACCTGAATTACATCTTAAGCGCTCCTGACAGGAGGTGTAAAACCAGACTTTGTCACATCAATGCATTAAAGGCATTTGAGGGTCGGGAAGTAGCGGTTGGTTGTGCAGTGCCAACACTGATAGAGAAGGGAGGGTCAAGTGCTGGTGGCAACGAGATGACCTCTCCTCCAGATATTGTGAGTGCCAGGTTTTTCAACACCCAGGCTCGGGCTGTGCTTGAGGAAAACTTGCAGCATTTGACATAAGCTCAGAGGCAGGATGTGTGTCATTTGGTTGATTCTTATCCTGTGCTATGCAGAGACGTGCCAGGAAGAACTAATAGGGCGGTGCATGATGTCGACGTTGGCGATGCCATCCCTATAAAACAGCACCCATACCGTTATCCCCCACATAGAAAGGAAACTGTCCAAGAGGAGGTTGAATATATGTTGCAGATTGGGGTCATTGAGTCCTCTGACAGTGCCTGGAGTTCACCAGTGGTGTTGGCAGCACAGGAAGGGAAGGCAGACAGGTTTTATGTAGATTACAGAAAGCTTAACAGTGTGACCAGAGCTGACACTTTCCCTATTCCTCGTCTTGAGGACTGTATTGATCAGGTTGGTCAGGCCAGGTATGTGACCAAGGTGGATCTCCTGAAGAGTTATTTTAAAGTGCCCTTAACAGAGCGGGCAAGTGAGATGTCAGCTTTTTTTACTCACAATGGTCTGTACAGATTTAGGGTTATGCCGTTCGGTATGAAAAATGCACCAGCCTCTTTTCAGCGCTTAATGAATTCTGTCCTATATTGATGATGTGGTTACCTTTAGTGAAACCTGGAAGGAACATATGGAGCAGGTAAGGGAGCTGTTTGAAACTTTCAGGCGGGCTGGGCTGGTGGTAAATTTGGCCAAGGGTGAGTTTGGCAAGGGTAAAGTGACTTACCTTGGACATCAGGTTGGTTATGGAGCAGTGCTTCCAAGAATGGAGAAAGTCCAAGCAATTGTAGATTTTCCTGTCCCACGCACCCGCACACAGCTAATGCGACTCTTGGGGATGTGGGGTTTCTATCTTCGGTTTGTGCCGAATTTTGCCACCGTTACAGCCCCTTTGACAAACCTCTTGAGGAAGAGTGTGAGGTGGGTCTGGTCAGAGAGCTGTCAGGAAGCGCTCACCAAGATCAAAGCCATGTTATCTAGTCCCCCAGTGCTCCGAGCTCCAGATTTCCGTCTGCCATTTCTGCTCGCCGTTGATGCTTGTGACGTCGGTGTATGGCTGTTCTGCTCCAAGTAGGGGAGGATGGTTGTGAAAAACCAGTGGCCTACTTCTCCAAAAAGCCTAACAAACAGCAGCAAGCATATTCAACCATTGAGAAGGAGGCCCTGGCATTGGTTCTGGCAGTGAAACATTTTGAGATCTATGTTGTCAGCAGTGAGAAGGTTGTGGTGTACTCCGACCACAACCCTGTGGTGTTTCTGGCTAAATTTTTACCTAGTTCCACCCGGCCTGAGTGATTAATAGGGCGTTGGAGGACAGGTGTTGAGAGGAGTTACAGAGGAGTTACAGAAGAGTTACGGAGAGTTACGGAGAAGAGTGACCCTGAGGACCTCGAGGAGAGATAATTACTGTGTGTCCTTTCTTTTTTGCGATTACGTTCGTTTAAGTTTTGTCTGCATGCTACATGTTACACATGAACTGTCAAATGGAGTCCGAACGTAACTAAGTGTCGGACCGCTGGGAGCGAGCTGACCAAGTGACGGGCGTTGAAGGAGGCCGACGACGAAGCAGGTGAGCCCACGCACACTTCACCCCCTAGCCTGGCAGCCGAAACGTTCCCCTTTGAAATGTATGAACGGGCAGCCAAGCCTCGGAAGCCCTAGACGCGAGTATATGCCTATTTGGAAGTAGTAAAATACCCGGGGTTGTGTTGGCCGTGTCATAATATCACTACGCAAGTTATTGATAATACATTCAAAGTCATTTTTTTGGGTGTCAAACCTGTAACAAGTAGGACAAATTTGTCCGCTACATATGCATGAAAAAAAACAAATGCTTAAAAATATTCAATAATGATAACAATATTCAATAGGCAAGTCATTAAGTAATACATTGCCGTTCAGTAAAGTGTCAAACCTGTAAACAGTAGGACCATTTTGTCCGCTACATAGGCATGAAAAAAACTGATTAAAAACATTCAATAATGATACAGATATCAATAGGCAAGTTATTTATATTACATTCAAAGTCATTTTTTTGGTAAAGTGTCAAACCTGTAAACAGGCAAGTCATTAAGTAATACATTGGCGTTCAGTAAGGTGTCGAACCGGTAAAACAGTAGGACCATTGTCCACTATACATAAAACTAATCACATAGTGTGTGTGTGTGTGTGAGAGAGAGAGAGGACAGAGGGAGAGAGAATAGCCCCATTCACACTATCATTTGGATGTGGCTTTAGTACTACAATTCCCACCTCCGTCTCAGTGTGAATCTCTCGAAGGTTGCGAGGGGCGCTGATACGCCTCTGGAGGTACTATCGGGGCAGTATTATTGGTGAACTGAACCAGTAGCCCCATTCACACAGGAGAAGACGCATGAACGCCGCAGCAGCGGTTCGACAATTCTCCGCCGATGGTGATTCACACAGAGCGAAGCATCTCCGCCTTAAAGACGGACCGCCTTGGATTCACACAGAAAGCCAGTGCTGGGGCTCCTAAAGAGTGCGTGATGGTACACGTCATGATGATGACGTTGGTGTGTCTTCAAGGTGTTTACCTGGTTTCCCGCCATCAATCTGACTCCCCCTCTCACAGGGACGGAGGCTGTTTTCTAGGGGAAAGTTAACTAAAGTCTGCGTCGGGAGGGCTGACCATCGCTGTGATTTACTTTCATCACAAACTTGGTGAGTACATTTTTTTGCTGGTGACAGACGCTGTTTTTTGGGCAGAAATGTGACGAAGAGTCAGTAGGATGGGCGGGAGGACGGACGCTTCACCACATGTATCTGTGTTATTTTTTTTCCTCATAAATTGCCAAAGACAGTTATTGCAACTATATTACTTTTGTTCGGTCATGTTGCTTTGTGGGACATTTCTCTTAATTAAAGGAGAACGCCAGAGAATATTTCCAAAGAGTTTGGAAATAAAATATGGAGGGGCGTGCGCTTTAGAGTCTGTCTATGCAGGTCACACGCACATGCTGACCCGCTTCCGCCACGGGCTGATCACCGTGGTACTACAGAGTCAACTAAATCATTTATATATATATAAGTGAAAGGAAATTCACTAGAAACTGAGCAGGATTTGTTTGAGCACTGGATAAAGATATGAAATCACACACACACAGCAAACAGGAAAAAGTGTCTCAAGAGGTCTATTGAAAGGCTCACAAATAAAGTAATTCAGTCGGTAAGGGGAACACACTGCTTATGAAAACTCCCACGGATATAGATATATATAAACTCATATAAACACTGCATGTATGATATGTAAAGCACCAATTAATAAGGGAAAGTTAACATCGAAAATAAATAAACTATTAATAAAATCTGTATAAATAGATCTGTAAAAATCTATCTATAACCTATAAATATATATGTAGATCCATAAAGTGGATTCTAAAATCTTTTACTGAACGGGTTAATCACTGACTGACTCACTTTCAACAAGGATGTTCGTAGGAGTACGAGTGTGAAGGCCTTGTGTTCGTTTGTGTGTGAGATGTGTTTTGACTGGGCAGAGAAGTATTGAGATACTGTATGTGCTTTGACAAACTGCTTTCTGCATGTTGAGCAGCTGGCTTACAGGGTTCCAAGTAGAAAAGTTCATGTGATTTAGGTGTGATCCAAATTTAGATGAAAAACAGCAAAATAGAATTGTGCAATTACATACTGCGAATTAAAAAAATGGGGTTTTGCGGGCGTTGTCATTTTTAAGTTGTGGCGCAGTTGAAATTCATAAGTTAGGTGTGGCTATAAAGGCCAATCGCTATTTTGGAACAGTGGCGCAGAAGCAAATCAGAAATAGGTGTGGTTGTGCTATTAATCGCCATTTTGGAGTTGTGGCGCAGTTGAAATTTAGGAGTAGGTGTGGCTTGGAAGACCACCATTTTGATCGCCATTTTAAATCAAATGTTTGCACAGTTTAAATTCATGGTACACGTAATTTTTGCCTGGAGTGGTTTGGCAGACCGCGAGACAGGGGGGGGGGGGGGGGCAACTGAGTGCTCTCAGCACCAACTGAGAGGACCTAGCAGTTAGTTATAGGCCAAAATAGCATAGCTACCTGAAAGGCTAACCTAAGTGTTAGCATTTAAAATTGATTACAGCTATAACCATAGCCTAGCTTAGCATAACTAGCATAGCTTAGGCTAAATAGCATTGAGCTAAAAAACTAGCATATAAAATTAGACTTTGTGTATGACCATAGACTAGCTTAGCATAACTAACATAGCTAAGGCTAAGCTAATTAGCATTGAAAAAAAAACTAGCATTTGAAATTAGACTGGGTATTGCCACAGCCTAGCTTAGCATAACCAATATAGCTACGGCTGAACTATCTACCATTAAAGCTAGAGAATTAATTCAATTCAATTCAATTTTATTTATAGTGCCAAATCATAACAAAAGGTATCTCAGGACACTTTACAAACTAGGTAAAGACCACACTCTTTGTCTTATTTATGATTTACATAGACCCAACAATTCCCCCGTGGAGTACGGTGGCAACGAAAACCTTCCCTATTACAGGCAGAAACGTCAGACAGACCCAGCTCTGTGGAGGACGGCCATCTGTCTTGACCAGTTGGGGAGCAAGAAAAGGAGAGAGAAAGAGAGAAAAGACGGACAGATGGACAGAGAGAGACAAAGACAGACACAGAGACAGACACACATCCAGTAACTATAATAATATCTATAGTAATGTGAATGTGACTTATATGTTATGGCAGTTAATACAGCAGAATAGTAGAAACAAGCCCAGCTAAGGTTATAAATTACAATAGTAGCAGGAAGCGTCATGCAGGACCACGGCAGCAGGTACCACCACGATCAGCAGAGACCTGGAATAGTATCTGGAAAAGTATTATCCCCCGGCAGACTAGGCCTATAGCGACATAATCAAGCAGAACAAAATCAGCTTAAAAAAAACAACAATGCTAAGGGCTCGTAAGCCCTAGCTGTAAGCTTTATCAAAAAGGAAAGTTTTAAGTTTACTCTTAAATATGGGGACTGTCTGTATTCCGAATAACACTTGGGAGTTGGTTCGACAGGAGAGGAGCTTGGTAGCTGAAGGCTCTGCCTCCCATTCTACTTTTGGAGACTCTAGGAACAACGAGTAGCCCTGCATTCTCAGAGTGCAGCGATCTAGTCGGGTAATAAGGTACTATGAGCTCTTTAGGATACGACGGAGCCTGACAAATATGAGCTTTGTAGGTAAGGAGAAGGATTTTAAATTCTATTCTAGATTTTACAGGTAGCCAGTGCACAGAAGCTATTACAGGAGAAATATGTTTGTTTTAGTTAGTAAACCAGCTGCAGCATTTTGGACCAACTGGAGACTCTTAACAGACTTATTGGAGCAGCCTGATAATAAGGAGTTGCAGTAGTCCAGCCTATAAGTAACAAATTCATGGACTAGTTTTTCTGCATCTTCCTGAGACACAATGTTCCTAATTTTCGCAATATTACGTAGGTGAAAATATGCCAAAGTACAATGACTTCAGTTTTATCTGAGTTTAACATCAGAAAATTGCAAGTCATCCAGCTTTTTATTTCTTTAATGCACATTTGAAGTTTATCTAACTGATCAGTATCTTCTGGTTTGATCGACAAATATAATTGTGTATCATCAGCATAACAATGAAAGTTTATGTAGTGCTTCCTTATAATATTTCCTGCAGTAGAAAATATAAGGTGAATAGAATCAGAACCCTGTGGGACTCCGTGACTAACTTTAGTGTGAATGGAGGATTTGTCATTAACATGTACAAACTGAGATCTATCTGATAAATATGACTTAAATCAGCTCAGTGCGGTTCCTTTAATGCCAATCGGATGCTCCAGTCTCTGTAGCAGGATGTGATGGTCAATAGTGTCGAAGGCAGCACTAAGATCTAGTAAAACAAGCACAGAGACAAGTCCTTTGTCTGAAGCTATTAGAAGGTCATTAGTCATTTTTGCCAGTGCTGTCTCAGTGCTATGATTCATTCTAAATCCTGACTGGAAGTCCTCAAATAACTCATCATGTAAAAAGTCACACAGCTGATTGGCGACTAATTTCACAAGGGTTTTAGAGAGAAAAGGAAGGTTAGATATAGGTCTAGTTGGCTATTACCTCAGGATCAAGACTGGGCTTTTTAAGAAGAGGTTTAATTACAGCTACTTTAAAAGACTGTGGTACATAAGACATGTTAATCATATCTAATACAGGAGTGCTAACGATAGGTTACTTAAAGAAGTGTTACCTATTTGGAATAGAGTCTAGGAGACAAGTAGAAATAGTAGATGTTAATTTGTTAAGGTCCACTGTAGAAAAGCAGTCCAAGAACATATCAGGACATACAGTTGGTTCCTGGGTTTGAAGAAAAATTGGTGCCAACTAAGTTTATTTTGTCTCTAATAGTTATAATTTTGTCATTAAAGAAGGTCATGAGGTCGTTACTACTGAGGGTTATAGGAATACATGGCTCAATAGAGCTGTGGCTCTCTGTCAGCCTGGCTACAGTGCTGAAAATAAATCACACAAAATAAATGTTCTTATTTTCCTCTATTAAAGATGAGTAATAGGCTGCTCTGGCATTACGGAGGGCCTTCCTATGATTTTTGACTTTCATGCCAAGCTAAGCGAGATTCTTCTAATTTAGTAGAGCGCCATTTACTTTCTAATTTTCGCGATACTTGTTTTAATTCAAGGGTTTGTGAGTTATACCAGGGAGCTTTCTTCCTCTGTTTCATTATCTTCTTTTTTAACAAAGCAACAGAGTCGATGGTTGTTCGTAGTCAGCCTGAAACACTGTCAACAAGGTGATCAATTTCAGAGAAACCAACGTTAGTGCAGAAATCTTGAATATTAGGATAAGGCATTTAATTAAATGCAGATGGAATCGATTTCTTAAATTTAGTTATAGCACTATCAGATAAACATCTAGTGTAGAAACTTTTGTCTAGACGTGAGTAGTCCTGTAATATGAATTCAAAAGTTATTAAATAATGGTCTGATAAAATAGGATTCTGTGGAAAGATTATTAAGTCATTGATTTCCACACCATAAGCCAAAACAAGGTTGAGGGTGTGATTAACACAGTGAGTAGGTTTATGTACACTCTGACTAAAACCGATCGAATCTAATAGAGAGATAACCGCAGTACTAAGGCTATTATTAACAACGTCCACATGAATATTAAAATATCCTACCAGGGGGAGGCCTAATTTTGGATACTAGGGGTGTCCAGAGATTCCTAAAGGGGAGGGTCAGTTTCCAGTGTTAGCGGTGGAGGCTGATGAAGAACCTATGCTGCAGGTTCAAATTGAGGGTAGACAAGTACCAATGCTAGTGGACACTGGAGCCACTCACACATGTGTGGGTCCACAGTTTGCGACGCACCTCCCCATGTCAGACAAATTTGTTGAGACAGTAGGATTCCCGGGGCAAAAGCAGCTAATTCGAATGACGTCTCCAGTAAAAATAACCACAGAAAACGAAGAAATTAAAATCCCAATACTGGTTGCGAAACACCTGTCAATTTGATTGGAAGAGATGCATTGTGTAAAATAAACATGACAATTTTGAGTTCGGCAAAAAATATGCAAAATTTACAAAACACCGAAATATTTAAAAGTACAACTTTTGATACAAAAAGAAGAGGCTGAGGATGAACGAAACATTTGGAGAAGGCGAGGTGCAACAATGAGTGAACAAGGGTTATGGAGGCCCCAGTGACGTTGTTGTCCATGTTAATTTCTGAAGTGCACAGTCTAGATCACTGTGCAAGGGGGGAAGTGATGAAGAAACTTCAACAACAAGGTTACTGGTCACCTTATATGCAAGCAATGGTGAACGAGATGTTAAACCAATGTCAAGTATGTGCTCAAAATAATGTAAAGAAAGGTCTGAAAACACCTGTTGGACATATTCCAGTACCAGAAGGTCCATTTAAACATCTAGTTATGGACTATGTCGATATGATAAAATCAGTTCAAGGCAAAAGATACATGCTTGTGGTAATCGACAGATTCAGGAGAATTGGTGCGGATCGAGGTGTTGCGTAGGAAGTGGCATCAACCGCGTTGGGAAGGACCGCACCAGGTGGTCAAGGATCAAGGATGAAGGGAACCCAACGGCAGAAGCCGGAGATGAGAAATGTGGTAAAACTGACTGTGACATTCCTGTGTGTTCAGAGGTGGATGACTGTGGAGAGCAGAACCGTGCCAAGCCAGGTAAGCCAGCGAGATTCCACAGAAAGAAGGAGTCAGAGACGAGGAAAAGGCGATCCAGCCCCGGACAGGGATCCACCAGTCTAAAACAGATGAGTATGATGCAAAATTAAACACTCTGTGCCATCTGCCAGCATTGTCAGATAGAAATAAATTTACAAACCCATTTGAGCGTCTAACACAGGAAAGCATAAAAATGCGAAAGAAAGGACAGAGCCATACAGCATGGATTTGGGAAGATAAGAAGATAAAATACTTCCAGAACAAGTTACAAGGCCAGAGGTACCGGAGAAGTTAGAAGGGAACAAACTACTTAGGACAGAGGTGGTAACAGGAGGCAGATTAAGGGCGCACTCCCACTGTCGTTCTGTACCGCGCCAAAACTGTTTTTTCAGCTAAAGCCTAGTACGTTTAAGCAGTGTGAGTGCACCCGTTCCGCGCATAACAGCCGACAGCGGGCCGCCCACGGCCCGCTTGAAAGAGGTGGGCTTTAGCAGAGCCGTTTGCACATGTACGAGCACGAGCGTGTGCACGTGCACGAGCACGAGCCCTACGGCGTTAGCGCAATGTGCGCCTGTTCGGACATAGAAAATAGAACGACGGACCATGCGCGGACATTTAACAACAACAACAATGGTGGTGAAAGGTTCACGTTGGTGTGATGCGGAGGTGGAGTGTTTACTGCAGATTTGGTCGGATGAAAATATTCAAAAACAGTCGACAAGACGCACAAAAACTCCGAGGTCTGTGGAAAGATTTGTAAACAAAGCCACACACACGCAATCAATACGTGTGACGTGTTACGGCGTGATGTCGTATGGACAGCAAGAAGCATTGGCCGAGGCCCAGGCAGTGTGAGTACAAACGGGGCTGGGGCGCGGGGGGAGAGGGAGGGGGGACAAGTATCCTAAAGCCCGGGTCGCGGTGTGGAAGGACAGTGTGAGTGCGCCCTCAGACTACACATCCCTGAAGAACGAACAGGTTTGGTAGAAAGAAGAGAAGTGACGATTTCAGAAATCCTCAAAGATGAAAGTAGGCAAGTTATATGTGGGTGGATGTCAGATAAGTTAGGACCGTCAGTGTGGGACTATGGGGCAGTAAAATGCGTGCCGGTAGTGCGAGAGGCGTTGTGTGGATGGATTATGGAAGTAGATAATGCAGCAATTAATATTGGTAAAACATAAGAACTCAATAGTGTTAGCGCTGCAGAAATAGGTGGCCAGATGAAAAGATAAAGTACGGTGGAGTGCAAGGTATGCAAAGCCAACCATGGACGTGCTGTGTGAAGGGTTGGCGAGGGATGCGATGGCCGCGCCTGAAGAAGTGACTACACCTGTGAGTACGATTATTACTACAACTAAAAGTATTACAACACCAGCGAAGACTACTACTACAACTAAAAGTATTACAACACCAGCTAAGACTACTACTACTACAACTCAAAGTATTACAACACCAGCCAGAACCACGGCCACACATAAAATCATTACAATCAGTACAACAACCCAGAGAACCGGCAGGTCTGAGAGCATTTAAACCCAAGTGGGTATGGCCAAAAGAATATAAAGAGATTAAAGATGAGCTGGAGACTCGAGCCGCACAGAACTATTGGTAAAATAGTGTGTGGGCTATGGCCAAAGACCTGACGACAAATGACTGTTTAGTGTGTTCTAAAAGTCTCGGAGCGAGACCTGCAGTAATCCCAGAAAAAATATAACTCTAGAGAGTGTGTAGAGTATCAGAAACAAGTTTACTAAGAATAAACATGCACCAACGTTCTTTCGCCAAACTGTGTGTGGTCTTGGATATAGATTACTATATGGTTCTCAGAGAATACATACATATTTGAGATTTGGAGACTATAAATACGACATAAAATGTGCCAATTTTAAGACACAGGCTGCCGAAGACGACACCCAGCCAACAAATTACAACATAGACCGAGAGGCTGAATACGAGTGCTTCGTGAGCGGAGTCTTCAGGGATCAAGGTGGTGTTGAAGTAGGAAACACAACCGTAAAGTGTGGTGTTACATGGGTACTGTCCTGGTTTCCACATGTAAACAAGACATCAATTACGTCGCCAGTGTGGTTCGAAAACCCTTCAGGGACTTTAGAACAGGTTTGTACTAGTGTAACCATGACTTTGCCCACACTATCTTTTTCAGTGACCAGACCTTTCCCATCGCAGACAGTTATTGGATGTGTGGAGAGAATAGAGTAATAAATGTATTACCAATAAGGTGGGTTGGGCTGTGCACATTAGTAAGGTTTAAGGTGCCTACAACTGTGATATATTAAGGAGTGGACGAGTTAGTTGCAGGAAAGACCCAAATGAGAAGAAGTCTTATGGAGGACAGGGAAGTGTACTTGGATGTGATAGGACAACCACGAGGAATTACATACGAGTTTAAGGCCCGAGATAGGATTAAAGCGGGTCTTGAGTCTATCATACCGTGGATCAGTGTTAACAAGAATGTAGAGTGGATAAATTATGTATACTATAACCAACAGAGGCTGCTCAATTACACCTTAGAGGGCTTTGAAGTATTTGGTGCACAGTTACATGCGACCTCTGAAATTACGAGACAAAACAGGCTGGCGTTAGATTGGCTGCTAGCCGAACAAGGAGTATGCTACATGTTTGGGGAGAAGTGTTGCACATACATACCAAACAATACGGCCACTAATGGAACTTTTTCTATTGCTATGAATAAATTGAAGAAGTTGCAGGCCGAAATGACAAAAAATGCTGGCAGAGATGCACGTGAGTGGAGAGGACTAGAAGCAATAGCCGGAGAGTGGAAAGCGTTATGTATAAAAGCTATTGCGATTATTTTCATAGTGTTAATTATTGTAGCATCCCTACACTGTTGCATCATACCCATACTGAAAATGTGGATCCAGGGAATGTGGTATAAGCGGGCAGTGGAGGATACAAAACTACAAATGGCTCAACTGGAGTAGGTTAACTGAACCAATACCCAGGGCAAATGAACTATGGAATGTCTGCATGGCTTCTGATTCTCTCTTTTTCTCTTTTGAAGCAGTAAGGAGGATGGTGAAATGTACACAAACTAACTGAGAGAGCACGTTAGTAAGTCAAGGTATTGCACAGCTATATCAAGTAATATGTATAAGGTTCAAAATGTAACAAAACCATTCCACCACCCACTGCGGTACATAGATGTCTTTTTTCTATTATATACATATTTGTACAACTGCAAGCATTATCTTATGTTTGATACTGGTCTTTCAACTGTTAAATATCATTGCTGATGTTGGTAAAACCTCTAAACCGGTTCAATGTTTTAAAAAACATGTCAGAGTGTTTTCTTCATGCCACGTTTAAAAAAATCAGTGGTTTTTTTTAATGAATGTTTCTCGGTAAGCTCAGTCGGTAGAGCATAACAGTCTTAATCTCAGGGTTGTGGATTCAAGCCCCACATTGGGCGATCAGCCACTACTTTACAGCAAAATTGGCAGTTATTGATGTATGTTTTTGTTAACTAGGTCATAATTTGTAATCATAACCCTCACTTCTGTAATTTGTGTGAAGGTTATGCTCATGACTATACCACATGGCATAGTACATAAAATTACAGATATTAGGCTGCATTCATGTTTTCTCAGTGTGTATGGCATCTGTGTCTTGAGTCAAGGTATTGCACAGTTATATCAAGTAATATGTGTAAGGTTCAAAATGTAACAAAACCATGGGTCCATCACCACCCACTACTGTACATAGATGTCTTTTTTTCTATTGTATACATATTCGTACAACTGCAAGCATTATCTTATGTTTGATACTGGTCTTTAAACTGTTAAATATCATTGCAGATGTTGGTAAAACCTCTAAACTCGTCCATTGTCTTCAAAAATGTTTCAAAACATCTGTGGTTTTCGAGACCCACATTAGGCGAGCATGAGAGTCTTAGTCTTAGGGTTGCCAATGTCAACTTAGTCTTAAGAAACTGTGTGTTAAGTAAATAAGCCATAAGAGGGTGATGCCAGTACTGTAGTTATCGACAGGTTTTGCACGAGTGTTTCAGATATACCATGTCGTTTTTGTAAGGTACAAAATGTAACAGACCCTGGGGCTTTATGGTAGAACAATGTATTATAAAATAGAAAGGGCTACAAGAAGGAGTCAGCAGAGAAGTCTCACAGCTATCAAGGGGAATTTATTGAATCAAGTTTAACACTCATCACAGAGTCTAAATTCCAAATCCTACATTCCTAAATTCCAAGTGTCTCTTAACAGAACTTCCTGTCTTATACTGATGTTCGTGTGCTGACAACGTTTACACGCCCCATCAGGTCTTTCCAATACACGCCCATACATTTACAATCAGTAGAGTCTACTTTGTGTCCAGATGTCATCATGCCCAAATACAGTTCTATTGTTTTCTAAACAGAATGTGTGCTTATCAGGCCTATGATGAGAACACTGTGACCTCGTCCTGTTATTCACTTTCTCAATCATGTTTTCTTCCACAGCTTCCATCACCCAGTTACTAGAGTTGTTCATAGATGTCTTTTTTTCTATTGTATACATATTTGTACAACTGCAAGCATTATCTTAGGTTTGATACTGGTCTTTCAACTGTTAAATATCATTGCTGATGATGGTAAAACCTCTAAACTCGTCCATTGTTTTGTAAAACATGTCAGAGCGTTTTCTTCATGCCACGTTTCAGAAAATCAGTGGTTTTATTCATAAACGTTGCTGGGTTAGCTCAGTCGGTAAAGCATGAGACATTTAATCTCTGGGTCGTGCGTTAATGTAACCCTCGCTTCTGTAATTTGTGTGCAGGTTATGCTCATGACTAACCACATGGCATATTTGCAAAGTACAACATAGAATTTGAAAGATATTAGGCTGCATTCATTCATTTTATTTTGTATTATTTATTTGTTGGTTTTATGGTCTGTCTGTGAAGGAGAAGAACTGTCTCTGCAGCATCATTAAAGTCTGTAGCAAGATCATTGGAGTCCAGCTTACAGACTTAAGCTCCATCTGGAAGAAAAGGGTCAGCTAGAAAGCTAGGAAGGTAATTTGTCATCCTGACCACATTCATAGTCAGGAATTCTGATTGATGCCCTCAGGGTGGCGTTACCTTGCATCCCCTAGGAAGATGTGGAAGAAAGTAAGGCTTTATCATGGAAAAAGTGTGCGTGCAACAAGAACAGTGGATAACCAGAAATAAAGGCTGATAAGAGCACATCCTGCCAAGTGTATATGAGGACTATATATGGGCATGTTTGATGATGTTCTGGACACACAAACACACTAGGAGAGCCTGGGAGGTGATGGCAGTAATAGGAGTGTATATATGAAATCATGGGGCATGTAAACTTTGTCAAAACACTAACATCAGTATAAAGTCATTTGGGGATTTGTGTGAGGAAGGTGTAGTCAGAGCTTCTGTCAATTTGTGTTAATAAAATCCCCCCTTGATGGCTGAGACGGTCTCTGCTGACTCATTTGTAGATCTTTCTATTTTTATGATACATCGTTCTGCTATATAGTGATGAACACTGACGTGATCGGTTTGGACCTGCTCGCTTGTGCGCTGGCTGAGTTTCCTCATCGGAGCTGTGCAGAGGGCGCCAAAAAAGGTAGGATTTTTTTTCCTATCCCGTACAGTATACCTCTGATGAAATTCAGCCCAACTCAATGCAGCATTTTTGATATCCATCCCCAATTGAACAGAGTCAGCTGAGACCTCTGGCTGTCTTGTGTTCCTGCATGCAGGAAAGGTGCTGTAAATCTTTACAGTTTGCTATAATATAACAAGAATTTTAAACATCGGACTGTGTCAGCAGCTGTGATACAAAAGGAAAAACACAGAGTTTGTGAATTAAAAAATATGTAGGGGCGTGCGCTTTAGAGTGTCTATTTAGGTCACACACACATGGTGACCTGCTACCGCCACGGGCTGATCACCGTGGGGCTACAGAGCCAACTAAATCATTAATATATACGTGAAAGGAAATTCACTAGCAATTGAGCAGGATCTGTTTGAGCACTGGATAAAGACAGGGAAACACACACACACAGAGAAAAAGAAAAAGTGTCCCAAAAAGGTCCATTGGAAGGCTCACAAATAAAGTAATTCAGTCAGTAAGGGGAACACACTGCCTATGAAAACACCCACACAAAAAACATATCAACTCATATAACCACTGCCTGCATGATATGTTAATAAAGGAAAGTTATT
Source organism: Echiichthys vipera (assembly GCF_963691815.1). Classification (NCBI taxonomy): domain Eukaryota; kingdom Metazoa; phylum Chordata; class Actinopteri; order Perciformes; family Trachinidae; genus Echiichthys; species Echiichthys vipera. The sequence continues at coordinate 29,650,570 of NC_139837.1, forward strand.
GTTTTACTATTTTCTAAACAGAAAAGAGTGTTAAAATAGAATAATATAATCTATACATCTGAAAAAATCTGTCCATAATCTGTTAAACGAAAAGAATACAAACTTTTACTGCGGCTCAACAACAACTTTATTCGCCATCTTGGCCCGTTCCCAACTACCACAACAACGGTCTTTTCAACCCCAACATCCGGTTCCTTAACAATAAAGGTCATCTTTTCTATACAGGTTGATATTTGTTTAACTGAATATATTAGAACAGTACAACAGTACACAGTAATTTAACAAACTCACTGCCTTTAAAAAAAAAAAAAATTAAATTAAACCAATGTACTCCTAGTATGCAACTGGAGCCCTATTGACATATTTTACAGGCACATACACATTCTTGTTTAAAACAGATGTACCACAACATTGATGACATAAATCATAACATACCACCTAAAAAAAATAACTGTGTGTATGTTTGGACGTTTAATCAAGTTCCCATTGTCCATCATTAAGTGCCTTCAGTAGCTGTAGAGCCGAAGCTCCTTTCTTTGTGAGACAGTCCGCAAGTTGTTCTCTTGTGCTGTACCAAAGGACCCGCTCAACCTTTTTGGTTTGCATAAGTTCTTTGATGCTGCTTATCTCCAGATGCAATCTTTTTTCAGTGACTGACTTTGTAGACTGCAGTGCGTCTACCAGTGAATGATTGTCTGTGACACAGGTTATTGTTGTGGGTTGTACAACATTACCAACAGTCAGTTCAGAAAAGAGTGTAGACAGAAAGATGGCATTGTCAATCCCATCTGACATTGCCAATGTTTCACCTGCCGGTGTACTGCGAACAACCCTCTTGACTCTCTTTGACTGCCAAGCAAGAGGTGAGAATTTTCCAGTCTCCCCCATTAGGAAGATAAGGTGTCCTCCCTGAGTGACTCCATCTGAGAGATTTCCAAATGAGGCATCACTGAACACGATCAGCCTAAGTGTATTATCACTACCTAAATGTTGGAAGTTCAGAACTACCTTCTTGGACTTCAATTTACACACTATTCTGTTTGCTTCCTGAATAGTCTTTACAGTAGCCTTTTTTAGACCTGACGCCAAGTTGCTAGCATCAAACATTACATCTGGCCTGCTCTGTCTTGCAACCCAAAGAATTTGGCCAATCTTAGATCTGAGCTGATCCTTTTCTTTCTCATTTAGGGGCGAGTCTTGTTCCACAGCTCGTGAATGGTCCATATGTATTGGCTGCAAATGCTGAATGTAGTTGTCCTGGTGTTCTTGCACTCCTTTGTTAACAGTCCCAAAGTCAATCACTACATAACAGAAGCTCCCATGCTCTTCACGCCCCACTTGGAATGCAGATTTGAGCTGAGATATCACTGTTGAGGAGAAATTTTGTGTGCCTCCCCATATGAAGTCATCCACATGGCAGGCCAGAACTCCAGTGACAGCACAGTCCTGATCTAGCCAATAGAAAACAGCTGGATCAACTTGTGACACTTTTCCTCCTGCTGTGAGTACCATTTCTTTTACTCTGTTGTACCAGTATAGGGAGGCATCAGCCAGACCATAGACACACTTGTTAAGTTTCCATAACATCCCTTTGCTCTCAGCTTCAGGTGGTGGCCTAATATAAATGTCACGTGATAGCTGCATTCCCTGTAGGAATGCTGACTTTATGTCCATAGAGTTAATTGTCCACTGTCTTTGACAGATCACTGCCACAAGCAGCCGAAGAGACTCAGTAGCACATGTTGGAGAATCCATTTGTAGCTCTGACGCTTCTAACTCCTCAAAACCCCGAGCGACAAGTCAAGCTTTGGGTACTGGCCCAGTGGGTGACTCTTTGAGAGTGCACACCCATCTGGTGGAAATGCACTTCTGTCCCTGTTGTGGAAATAGATTCTTAAATAAAGATCAACAAACAGGATCAGCTTTTTCTCCGTGGTTTATTTTGTAAAAGCATTTTCCTCTGCAGACAAAAATACGTTCATCCCTGCATCCTCACAAGTTGGAGTCTAGCAGAGAATGACGATTTGCCAAATCTCCAAAACAGTCTTTTAGGGAGAGGGACAGGACGCGAATAGCCTTGGTTGGGTGACGTCTTTAGACCAAACAAAAACATGCCTTAGACATTACAATTCTGAACATTCTGAACCTCTCTCATCACAAGGTCTCTAACACAGGGTACAGATGCACAAATATGCCATTATATCATCATGAGTTAGCTATTTGCATTATCCATTAAAAAGGTGAGACAGAGGAGACACTGAACTGCGTCTGACCTGACAAAACTATGATTATGAATTACAAATATCCCAAATTCCCACAACATCCCTCATCTCTAACTTCCTCAAACACATTATTATGGTGCCAGTTTTTTTATCTCCTGGCATTTTGCTGAGTCAAATGAGACATCTTTAATTACAAATATGTCCTCACATACAGTATATCTGGGGTAGTCATCTCAGGAACATGGGTTTCAACCTGAAGATCGTCTACTCTCGACATATCGGCTGACTCGGTTGTCCCTGCAACATCACTAGGTTCAATATACTTTAAGTTGTACCAGTGTTTGTATTTACCTGTGGTTTTTCCTGCACGCCCTACAACTTTAGCGGTGTGTAAAATACCACTGTCTTTGTATTTCACAGTTTGTCCTGCCTTTAGACTGAGATCTGTTACATGCTCTATGTCACTTGTGAGATTATCTTCTTCATTCTGCCCCCCTGTGGTCATTTTTGCAGGGTCTTTTTGCATGAACCTTTGTTGCACCTGTGGATCAGTGTGTTCTGTGTTATTTCCATTATTATCATCCTGTGAATGTTCTCATTCGTCCAGGTCATCGTTATCCTCAAAGCAATTTCAGTCAAAAACAACTGGACTGGTTGTTTGTCTAGGAAGACGTTTCACCTCTCATCCAAGAGGCTTCATCAGTTCATGTACGCATCTGACCAGTCCCAGCCTGGTCAGATGCGTACATGAACTGATGAAGCCTCTTGGATGAGAGGTGAAACGTCTTCCTAGACAAACAACCAGTCCAGTTGTTTTTGACTGAAATTGCTTTGAGGATAACCATTATTATCATCAATGTCCTGTCCTTGTTCATTGTGTCATTGTCAGCATCATCCTCTGTGACATGTTGCTCCATGTTTGCTGCATTCACTTTTCTCAGTCTGAGATGATGTACTCGGATGCAGGTTCCTCCATGTCTGACAAAGACCACAGCACCATCCTGGCCGATGACGACTCCTGGCCCTTTCCACTCATGGCAGTCCACTCGCTTATAGTACACTTTGTCTCCAGCTTCATATTTTTCATCTGTATTACGTGTTTGTTTTCTTAGAGCTCTACGTATTCTTTCTGAACACTGCTTCTGTGAAAGCTTTTCTTGATGCATGTAATGCAGAAATGTGTTTTGCTACCCATTCACTTTTTGTTGTGCCCTCTAAAGCTGGGGGTTTATCAGTGAGCACAGAGGGCAGGTTGAGATTTTGTCCAAAAACCAACTGATGAGGATTGTAGCCATGCACATTTTGCATGGTATTCTTTGCCATGAGGGCCCAGTCCATAGCAGTGCTCCAGTCACAGCCATTACTTTCCTTTACTTTCATTATGGTCTCAGTAAGCGTTTGATTGTGTCGCTCCAGAAGTCCATTACTCCATGGGCTGTAGGCAGCTGTTGTCTTAACCTCTATGTTAAAGTTCTCCGCCATATCTCTCACTTCATCATTGTTAAACTCTCCTCCGTTATCGCTGAATAGCTTCTGAGGTGGGCCATGCACACTTATCCAGTCATGGACAAAGTGTTTCACTATTTCTGAAGACTTCTTTGTGGTCAAAATACTGCCTGCACTAAATCGTGTGAACTGATCAATGATGTGGAGATACCACACACCTGGTATAAGTTCATGCAGTTCTACAGCCACTGTCTCATTGTACTGAGATGCCAGTGGTAGACCGACAGCAGGCTTGGGTGCAGTCTTACTGTATCTTTGACATACATCACATTCGCTTACAATTTTTTGCAGGATGCTGTGGCAGTGTGTATCGCTGTTTCCTGAGCTCTTTAGCAGCCGCTGTAACCTGTCAGCAGAAGCATGACCAAACTGTTTTTTGCAGTTTCAGCAAGGTTTTTTGTTTTGTCACTGAACTCATTTGCTCTGTGACTGTGAGGATGAAATCCTCACAGCTCCTTTTTTCATACTCTTCCTTTTCTTCTGATGAAGTTTCATTTTCTGTAGTTGTCAACACATGTTCATCACACTGAATACTATTGTTTTTGTTGTTCATAAGGTTTACACAGTAATGACCAGAGCTTGTAAAGTCAAGTCTTACAGGTTTGTTGAACATCACTGCTCTGTCATTTTCCATATCTAGTATTGTCCCTGCTCTTTTCATTGAGTCCTTACTTACAAGTAATGGAATGACAGCTGGGACGACATCAGTTTCAATGTAACATCCAGTCTCTTCGATTTTTGCAGGAATTTTTAACTTTTTTGTGGAATGTATCACTTTTCCATCTCCAAATCTGAAGGGTCTTTGACTGTGTGTCTCTGTTTTCTTTATCTCATTTAACTCTCTCTTGCTTAGCTTAGTGATGTAGCTATCCAGCCATTGTTGACCACACACCGTCTGTGTGCATACAGTGTCAATACTAGCTGAACCAAAACACTCTGTCACAAAGATTTCTGCTGCAGAGGGTAACTCTTTTGTGTACAGAGTGATATTGCACTCCTCAACTTGACCATTTACACGGTCCTCGGTTAACTTGACTAGCTCACTTTTATGTGGACAGTCCTTGGCCCAGTGAAATGTGGACTGACACACAGCACACTTTGATCTCCTGCCATACCTGTCCAGTGGGTTTGTGCCAGGCAACGGCGCTCTCTGTTGATCCTTTTGTGGCCATGACTTGCCTCTCTCTCGTCTCTGCTTCGCGATATATACCGTTTCTTGGTTAATTCCCATGCTGGATGCAGCAGCCGGATTACCGCCAAATATCCTCTTTAGTGCTGACTTCATTGATGCAAAAGTAAGATCTGTGCATGCTGTAAGGGCTAACTGTCGGTCTTTTGTGTCCAAACATGCAGTATCCAACAGTTTAAAAGCCAAAACAGCATCAGGAAGTTCCATCTTGTACTTGCGCATCCGAGAGTAGCGTTGTTCAAAGTCTATGATGTAGTCCGCCATAGACGTACTGCCGTCTCTCTTAACCCGGTCCAAGCTTGATCAGCGTCATATGTTCGGTCTTTTTCTTCTTTAAGAAACAAATTGTCAAGTTTGTCTAACAAAGTCTTCATACCGTATCTTTATTTAAGTCGTCTGCCGGTATCTCCATCCCCGTTTCCCTTGCTCTCCCGGACAGCGCCAAAACAACTGCAAGCGCTTGCTTGCCTTTGTCGAGCTCCGTAACTCTGGTCCAAATAGCTAACTTCATTCTTCCAGCTTTCATACGGCTTTCCCTCGTCGAAGCCCGGAGGTACTTTGTAGTTACTAACCATCCTCTGCTACCAATGTTAAAGGAAAAGAATACAAACTTTTACTGCGGCTCAACAACAACTTTATTCGCCATCTTGGCCCGTTCCCAACTACCACAACAACAGTCTTTTCAACCCCAACATCCGGTTCCTTCACAATAAAGGTCATCTTTTCTATACAGGTTGATATTTCTTTAACTGAATATATTAGAACAGTACAACATTACACAGTAAGTTAACATAATCTACCTATATAAATCTATAGATTGAAGTCTTTTAAATCTTTGACTGAACGGGTTAATCCCTGACTGACCCAGTCTCTCACTGACAGAGACGAGACTGTAAAAAGAATATATGTGTGTGCGTGTGATTGTTGAGAGGCCTAGTGTGTGTGTGTGTCTGTGTGTGTGGGACGTCTATTGAACAGCTGGTTTACATTATTCCAAAGTCGAAAAGTTAATGTGGCTCAGTTGATTCAAATCCAGAAGAAAACTAGCAGAGTAAGGAATTGGGAGAACACATACTGTGAATTAAACAACTGGGTTTGTTTTTGTTTTTTTGCAGGTGTTCAGGAGTTGGGTGTGATTGTAAAATTAAATCGACATTTTGAAGCAAACGTTGCAAAGTTAATTTTTGGTAGACGTCACTCCTGCAAGTAGTGGCTTGGAAGCCCGTCATACAGGAGGCTGGGTGTAACAGATAGCATCAGCTGAGAGGGCCTAGCAGTTAATTATAGGCCCTGAAAGCATAGGAATGATATTGATACAGAACTACTATGTCATGACGGTTTATGCATGATTAGGCATGAAGTACAAATGTACATGTAAAAGGGAGTTTTGGTTTGTATTTTTGTTTGTCAGTGGCTGCTTTTGTAAAATGCTGTTTTTGATTATGCTCTCCAGAGAGTTGTAAAAGAGCCCATCAACTGTTCAATCCCTAGTCTTTGCCAGAACATAAGTAACATAATTAGAATCCGGTTAAGAAAAAAGACACCATATCAGAGCTGCATCTTCTTAGCAAAAAGACGCACAGCTAGCACCCAAAACCAAGAGATCTTTTGATCCATAATTCGGTTTGTGCATACTTTGTTAGTGCTGAGGTGCAGCTGGGGGTGTCTGAAAATTATTCCAAAAAGAACCTTTAAAGGTGACTGAAGTACTGAGACAAGGAATTTGCACAGTGGATGTCTGCATACTTACTAACACATGTTATAGTTGCATATAAAAGCAGACATATTCTAGTTGTAAAAAGAGAGAGAGGAAACCGGGGGAGGATGTGTTGAAAATATCTCAGATTAAGACTTGTAGAAAATTTAGAAGTTAGTGAAAAGTGAAAAGTAAGGGAGTAAGTATAAAGATAGAAAAAAAGTAACTGGAAACGTAGGTTAAAAATCCATGTGAAAAGACTGACAGACTGACTCAAGTGATATAGATGTCTTAACTGTTGTAGTGGATAGTGTTAAAAATGGTAGAGATCTTGGTTTTCTTTTTAAGAAAAAAGAAAACAAAGAAACAACATAGTCATTCCGTATGTGGCTGGGGTATCAGAGAAATTCTGGAGGATTTTCAACAAACACTGCATTCTTGTGTATTTTCAAACCCAGTAACACAAAGACAAAGACGAGTACATCCCAAGGACCGAACACCACACACCCACAAGAGCAATCTGGTTTATACTGTACAATACAAAGAGGAACGCAAAGATCTCTACATTGGAGAAACAAAACAACCACTGCATTAACGCATGGCCCAACACAGGAGAGCTAACCCCTCAGGCCTGGACTCTGCTACCCATTTACATCTCAAGGAGAAAGCCCACTCATTTGATGATAACAATCTCCACATCCTGGACATATGGTTTGAAAGAGGAGTAAAAGAAGCCATCTTTGCAAAAGTACAGAAACCATCGCTAAACAGAGGAGGAGGTCTGAGACATCGCTTATCTCTAATTTACAATGCTGCCCTTTCATCCCTTTCCAGGAGATTCAACGATCTAACCTCAAAGAACAACTGTTCACAAATGGCCTCCTGTGACTCCAACGACTGTCATTAAGACTCAATAGAGCACTAACAAATTCGAAAACCAACTTTCAACCAACGACTGTCATTCTAACAACTTGGAGCACAAAGGGTTCCAGTGACATCATCGGCCTTGTGAGAGGTTAAATACCTGGATCTCCACAACAGTTAGTTGGCCCAGTCTAATCCTGGTCAGATGGGTATATGAACTAATGAAGCCTCTTGGATGAGAGGTGAAACGCCTTCCTAGACAAATAACCAAGTCCAGTCGCTTTTGACTGAAATTGCTTTGGGGATAACGATGACCTGGAGAAATGAGAATATTCACAGGCCACACTGTGTGAAGTGAATTGAATAAGATAGCCATTCTGAAGTCTTATTCTGGGTTAGTGAGACATCAGGCCGATAGAACAGGGTTCACGACAGCCTGTTCTTACGATATAAAGGGAGAGATGTTATGGCAGTTCACAAACAAGTGAGAGCCTGCGAGACAGCAAGGGCGTAGCTTAAAGCCACAGACAGTAAGACCAGGAAGTGCAGCAAGGCAAAGTAAAAGCTTATTAAAGTGTAAATAGGAAAAAAGTAAATGTTAGTAGCTTAACTAAAAAGTGACATTTAACATTAACAATAGCAACAAAATAAAAACAATAATTCACTGAAATAAAAACAATTAGGGAAGTTAGGTAAAGCCAACAATTGAAATAAATAGTAAAGTTAATTGAAACTACTTTATATTCTAGCCTTTAATCTTACTCAACAGACTTATTGATTTTAGAAAAACCCAGAACAAGGGACAGAGTGAGATATGCTATTGAGAAATAGCTGACACATTAGTATTCTTAAATATTTGAAAAAACTGTGTTATAAAAAATAAATAATAATAATATTAATATAAAACAAATAAAATAAGTCATAATTAAAAGAAAGATACATAAAGTCAAAATGAATGTAACACCGGCAATCATACTGAGAATTAAACATCCCAACAACAAGAAGGAGATTAAGGAACTATCTGAGAAATGGAAAACCTAACAAAGGGTTTAAATTTTGCCTGGCCAAAAGAAGGGACCATCGGTATGAGAGTGTGTGACGACATGAAGCATCATATTAAAGAACACAAAGCAAAGGATAAGAGTAATAAACGACAGCAAAAAAGAGAGAAAGAACTAAAAACATTAAAACTATTCAGAGATAAAGGCATTAATTACAGGGAAAAAATAAAGAGAATTCTAACAAATAAAAAGGCATGGAAAAGGAAACGCCTAAATTAGCAACTGCCCTGAGAGGGGGGAGAACAGCGACAGTTGATAGGACATGCAATTACATTCACACCCCAGGTAGATGCACTGACCCCAATCAATATCCAACATGGATACGGGGGTCACAGGGGCATTACTACCCTTGGCAAACCCAAGACCTTGAGGCATTGATCCATAGATTACCTGAAATCCAAGAGGGAGCTAGCCGCTGGATGAGACACTTTGAGGAAGAAACAGTGGGAAAGTTGCATGCACTGAGCGACATTAAATCAGTGTCACCTGAGGAGATCGAAACAAGAAACTGAGGAGGAGGCTGAAAATAGCCCCCTGTTGAGGAGTTTGTTCAGAACCTCAATTGTGGACGCATTGCCAGGTCCAGTACAAAACAGACTGGATGAGACATTCAAATGAAACTTGCTCAACTTCAGCTCCGAGAACTGACATAAAACATGAGAAAAAGGTTCCCCATTCACCCCCACAGCAGGAGTGGGGAGGTGAGACACTAGGACAGAATCACAAAAACTGTCCAGAAAGTCAGTGACTGGATCCCAAAAGGATGAAGGGGGGTTTGGGGATCAGCCACCCAACAAACACGAAAAGGCCAGTGTATCAGTGGGTGGGTGTGTAATTTCAAATTCAAAGGTTGGTTAAAAAAAATAAATTTTTAATAATGAAATGTTAAAAGTTTAGGAACAGAATGTTTACATAGAAAGGTAACCAGAATGTGCATAAGTGTATTGGTTTGAGGACGTAACAGATTCAGTAGTCTAAAGGTAATGAAGCAGGAGAAGTTATACATATTTATCAAAATCCTAAAAGCTAAAAAACCACACTGAAAATTGATAACTCAGTAAGATAGAGCTAAAGCCAAAAATGAATCCGCTAAAGGAGCTTAATATTTTTGAAATCTAATGACTGTTAGACCAGTAATATTGGTTGACATAAATAGTCCCTGTAATACTCCAATGTCACCAGTGTCACAGACAGATACATTCAAAATATTAACTGATTCAAGCATTTCTGCGGCTGAAGAATCCAGGATACTGTAGGTGCAACCGGCACCCAAAAGATGACTGTTAATTTCTGGATTAACGTGAACTTTCAGTTTGATTATGAGAAGGCCTCAGCCTTGCTCAGACAAAGGGGAAAAGACTAGGCCCAAAGCCTGGCAGCCTTTGTCTCTGAGGGCATGGTCACAAACAAAGGCCTCTCCCCCACAGGTCACACCCAGGTGTGAATCCTTCAAGGGACCCCCAAACTGTTAGTTCATTGGCTGACCACTGGTGATGACATCATCAGTGTCAATAAAAGTGTAGGACACCCCTTCCTCTCTCTCTCTTGGAATCCCTTATCCTTGGACCCTCGTCGAATCTCCACACTCAACTCGACGCTCCACCTCTCCTCTCAGTTTCACACACACGCACACACAAACACATTTACTTTTAGCTTTAGTTAGTTTATTGTGTTTTGTGTGTTGCATTTATTAATTTGTTAATAAATGTTTGTGTTTACCATATATCTGTTTGTTTAATATTACACAAAGATGAATGAGCAGGCCTCTACTAAGAAAATAACTTTTAAATCCTTCAACTGATTAAACTATTACATTTATCGGTGTTCAACCCTTAATAGTAGTTTAATATATTAAATGAGACTTTAATATTAGTTGTCACTCCGTCTATGATGGTGGTGCCCCGAGGAAATCTGGTTCAACTAGAGTGATTTGTATTATTATCTTTGATAATTATTGGTGATAACTAATATTTACTTGATTAAAGATAAGTTTATTGAGAATACTCAATCTCATAATCTTAACGTGAGTCAAGGCCCTACATTTAATTGGTTCTCCGTGTGAAGTTTTTAATAAATTAAAGTAAGTAATTTTTAGTAATTTTTCTTTATTAATTTTCTTTTTCAAATATTTAATTTGATAGTCGACCTTTTTATCCAATTAACCTAAAGTACCTACAATACCTATTTGTTTACATGTAAAGACGTACACAGTTTACCTACACATATAGTTATTAAAGGACACATGTAATAACAGTAAAAGACATTTTTTGAAAAAGAAAGAAAAATTGGCTATTTTGAACTTCATTAGCATCACCAGAGTCAACAAAGTAATGTAGCACCTAGCAGCTGAGGGGGGTGAAGGGAAATGAGAAATAATTGTTATTGTTAACAATGCTACTTCCTGATACACATGGGATATATAACTGTGCGAGGGGGTAGAGAATGAGAACAGTAAAACAGAATAATGTGAATTTGGGCCTTAAACATTGAGTGGAAAATAAGTTAATAAAAAGTCAATTCTAATGCCAATGGTTCAAAAATCTAGTACGCATTAAGATATCTTATGAAATACGTTTAGATAATGAATCAGCATGTACACAAAAGTAACTAGGGAGATCATATCATATCAACAGGCATAAAAAAAAAAATGGTTTAGACGTGCAGAGGTAAGGTGAGTAAGTAAGTAATGGAGGTAATGAACCATCAAAGTTAAAATAACAGGATCTGTTTTGTTTTGTTGTCTATACTAATAAGCTATTGCATGAAACCTAACAGAAGCATATATTTAACACTGCATGTTAACAGACTGAGCTTTAATCTCTCAAAAGGAGGGATTGCACTGTACGTGAGTGAGAGGTGGTGTAATCCCGGGCATGTACACGTGAAGAAACGTCTCTGTACCCCGGACACTGAACGGTTGACTGTGGGGATGAGGCCTTATTATTTGCCCCGGGAATTCACGTCTGCCATCATTATCGTGTTCCTCCTTCAGCTGATGCAGTGACGTCATCCACTCCGCTGTTGCCCAGATACAGACGCAGCATCCTAATGCATTTATTGTCATCACTGGGGATTTTAATCACGTCTCACTGGATAAAACCCTTCCAACATTTCACCAGTATGTTTACTGCCCCACCAGAGACTGTAACACACTGGATCTGTTGTATGCAAATGCTAAGGATGCAGTCCCACAGCCCTCCCCCCTCTTGGAAGATCTGACCACAACCTGGTTCTGCTGACCCCTAAGTATATTCCCCTTGTTCAGCGGCAGCCTGTCAACACTAGGAGCGTGAGGAGGTGGACTCAGGAGGCCGCTGATGCACTACAGGACTGCTTTGAGTCGACAGACTGGGATGCACTTGTTGAGCCACATGGAGAGGATCTGGACAGCATGACCGACTGCATTACAGAATACATTAGGCTCTGTGAATACACCTCCATGCCAACCCGGACTGTACGGCGCTTCCCTAATAATAAGTCGTGGATCACCAATGACCTGAAAGCCCTTCTTAACAAGAAGAAGAGGGCGTTTAGGTCTGGAGACAGGGAAGAACTGAGGAGAGTGCAGCATGAACTCAGGGATATGCTGAGGACCTGTAAAGACGTCTACTGGAGGAAGCTGAAGGCTAAACTCCAGCAGAACAATGTGAGGGATGTGTGGACTGGTATGAAGCAGATCACTGGGTGTAAGGTGAGCGACAGACAGCCATCAGGCAGCCTGGAGAGAGCAAACGAGCTGAACAGATTCTTCAATAGGTTCAGCTCACAGTCTTCTGTCGTCTCCAGGAAACCTCCAGACCCCCACACACCCTCACACATCTTACGTCATGAAGGTGCTGGAGAGACTGGTTTTGGTCAACCTGAGGACACATGTGAGTCCCCTGCTAGACCCTCTGCAATTTGCTTACCAGCCCCACTTGGGAGTTGTCATCTACCTGCTGCAACGACCACATTCGCAAATGGATGGTGGAGGAGGTACTGTGAGAATCCAATTTTTTGATTTCTCTAGTGCTTTTAACACCATTGTCTGTATGGGAAGTGTTCTGTCTGATGTGGTGGTAAGTGATACAGGAGCTCCACAGGGGACTGTACTGTCTCCTTTTCTGTTCACCTTATACACCACTGACTTTCAGTACAACACTGTGTCGTGTCACCTGCAAAAGTTCTCTGACGACTCGGCTGTTGTTGGGTGTATAAGTGAGGGACAGGAGGAGGAGCACAGGGCACTGGTAGACAACTTTGTGAAGTGGACTGGACAGAATCACCTGCGGCCAGAGAGATGGTGATAGATTTCAGGAAGAAGAGGATGACGGCTTTCCAACCTCTGTGCATTCTGGGAAAGGAGGTGGAGGCGTAGGAGGATTACAAGTACCTGTGTGTTACCATCAACCACAGACTGGACTGGAGATCTAACACTGAAGCTGTTTACAGGGGATGAGCAGACTTTACTTCCTGAGGAAGCTGAGATCCTTCAACGTGTGCAGCAAGATGTTGGAGATCTTTTATCAGTCTGTGGTGGCCAGTGTACTTTTCTTTGCCGTGGTTTTTTGGGAAGCAGCATTGGAGCCAGCGACACCAACAGACTCAACATACTGATCAGGAAGACTGGCTCTGTGATTGGCTGCAAACAGAACATTCTGGAGGCTGTGGTGGAGAGGAGGACAACTGTTATCCATCATGGATAATCCTCTCCACCCTCTCCAACTCACACTGGTCAGACAGCGGAGCACCTTCTCCAGAAGGCTGCTTCAGCTTCGCTGTCGTAGCAACAGATACAGGAAATCTTTCCCATCCACAATCCATCACTTTTTATAATAACTCTCTCACCTCTGCCTGACAGAGAACTCTGCTCTCTCTACAGTTTTTTAAAAATATTGTTATAGTATATTTTCCATATTTTGTTGTATATATTATTATTTTGTTTATGAGTGTTTTCTGTTTATGAGAGAACAACAAGGTACCAGGCTCCAGCTCAGAGATCCTGAGACCAGTGGGACCAGGTGTACACAGAGATCTTCCGGAAAATAGGCACGAGCCGAGGAGGGAGGGTCCTTCTACCAGGTTTCGAGGGACACCAACGGCGGTCCAAGTGGGGAGCACAACATGGTACCATCTAAATCACTGCACCAGGGCACGGGTAACAGCTGAACAACACCAAATCAAATCATTTCTAAAAATCAATCCTCACCTTAACTTGACAGCTCCAACATAGAAAATCAGAAAATATATTATTGCTCACTCGTTCCTCAGTCAGTAACAGTAGTCCATGCTCAACTTTCAAAGCCATAAAGATCCAAACTTTCTAACGCTTGTTCCTCTGTTGGTCTCTAAACTGAGCAAGTTATGATGCGTCAATGATGGAAACAAAACAAACAGCCTCTTCATTGTAGCGCCATGACATGAAAGAGCCGACACTTGCTGAGCTGCAGTGTTGACAAGCTTTTTATTAATAAAGTTGGTTTGATTGATTAATATTCAATGTAGCGTTTATTATATTGGTTATATATAGCCTACAGTGATATTCTTGCTATGCCTCAGCAAAAAAACACAAGAATATTTTTCATAGAAATTATTGTATTTCAAACGGCCCACAGAACTTCAAATACTGTGTCTCATCTCATCTCATCTTCATCCACTTATCCGGGGTCGGGTGGCGGGGGCAGCAGCTTAAGCAGGGGACCCCAAACTTCCCATTCCCGGGCCACATTAACCAGCTCTAACTGGGGGATCCCGAGGTTTTCCCAGGCCAGTGTGAAGATATAATCTCTCCAACTAGTCCTGGGTCTTCCCCGAGGCCTCCTCCCAGCTGGACGTGCCTGAAACACCTCCCTAGGGAGGCGCCCAGGGGGCATCCTTAATAGATGCCCGAACTACCTCAACTGGCTCCTTTAACCGCAAAGGAGCAGGGCCTCTACTCCGAGTTCCTCACGGATGGCTGAACTTCACACCCAATCTCTAAGGGAGACTCCAGCCACCCTCCTGAGAAAACCCATTTCGGCCGCTTGTACCCGCGACCTCGTTCTTTCGGTCATGACCCAGCTTTCATGACCATAGGTGAGGGTAGGAACAAAGATTGACTGGTAGGTCGAGAGCTTTGCCTTCTGGCTCAGCTCTCTTTTCGTCACAACGGTGCGGTAGAGCGACTGCAACACCGCCCCCGCTGCTCCGCTGCTTCGATTCTCCGGCCAAACTCACGCTCCATCGTCCCCTCACTCGTGAACATGATTCCGAGGTACTTGAACACTTCACTTGGGGTAAGGACTCATTCCCTACCTGGAGTAAGCAATCCACTGGTTTCCTGCTGAGAGCCATGGCCTCAGATTTAGAGGTGCTGATCCTCATCCCAGCCGTTTCACACTCGGCTGCGAACCGATCCAGTGAGTGCTGAAGGTCCCTGACCGACGATGCCATCAGGACCACATCATCTGCAAAAAGCAGAGACGAGATCCTCAGCCCACCGAACTGCAACCCCTCCCCACCACGACTACGCCTTGATATCCTGTCCATGAAAATCACGAACAGGATCAGTGACAAAGCACACCCCTGGCGGCGGCCAACCCCCACCGGGAACGAAATCGACTTACTGCCAAGGATCCGGACACAGCTCTCACTTTGGGTGTACAGAGATTGGATGGCCCACAGAAGTGACCCCCTCACCCCATACTCCCGCAGCACCTCCCACAGTATCTCCCGAAGGACCCGGTCATATGCCTTCTCCAGATCCACAAAACACATGTAGACTGGATGAGCATACTCCCAGGCCCCCTCCAGGATCCTTGCGAGAATGAAAAGCTGGTCAGTTGTTCCACGTCCATGACGGAATCCACATTGTTCCTCTTCAACCTGAGGTTCGACTATAGGACGAACCCTCCTTTCCAGTACCTTGGAGTAGACTTTACCAGGGAGGCTGAGTAGTGTGATACCCCTGTAATTGGCACACACCCTCTGGTCCCCCTTTTTAAACAGAGGAACCACCACCCCGGTCTGCCACTCCCTTGGCACTGTCCCATACTTCCACGCAATGTTGTAGAGACATTTCAACCAAGACAGCCCCTCCAAACCCAAAGCTTTCAGCATTTCTGGACTAATCTCATCAATCCCTGGAGCTTTGCCACTGTGGAGTTATTTGACTACCTCAGTGACTTTCGCCAGAGATATTGACAATGATTCCCCATCAGCCTCCAGCTCTGCCTCTACAAAAGAGGGCGTGTTAGTCGGATTAAGAAGTTCCTGAAAGTGCTCCTTCCACCGCCCGATTACCTGATCCACTGAGGTCACCAGCGTCCCGTCCTTACTGTAAACAGCTTGGACGGTTCCCCGTTTCCCCCTCCTGAGATGTCGAATGGCTTTCCAGAAGCACCTTGGTGCCGCCCGAAAGTCCTTCTCGATGACTTCTCCTCCCACACCCGCTGCTTTGCCTCTGACACAGCAGAGGCTGCAGCCCTACTGGCGTGTTGGTACCTTGCAACTGCCTCCGGAGTCTTCAGGGATAACATATCCCATATCCTGCCGGAGGTGTGAGTTGAAGATCTCTCGGACAGGGGCCTCCTCCAGACATTCCCAGTTCACCCGCACTACTCGTTTGGGTTTACCTGGTCTGTCCAGAATCTTCCCCCATCCTCTGATCCAACTCATCATCAGATGGTGATCAGTTGACAGCTCTGCCCCTCTCTTCACTCGAGTGTCCAAAACATACGGCCTCAGATCAGATGATACAATCACAAAATCGATCATCGACCTTTGGCCTAGGGTGCTCTGGTACCACGTACACTCATGAGCATCCTTATGTTCGAACATGGTGTTAGTTATAGATAATCCGTGACTAGCACAGAAGTCTAATAACTGACGACCACTCGGATTTAGATCAGGGAGGCCGTTCCTCCCAATCACGCCTCTCCAGGTGTCTCCATCATTGCCCACGTGGGCATTGAAGTCTCCCAGCAGAACTATGGAGACCCTGAATGGAGTCCTGCATGGGGCCGCCCGGAGCCTCACACCCTGGCCAACTCCAGAGAAGAATAGGGTCCAACCCCTATTCAGGAGTACGGTTCCAGAACCGAGACTGCGTGTCGAGGTAAGCCCCACCAGATCTAACTGGTAGCGCTCCACCTCCCGCACAAGCTCCGGCTCCTTCCCCGACAGAGAGGTGACATTCCACATCCCAAGAGCCAGCCTCTGCTGCCCGTGTCTGGTCCGTCGAGGCCCCTCACCTTCACTGCCACCCGTGCAGCGCACCCGACACAAGTGGTTCCTCCTACGAGTGGTGGGCCCACATGATGGAGAGGAAGGAGGTGCCACGTCACTTTTTCAGGCTGTGCCCGGCCGGGCTCTGTGGCAAACCCTGCCATCAGGCGCTCGCCGGCGAGCCCTCCGTCTGGGCCTCGGGCCCCGGGCTTCCTCCGGGCAGGGTCTCTCTTCCTCTTCCTTGTTTGTCCATTGAGTCTTTGTGAACCATTCTTAGTCCGGCCCCTCGCCTTAGACTACTTTGCCATGGGAGACCCTAGCAGGAGCACTAGGCTCCAGACAACACAGCCCTCTGGTTCACAGGGACACACAAACCTCTCCACCACGATAAAGTGATGGTTCCCGGAGAACCTTAGTCTAATTGACGGAAATCCATTGTGGCGACTGAGAAATTTAATCCCTGCAATTTCATGTTAATCTGATAAATTTTGTCATATAAATCAGATTTTCTGTTGCCAGTAGGGGGCGCTGTGTCTGTTGGACGATATGGCATGTAGTTGACCTCAGTCCTCGACTCTAAAGGTCTCTGGGAAATGTGGTGCAGTTTGGGGAATTCAAGCTGAAGTTAGAGTGACTTCCTGTTTATGAGGGGCGGTACAAAATGCCTGCCATGCCATTACCCAACATACAAAAAACATGCATTGTGTTAGCCTACATCAAGTGTAGAACCCACAATATGAGTTTCATGTAAATTGGTAGATATTTGTCATTTTTCCTGTTGCCTGTTATGAATCATGAGAAATTTGGGGCATATTGGACAATGTATGTTGAAGTTACAACCACTTCCTGTTTCACGGCGAAGGATGGTCGCCACGACAACAGAATTAGATGAAAAGACAAAAGCTACATGATCAAGCATCATGAAGGTCTTAAGTATGTGCTGACAGGATTTGGGGTGGATGTGTTCAACCGGCTAGGAAAAGAACATCAAAATATATCAAATGTAACTTCCTGTCACCAGTAGGGGCGCTATGACAATGATCAAAATTGTCCTACATACGTGTTTAGGGTGCGAGTCTTATCATACATGTGAAGTTTGGAAAAGAACTGAACACCTGGTGTGCAGTTTTAGCAGTGTCTTTTGTCATGGCGTTCCATCAAAATCGGCCGTGCCGCCACAGCTGTGCCGTTACACAACATCGTCCCATGGTCATAGTGAAGCATTATTCACGTCTTAAGGTTCTCATCACCACTTTTGAGGAGGATGTGATGAACCAGTCAGGCAGAGGACATCAAAGTAAAAAACATGTAATTTCCTGTTACCAGCAGGGGGCGCTATGACTATACTTAAATATTGTCCTATAGATGTGTTCAGACCGAGAGTCCAATCATGCCTGACCTCTGACTGACCCTGTCAATTTATGTGCGACCCAAATTATTTTATGAGCTTGGGGAAGAAATAATTTACAAAAAATGTAAATACACAATAAGAAATTGAGACGAACTATAATTCTGTTTTTGTCCAGCACCTTTTCATCCTGTACAAGGTTGAGCGCATTCTCTCTTTTTTAATAAAAACAACGGCTTCACGGATCTGCATGCAGACGACTGGATATATGGGAGTGCTTGTTAATGTTATATGGTCGTGGGAGAAACATGGACATATGTAATATATCTTCATTGTTTGCCCATGCAACAGCGTGACAAACAAAACTGTAAGATTGGGTTTTAAATATTTGAAAACGGTCTTAAAGAAGTCGAGCAGTGCACTTGTTCATTTGTGGCTGCAGCTGGCAAAGTGGACCGAGCTGACAGATGGATGACAGCGCCAGCTGTTTATTTACGGAGATCCGTAATAGTCCCTAACTCCGTGTCCTGACGACACGCGACGTGACCGAGCATCACCGATAAAATCACTTTGATTTCTCTCCTTTTGTATAGTCCTTATAGATCTGGCAGCGAGTGACGCTGTGTGCTGATCTGCACTTTTGTCGGACGCCCGGTGCGCGTTGAAAGAGCTGGTTTTGAGGTTGAAATTATGAATTATCTAAACGAGACGTCCTCATTTCACTACGAAACCTAAATACATCTGCTGTTGTAACTAAACAGGCCAGATAAGGAGGAAATAACTCTCATTACAGTGTGTGTGACTGTGTTTGGGGCTGAGATCCCACTACAGCAACAGAAGCGAAAACCTTTTTGATGTTGCTTTGTTTTGTTTACAAAAAGCAACAATTGAGCATTTCTGTTTACAAAAAACAACGATGGAGCAGTGCAGACGTATTTTCCATGTGTAGATGTCATATCCATATTTATGACTATGTAACAACATAGCAATAGTTGTTTGCATAGCAGCTATCAGCGCCTTTCTACAGCTATGCAACATCAACAGTGAAAGCAAGTTTTGCTTTTCCCTGTACTTCTCAGCAGGGGGGGTGCTTAAGTGCCCTCTAGGAGCCAAAAACGCATGCTAAAGTGTCCTTATGGAGCCAAAACGTGTGCTTAAGTGTGCTCTAGGAGCCAACACGCATGCTAAAGTGGCCTACTGGAGCCAAAACGTGTGCTAAATTGTCATGGAGCCAAAACGTGTGCTAAAGTGTCCTCTAGGAGCCAAAACGCACGCTAAAGTGGCCTCATGGAGCCAAAACGTGTGCTAAAGTGTCCTCATGGAAATACATGAAATTCTCAATATCTAAAGCACACTGATGCGAGTGCCCGATGACCAGCCATCTCCCGGACATGCAGGGCCCCTTCATTGCTGCTTGCAGCTTTAATTGTTTATTATAACCCAAATTTGTTAAGGTCTTGTTTTTATTTCAGATTTTAATTGTACAAATCTTTCCTGGCCTTTTGGAAACAAGTGGAGCCATCTGCAAATGAAAAATTTGTCAAAATCTCCTCCGCCAATGCTGCCTCAGGTATCACCCCACACCAAGCTAAAACACTGCTACTCGTTTATGAATTGAAGCTATTTCTGCTGTATCTTTCTATGGGCCTGTCTCAGGAATCTAACCAATTGTTTTTTGATTCACCGGACCACCCCTCCTCTCTGCTTCTGCATAGTGATGTTTATTATTTGTTGGGTCTATGTTTATCATAAATAAGTCATAGAGTGTGGTCTTTACTTAGTTTGTAAAGTGTCCTGAGATAACTGTTGTTATGATTTGGCACTATAAATAAATTTGAATTGAATTGAATTGAATTATTTGTTTTTGTGCCTTGACTCACTGTATTAATTGGACTGTTTTCTAGAACATCATGGACTGCACAGAGATATTTTGTCAGACCCCCTCCTCTCTGCTTCTGCATAGCGATGTTTATTATTTGTCTTTGTGCCTTGACACACTGTATTAATTGGACTGTTTTCTGACATGTAGCATTAATAAATTATCAGAGG
Source organism: Echiichthys vipera (assembly GCF_963691815.1). Taxonomy (NCBI): domain Eukaryota; kingdom Metazoa; phylum Chordata; class Actinopteri; order Perciformes; family Trachinidae; genus Echiichthys; species Echiichthys vipera. The sequence continues at coordinate 29,670,689 of NC_139837.1, forward strand.
TTCACTTGATGTTTACCATTTACTTGATATTTAATTGCATCCTACACAGTGGCTGGGCCATAAATACATCAGACATTTTGGGGTGACTGTGGATCAGTGATAGAGTGGGTCGTCCTCCATTCGAGAGATTGACGTTTCGATCCCCAGCTTCTCCGGTCCACATGTCGAGGTGTCATTGGGCTCCCCGTGTGCCATGGGTGTGTGTGTGAATGTGGTGTTAATTGTTAGATTAGATGGTATGTAGAAGTCTACTGCCATCAGTGTGAATGGGTGAATGTGACAAGCAGTGTGAAAGCGCCTTGAGTAGTCAAGTACAAGTCCTTTTGGGCCTGTGAATGTTCTCATTCGTCCAGGTCATCGTTATCCTCAAAGCAATTTCAGTCAAAAACAACTGGACTGGTTGTTTGTCTAGGAAGACGTTTCACCTCTCATCCAAGAGGCTTCATCAGTTCATGTACGCATCTGACCAGGCTGGGACTGGTCCAACTAACTAATTTACAATGCCGCCCTTTCGTCCCTTCCCAGGAGATTCAACAATCTAACCTCAAAGGACAACTGTTCACACATGGCCCGGGTGACCCCAACGACTGTCGTTCAGACTCAATAGAGCACTAACGAAGTCGAAACCAACTGCCCACCAACGACTGTCACTCTAACGACGGGCGTGGGCATTTGGAGCACAAAGGGTTTCAGTGACATCATCGGCCTTGTGAGAGGTTAAATACCTGGATCTCCACACCAGTTAGTTGGACCAGTCCCAGCCTGGTCAGATGCGTACATGAACTGATGAAGCCTCTTGGATGAGAGGTGAAACGTCTTCCTAGACAAACAACCAGTCCAGTTGTTTTTGACTGAAATTGCTTTGAGGATATACAAGTCCTTTTACGTTTTTATGAAGAAATACTTGTATTTTAAATGAGCTGAACTCCCAACAGTAACATAAGGCACCATGTATATGTTTGTAGTAATAACTGGAGCTTTATGTATATATTATTTACAATCATAGTTATAAAAACATATCAAGAGGATTTTACTTACTTTTGGTAAAATCAGAGTAACTTTTTATACAATATTTGGGTAGAGGTTAATTCCTTTGGATAACTTTTTCTTATATTGAAATAAAAATTCATAAAATAATGATTTCTTTGCAAAATATTTGAAGTAAACCAGTGGATGAACAGCATGGGTTTGCTGCTGACATTTAACTGCACACAGGAATAGCGACATCCGTCTGAGCTGAACACCTAAAAATAACAAGGCACCTTGTATAGGTTTGTACCAAGGGAGAATGGGGTGATTCACATTTTCATGGAACATGGTAAGTAAAAGTAGAAAAAAAAAAACCCTTTTTCCCTGATGACTGCAGCCACCTCTGGTTCACTGTAGATCCTTTGAATGACCATGTCCTCCTCCTCAAAAACAACAGTCACACCAGTCAAGTTAAGCTCATAAGATTGCTCGATGCTGCCACAGCGCTAACATCAGTTAAAAAAACAAATAAATAAATAATCAAGGTGAACAGCATCCCCATCGCAGTTTGTAACATGAGACATGATTTCTCATCTGGTATGACCACAAACTTTATAAAAGCCAAGAACATCATTGAGGTTACCACAGACTGTAAAATAGATACTTTATTTTATACTATCCATGGAGTGGACAGTTAGCATTATATAGCTAGCAGTTTGCCACAGATGTTGATAGTGCTATAGGTTCTAAGGGATCTTTTAGTTTGAGCAAACTGCTACCTAATGCTAACATTAGATTAGTTGCTGCTGCTAACCTATCCAAAAGGGAATCTAAAGGTGCATTCACACCTAGCCGCAACAGATGCGACAAAACGCTTGAAATGCGAGTAATGTGTCTCGTGATCATATTTATCATTATATGATCAAGCGACACGTTTTTGAGCGACAGGCAGTTAGCGAGTAGCCGCCTTAAGCTCAGCCATGTTGTGCTAAATTAGAAGTTATGCTAGTGCTAACCAGGTCTGAATGCTTCTAAAAGAACAGGAATGAGCTCTCAGATGAAGTGTGTGGCTCTTAAAAGAGCCCGGTATGTTTTAGTGAGATCAGACAGTCAGTGATTTAACCTCCAAAGCCGTACAGGGTGCTGACCTGCCTCTTCAGGTAGCTGGCCTCTGGAAGATCAGACCGGGATATGCTTCACTCTGTAGTGATGGCTCTCTTCTTCTTCTTCTTCTTCTTCTTCTTCTTCTGGATTTCTGGGAGACTAGATGCCTAAAGGCACGTTGCTGCCATCCACACTTTAGAGTTATATCCATAATTTTATTATATCCATAGGAACAGTCTTGTTTCCCTGATGCAGTCAAGGACTGCAACATTGGCAGCTTTGTTGATCCCCTAGATGTAATCACAGAGAACTTGATGAAGCTTACCGCAATCTCAACACTGCAATATTTTCAACTCGTTTGACACGTTCGAAGCGACATCACGTTCATCTTGTGGCTCAAAACATGCCTAATTTGTCACGCGTCTTGAAGCGCGTCGGGGCCATTGACTTTGTATGTAATCCTGTCGCATTTGTCGCGTCCCCCCCCCCGGTGTAAACACACCTTAAAAGACAGTGCTAGCTGCTCATGTATCAGTACCGTTTAATTACATTTTCTCTGAGAAAATACTGATCTTATATCTACAGAAGCCCTAATAGGTCATACATTACATACATTTTATTTCCTCCATTTTCTTGTGATAACAAGATAATTAATTTGAGATCTGGAGAATCAGTGTAGCAATGTCAGAGGAGCAGGAGAATCAGCATCACATATTTTTTCAATCAAGGCCTGACACAGGCTAAAAAAAGCTTTCTTCTATAACAGATAATGTTCACATTAGTGTGCGTCATCTAAGAAGACATTATGAAGGCTACAGCTTTATCAGAGGCTGATGTCCTCATTAACTAGTTTTTTGTTTTTTAAACAAACTTTATTGTCAACAATATTATATTACAACAACATAAATACCAGTACGGGGAGGAGTTTTACAATGTGCACATACATATACAGACTGAAAAATTGACGTGGCACCTACCCCCTCTCCATCCTGTGGGCCCACCACTCACAGGAGGAACCGCTGGGGTCGGGTGCGCTGCATGTGTGGCAGTAAAGGTGAGGGGCTTCGACAGACCAGACACGGGCAGCAGAGGCTGGCTCTGGGGACATGGAATGTCACCTCTCTGTGGTGGAAGAAGCCAGAGCTTGTGTGGGAGGTGGAGCGCTACCAGTTAGATCTGGTGGGGCTTACCTCCACGCACAACCTTGGTTCTGGAACTGTACTCCTGGATAGGGGTTGGCCCCCATCTTCTCTGGAGTTGCCCAGGTATGGGGATACTCACCAACCCCCGGCTGAGCACCGCGGTGTTGGAGTTTACCCCGGTGGACGAGAGGGTCGCCTCCTTATGCCTGCGGGTGGTAGGGGGGGAAACTCTGTCTATAATGAACACCATGTTCGAACATAAGGATGCTCATAAGTGTACGTGGTACCAGAGACCCTAGACCAAAGGTCAATGATCAATTTTGTGATCATATCATCTGATCTGATGCCGTATGTTTTAGACACTCGCGTAAAGAGAGGGGCAGAGCTGTCAGCTGATCACCATCTGGTAATGAGTAGGGTCAGAGGATGGGGGAAGATTCTGGACAGACCAGGTAAGAGGGGGGAAGCTGTTTACAGTAAGGGCGGGACGCTGGTGACCTCAGCTGATGAGGTAATAGAGTGGTGGAAGGAGCACATTGAGGCACTCCTTAATCCGCTTACATTCAGCACTCCCTAGATCGGTTCGCAGCCGATTGTGAAATGGCTGGGGTAAGGATCAGCAACTCTTAATCTGAGGCCATGGCTCTCAGCAGGAAACCGGTGGATTGTTTACTTCAGGTAGGGAATGAGTCCTTACCCAAAGTGAGGGTACGATGGAACGTGAGTTTGGCCCGAGAATCGGAGCAGCAGGGGCGGTATTGCAGTCACTCTACCACACCATTGTGATGAAAACAGAGCTGAGCCTGGAGGCAAAGCTCTCAATCTACCAGTCAATCTTACCCTCACCTATAGTCTTTAAAGCTGGGTCATGACTTAAAGAATGAGGTTGCAGGTCCAAATGGCCAAAATGGGTTTTCTCAGGAGGGTGGCTGGGTGAGAAGTTCAGCCATCCGTGAGGAACTCGGAGTAGAGCCGCTGCTCTTTTTCATTGAAAGGAACCAGTTGAGGTGGTTCAGGCATCTAGTAAGAATGCCCCCAAGGCGCCTCCCTAGGGAGGTGTTCCATGCACGTCCAGCTGGGAGAAGACCTCGGGGAAGACCTAGATGGAGAGATTATCTCAGGACACTTTACAGACACTGTTCCCAGGCCACACTGGCCTGGGAACACCTCAGGATCCCCCAGTTAGAGCTGGTTAATGTGGCCCTGGATAGGGAATTTTGGGGTCCCCTGCTAGAGCTGCTGCCACCACGACCCGACCCCTGATAAGCGGTTGAAGATGAGTGATGGGTGAGTGACATAAATATACAGATTACAGTTCATAATAGTAAATAATCAACTGAAATCATCAGTCGGTGATGTCAATAGTTTCCTTTAAGATAGATAGAAGTCTTTATGAGGCATGACATGTCAGGTGTGATGGAAATATCAGGCCTATAATGTTTCATTCATTACCTATCACATTAATTATCTCGCTATCTCAGGAAAACAGAGGAAAATTATCTCGTTATAACGAGAAAACGGATCAACATGATCTCGGTATCACAAGAAAACGGAGGTATTATCTCGTTATCACAGGAAAACAGAGGAAATAAAATCAATGTTATGTATGACCTTTAGAGTAATACTTACAATATATCCTTGATTTTGAGGTTCATCCATGTTCATCACGGTTCATTATCGAGTTAACAAGAACAGTCAACAGCTCACCACACCCTGCTGGTTGAAAAGGGAGGGTGTGTTCACATTCAAATCCAGGGGCATTTATTTGTGAATCTCGATCCGTGGTAAGAATGTCTCAAAATTACGTCATTGAGAGAAAATCAAAAAAGCGATCCACTAATGCAGAATCCAAACACAAATTCAAGCATATTTATTTTCAAATCTCAAAAATATTTTTTACAAATAAACGTTAATTTATACAAATGCAATTATTACAGTATTTGTGTGTCATGTTTTATATTTGTATTTTGTTACAGTATGTATGCATATATATACACATAATTCAGTTATGTATTAATATTTTTGAAGTTCCATACAATTTTGTTTATTTGTATGTCACGTTTTTATATTTGTATATATGTATTTGTTTATTAAAAAAGCAATGCATGAATGTATGCATATTTATACATATAATTTCGATATGTATTAATATGTTTGAGACAATTCTACCTCCATAGAAAAACGGCACATAATCACACTCAATACAAAATACACATTAGTCATGACAGTACTGCTTCCACATTCCTCAAAGTTGTTCAGTAACTCCTCTTGCTCCACTGCTGTTCATTCACCATCAAAGCTGACAGTGATGTCAGGAGCAAGGATATACCCTCTGCAATTACATGCACTTGTTTAGTTACCAGATGCAACAGCGACACAGGTATTGTTTTCACCCTATGACACCACCCTTGTTTGTGTGTTTGTGTGTGTGTGTGTGTGTGTGTGTGTGTCATCATAGGTGTTTATATGTCCGTCTGTCCTTCGCCAGACTTTATCACTGTGATAATGTCACAACCACAAGATACAGTCACAAAACGTCACAAAACAGGTTTGTAGTCAATATAAAAATGAAGGACATGGGTTTGGTCCAAGCACTGTTGCTAGAAATAGAGGGGAGGGGTGTCTTGGGCCGAGCCCTTTACAGCCTTGGTATGATTTGATATCACATGACATCATTGCAATATGATCTCTCCTTTGATAGTTGAACATATGTGAGATTTTTCACTTCAGAGAAAGTGAATACTATTCTGTGCCAGCAAAAGAAAAAAACCTCACCTGAGTTCCTCTCCTTGTCTAGGTCACTGGCAAAGAGTATGATATGAGTATTGACCTGCCTGAAAGGACGGGCAGACAGCAAATATCCAAATAGAGACAACAGTGAGCTAAAAGGCAGACAGGAAGTCAGCAGGAGCAATCTAGTTATTTATTTGAGTGAATGAGATTTATTTGATTTTATGTCTGGTCAACATGTCCTTCCAAGGTTATCTTTTGCAATGGCCAGCTGTGCGGTCTGCTGACTTGCAAACACAAACAAAATATTGATATTTGTGAGACAGTTCTTTAGTTTATCCTTGTGTCATATAGAAAATATAAATATTTACGTATATGCATTTATTTGTAATAAATTCATATTAACAAGGAACTCCCAAAATGATGTCTGCCTAAAATCTAACATGCTGGCATTAAAGTGTGGGGGAAAAAAAAAAAATGGTCGTTTTCACTGTCCTATAGGTAAGCACCAGAGTCTAGATGCAAGCTACAACGGTGAGCCAGTATGGTTGATAGACATGACGAGTGGTGTGGGAAAACTTTGGTAGGTTGAAAACCAGACAGGCAGAAATGTTTCAGACTAGCTGTTAATGGTCCAATGGCAGATGCTGGGGCTCCAGTGAGGAGGGAATTGCAGCCGTCCAGTTTACACATTGCCTGTTTTAGATGATCTGTGGTGAGAACATTTCCCGGGAGTATCCTTGCTTTCCAAGTTGGCACCACCAAAGTAAGTCTGACCACTGCGGAATTGCATTGCAAGCACAAATTGTAAATAGAAATGTGAACTTGCCTGGTGCTTCCTTTAATGCAAATTAAGTTCCGAAGAGGGCCCACTTGTTCAAAGGTCATACATAAATGAAAAACCACTCAACCACATTGAAACCTGCATTTCTGCAATAAAAACATGGCTGTCCCAGAACTTCCTCAAACTCAACAGTGACAAAACAGAACTCCTCCTCATTGGCACCAAATCCACTTTAAACAAAACCTGACCCATCTCACTTACCATTGACAGCTCAATCATTTCTCCCTCCCCCCTTGCACGCAACCTTGGTGTTATCCTGGACCCCACGCTCTCCTTTGATCCCCACGTCCGCTCCATTGTCAAGACCTCCTACTTCCAACTCCGCCGCATCGCCAAAATCAGACACTGCCTCTCCCCCCCTGCCGCTGAATCCCTCATCCACGCCTTCATCTCCTCACGTCTTGACTACTGCAATTCCCTCCTCACTGGCATCACCTCCCATTCCCTCCATAGACTCCAAATGGTCCAGAACTCTGCTGCTCGCCTCCTCACTCACACCCGCTCCCGTGAACACATCACCCCCATTCTCTACACCCTCCACTGGCTCCCGATCAAACAACGCATCGACTTCAAAATACTCCTCCTAACCTTCAAAGCTCTACACCATCTGGCACCACCCTACCTGTCTGACCTCCTTATCCCCCACCGCCCCTCCCGAGCCCTCCGATCCTCCTCCTCCCTAACTCTGACCATGCCACCTTTCCGAACTCAAAACCTTCGGACACAGAGCCTTCTCGAGAACTGCACCCCGACTCTGGGACTCTCTCCCCCAGCCCATCCGCGACTCTCCATCACTCACAACATTTAAATCCCGTCTAAAAACCTTCCTTTTCTCACAAGCCTACAACCTCCCCTACCCATAACTACATTCACTCCTGTCCTCTCCCCCTGACCCCCCCCCTCCTTCCGCTCTCCTCACCCAATCAGCCCCCCCCCCCCCCCACTGCTCTTCAATCCATCACCCCACCTCTATTGTTGTACCTGTTTCTGCCTGTTTGTCTGTATCACCATTACCCCATGCCCCCTTTGCTTTGTTTCCCTGTCATCCTTGTCTTCTGTTGTTTGCTACCTGTTACATGTGTCTATGTACTACCTGTCCTGCTCTGTAAGCGACTTTGGGTCTTTGAAAAGCGCTATACAAATTAAATGAATTATTATTATTATTATTATTTAAAAAAAATGAAACACTGCACTATTCATGGGAAAGTGCAAGGAATGTCAAGTTTTGTATGTTCATCAGTTTTCCAAGAACTAAAGGGGTTCTATTGGTTAATGAGTGTATTTAATCTCTGTCCTTACCCTGTCAGATTGTAAATTCTTCATCAACGCCCAAGCACGCATCTGGGATGACAGAGCATTATCCATCGCTGCCCCCTCCCTCTGGAACTCTCTACGCAAACACATCCGTGACTGCACCTACCTCACAATATTCAAATCACTAACCAATCACTCCCCTCTTCAGACCTGTCTACACCCAGCCTGTCACCCTCCTCCCCTCTCTTGGAGTTCACTGATCACATGAAACAGCTGGTCACTGCTGGGATCAAATTCACACCCCGTCCGATTCCTAGATTCCATCTCAAATGACCCACTGCATCCTCCCCCACTGACCCCTCTCCCATTACTCGCTCTAAGTCCAGTTCTGGCCAAATCACCAAAGACACATCATGCACCACCCCCACCTCAACGACAAAATCATCCTTTGTCTCAACAGCCTGATAACAGTACAGCATGATCAGTGACTTGCCCAAGTCGATAGCTTCCTTAGTTCAAGTCTTGATAAGTAATCTAAAAAGGCTAAGCAAAAAAACCAAAACAACTCATTCTGCAAATTTATCAAATCTAGCATCCTTCCTATATACTATCACTAGTTATATATACTATCACTAGTTTAATAAACTATAAAATTTGTAGCCATAAAAACACCACCAGTGGTATGTCCCGCTGTATCGTAGCTGCTATTGCCACTACTCATCATTGATCATGTTTGCCACCATAATTATTATCATTGTCATATTCTATCACCTTAGCTGTGCTTGTTTCTACTATTCTGTTGTATTAACTGTCTTAACATATATGTCACATTCACATTACATCTCTTGCATCTCTGGAAGTGTGTCTGTCTGTCTCTCTCTGTCCATCTGTGTGTCTTTTCTCTCTTTCTCTCTCCTTTTCTTCCTCCCCAACCGGTCAAGACAGATGGCCGTCCTCCACAGAGCTGGGTCTGTCCGACGTTACTGCCTGTTAAAGGAAAGGTTTTCGTTGCCACCATACTATACAGAGGAATTTTTGGGTCTATGTAAATCATAAATAAGTGTCAAAATATTTCAGTTGCTTTGACAGAAACAACACATGTCAAAATCTTTCAGTTGCCTTGACAGAACAACACATGGAGACTTCCTGATACTCTTTTGCAGAATAACAGTTTTCATCAATCAGAGACAAGAAACACTTTCACGTATCTGACACGGGGAGAGAGGAGGTCAACGAGCACTGCTTGGCTTGTCCCTCTGGAAATTCTCTCCAACCTCCCATTCTTCCTCGTGTCCTTTTATTTGAAGTTTGCATGAATAATCATAAGTCACTCATGAATAATAATTAACTAGTTACATACAAAGTATATCTTATCTTCACAAGGTCGCAGTTGGTTTTGCTCATTCAGCATTTTCTTTTACAGGGAGTGAACGTCTTATCAGCCCTTCCTCCAGATGGGTCAAACATAATTGGTTCACATACCAACCTAGTGAGGAAAAATAACTTTTTCGATTACATGCATGGAAACAAACATTTCTGATAATATTTCATACATTTCTTTAACAATAAGTCATTGAGTGTGGTCTTTACCTACTCTGTAAAGTGTCCTGAGATAACTTTTGTTATGATTCGACACTATAAATAAAATTGAATTGAATTGAATTGAATTGAATTGAAATTCCCTCGTCAGTCACATCCAATCCTAAAACATGTGGCAGATAATAATGATGCTATCACACTAAATCTAGCCTTATTAAATATCAGGTCATTGGCAGAAAAATCATATTTAATCAACGATTTCATTATCAAGCACAATCTTGATTGTTTATTTTTAACTGAAACCTGGTTAAATCAGGATAACTTTTCTTTGATAGTGCTATCTCTGTGCAGAGTGATCTTCAAGGAAAAGTCATCACAAAACGTAATATCATAGAACACACCTGTGCAGCATTTATTTAGGCTTTCTCCTCCACACCAACCCTCCCCTGGGTCCCAGTAAATGAGCTTGTTGATCATTTCAATGTGAAAATTACAAATCTTATTCATACCATTACACCCACTAAGGTGAAAGTGGTCTCTGGCAAAAAAAAGTCTACATGGAGAAATTCCACGTTGCTAAGAATAGAAAAAGAGAGTGTCAGAAAGCTGAACGCAGGTGGCGGAAAACAAATCTATAAAGAAAGAAGAGAGAAATAAAGACTTCAAATCTACAACTTGAAGCTGAAAAATACAAGACAATCCTTCTTCTCAGACATCATTGCCAAAAACAATAATAATACACATGCCTTGTTTTCTACTGTCGACAGGCTAACAAACCCTCCTGTGTCAGTAGCCCCTGAACTGCTTTCCACCAGGGCCTGCAATGAATTTGCCTCCTTTTTCAATGACAAAATTAAAAGAAATTAGGCAAGTGCCTTCACATGAGGTGCAGGACATGTGCTGTCCATGTGTCCACCTAACGCTAAGTCAAATACCATGGCACAATTTGATGTGATTCCCTACAGTTCTTTTAAAAAATGTATCAAACTGCATGGTCTCAGATCTTCTACAGATTGTAAACACATCTCTTCCTTCAGGGGTCCGTTTCACAAAGCAGGTTTAGTGAAAACTCTGAGTCTGTTAGCCCTGAAATGAGGGAACCTCTGAGTTTTCTGTTTCACAAAGGGAGGTAACTCAGACCAGAGTGAGATGGGTAACTCTAGCCTGTTTCATAGAGAGAGGTAACTTAACCTTTCGGTCAGTTACCATGGTAACATGCTCTCTGAACCTAACCTGGTCGGGACCAGGTTTTTCTCAGAAAACCTCGAGTTTCTCTCTGTCTCCGCCCTCTTTCAGCCGAACACGGCATTTGATTTCCTCATTCATTCAGTCAGCGGGCGAGTTTTTTGCATAGTATAGTTCTGTCGTCTGTTTTTTTAGAAAATCATTGCAAAAATCAGTCATTAGAAGTTATATTAGGTGGTGACTATTTCCACTACCATGGCATGTCCTTTTGATAATGATCCCGTGGATGAAGGTGCAGCATTACTGCGCAGAGAATTAAATATTCGTCGGGAGATGATTATCAAACTATTGATTATAGATGTGCTTGCATTTCCAGGCAATTATCTTTTTGAGCGGTACCGTTTCATGTCACAGCAGATATTGCGTGTTGCGCTGCGTTTTTTTGCAAAAGGGAGTTTTTTTATACAACGTATAAAAATCAGTCAGTAGGCCTACATTAGAAGTTATATTAGGTGGTGACTATTTCACTACCATGGCATGTCCTTTTGATAACGATCCCGTGGATGAAGGTGCAGCATTACTGCACAGAGAATTAAATATTTGTCGGGAGATGATTATCAGACGTCCTTAATATACTGCAGCCATAATTACAAAATTAATTAAATGGATCTTTTGAGTAAGTTGAATGTATTTGACTTAGCGTTTCCTAAATATAATCCCATCTTCTCTTGCTATTCATAGGTTCAAAAGTGTGTGCTTTTAATTGGGTTACCAGTATATAAACTACTCCTATGTAGCCTTCTGATCCAGAATATCACCCATAATGCGAGGGGTGCATTTCATGGCAGAGGTGTTGAATACTGCACAACACCTTTTCATGTCACAATCCATCATTTACATACACAACCTCATCGTCCTTACATTACCAACATTAACAACCAAAGTCATGCTCTCACATCCCAGCAGATACTGTGTGTTTCGCTGCGTTTTTTGCAAATGGGAGTTTTTTATACAACATATAAAACAGCCACTTACGGTAATATATACTTTAAAATGTAAAACCTGCTCAAAATGAGGCGTCACCATGAGATTGTGCCGATGTTTTACCTGTTTGAACAATGCTTTTATGTTTCATCTTAAGCTGCTGCCAAGTGCGCTTCTCCCCCGCGGGGTTGCACTTAAATTAAATAAATGAATAGACTACCACTCAAGCAGTTCCCCCTGTGATATTACTGTGATTGCAACAGGACTACATTTAAACTTACGCACTGACCCGAGCAGCAATGTCCTCCCGCGCCGTCTCCCTCTCTTTTGCTGCTGCAGCGGTGTTACACTTACGGTGAAAAACCTGCTCAAACTCCCGTATGAGCGCATTAATATTTACAGTTGCAGTTGTAGCTCAGCCCTCCGCTTCCCTGTTGCCATGGTGACTCGTCGAATCAGGGCTCCATTGATGCTGTCTTATTTTACTTGTGGTGCACGCGCTTAACTCCAGGTCAAAATACTCTGAGTTGATCAACCTAACGCAAATCAGCTGTTCTGGAACCGAAAACTCAGAGTTTCCTATCTCAGAGTAGATCAACTCAGAGTTCAGGGTTAGACTCAGAGTTTGTTGAACCTGCTTTGTGAAACGGACCCCAGGTGTCTTCCCACAGGCCCTGAAAACTGCTGTTATCAAGCCTCGCTTAAAAAAGAACAATTAAGGCACTACACCAATGAACAATTATAGACCAATATCAAACCTCCCATTCCTCAGCAAAATCATTGAAAAGGCTGTTTTTAAGCAGCTGAACTACTTCATGTTAATGAACAGCTGTTAAGGTCTTCATTGACATCCATTTAAACACAGACAATGGCAAAATTTCAGTCTTAGTATTATTGGATTTCAGTTCTGCATTTGACAGTCGATCACAACATATTACTAGACCGTCTGGAAAACTGGGTGGGATTCTCTGGCACAGCATTAAAATGGTTTGAATCCTACTCGAAGTACAGGGACTACTTTGTGTCTATAGGTAAATACACATCTGACCGGGCAAAAATTACATGTTTACATGTGGAGTTCCCCAAGGCTCCATTCTGGGGCCTCTTCTAGTTAATATCTACATGCTGCCACCGGCGTGGATCATGAAAAACAACAACATACAGTATGTTACCACAGCTATGCAGATATCACAGAAATCTACACGACGATATCACAAGGCGACTATAGTCCAATAAAATCACTGAGCAGATGCATCGAGCAAATCAACGATCGTATGGAGCAGAATTTTCTCCAATTAAACAAAGAAAAAAAAGGAAATTATTGTTTTTGGAGCCAAGGAAGAACGACCAAAAGTCAGCACCCAACTTCAAGCAGTAATGCTAAAAACCACAAACCAAGCCAGAAACTTAGGTGTAATCCTGGACTGAGACCTAAACTTCAACAGCCACATTAAAACAATTACAAAGTCAGCCTACTACCACCTAAAAAAATATATATCAAGGATTAAAGGACTTATGTTTCAGCCGGACTTAGAAAAACTTGTCCATGCATTTATCTTCAGCAGGCTCAACTACTGTAACAGTGTCTTTACAGGTCTCCCTAAAAACTCCATCAGACACTTGCAGTTAAATCAGAATGCTGCTGCTTGAGTCCTCACTAAGACCTTCGTTTGGATAGTGCTTTGTGAACAACCAGAGGTTTGTAAATGTGAAACAACTGAACCGCACATTCTTTCAAGTGAGTTCTGTGTTATTACAGGGGGAACCTGTAACATGGATGCAGTAGAAGTTGTTGGCTGTTCACTTCACAAGATTCAAAATTAAAAATGTATTTGTGTGGCCACTTCCTGGTTAGTATTGACCAGTTCATCATGGTTGTTATGAACAGTTTTTAGGTGCTTTCTGAGGCCATTGTATGTACAAAAAGATGAAAGACAACCTTGCTCTCCACATTTCAAATGTAAGTTTTTAGCTGGATATAGTCCATGCTGAAATTTTAAATGTTGACAAAGAACTAAACAATTTTTTTGGTGCTTTTTACAAACAAAGCATGTGAACATAATCTGAGCTATGAACTTTGAACTACGTTTGCAGGCTTCCTTTATTGGATCACTGAGCATGTGCAATGCTGAACCTCTGTGTTAACTCCAGGAACTCCCTCTCACATGGCAGTTAACTTGCTGTATTTACATTGCAAAAAAAAGCCCCAGAGGGATTTACCAGACTCTGGAGGTGACATACCACTCTGAATAGGTTACGATTATTGGTGATTAGCTAATCAGTGATACAGCGGCGCTCTGTTCTTTCTCAAAGTTAGAAATGCACAACAGTTTCAGTTTGATTTAAGGTGGCCCATATGATTCACGTCAACTACAAGAGCAGATCATTTTCTGCGCTGCTTTCTACTACACCACTGGATGAAAGTGTCTACTTTGCCGTATTGTGGCGCCTGTACTACCACACCACATCCAACTGAGAGTTACATCCAATCAGCAATCAGGCTTCTCTCAGGGGAGAAAAGGCCCTGCTCTTTTAAATAAGCATAGCTATGAGTGTCATAAGTAGATTTTAGTACTTTTATTTAAACTTTGTTCAGTTAATTAGTTGTATGAACACACTGTTTTTTGCACTGCAATGATGCTTAAGATGAGTATTTTTATCACAGCCAGCACATCACTATCTAGAAACAGCACAGCTGCATCTGTTAGTGCTTTAAAGTAACATGTACTCTGTGTCCTTCTTATCAAATATAGTCTCGTCAACAAGCCATATCTGTTGTGGTAGGACATTTTTAATTAAAATTTATAATTATACATAAGAGTTTCAGAGGCCTTCAGGGCCAAGTACAATAACTTTAGTTTTATCTGAGTTTAACTTCAAAAAAATTGCAGGTCGTCAAGCTTTTTATTTCCTTAATGCACATTTGAAGTTTTGAGAAGAGGTTAAATTACAGCTACTTTAAAAGACTGTGGTAAATAACCTGCTGATGAAGATGTTTTAAGACTTTCTTGCCAAACTAAGCGAGATTCCTCCAATTTAGTGGAACGCCATTTACTCTCCAATTTTCTTGATATTTGTTTTAATTCACAGGTTTGTGAGTTATACCAAGGAGCTAACTTCCTCTGTTTCATTATCTTCTTTTTTAAAGGCGCAACAGAGTCGGTGTTGTTTGTAGTGAGCCTGCAACACTGTCAACAAGGTGATCAATTTCAGAGAAACTAACGTTAGTACAGGAATCTTGAATATTAGGATAAGGCATTCAATTAAATGCAGATGGAATCGATTCGTTAAATTTAGTTAAAGCACTATCAGATAAACATCTAGTGTAGAAATTTTTGCCCTGAGGTGAGTAGTCCTGTAATACGTATTCAAATGTTATTAAAGAATGGTCTGATAAAATGTGAAGAGACTATTAAGTCATTGATTTCCACACCATAAGCCAAAACAAGGTCAAGGGTGTGATTAAAACAGTGAGTAGGTTTATGTACACTCTGACTAAAACCAATCGAATCTAATAGAGAAATAAACGCAATACTAAGGCTGTTGTTATCAACATCCACGTGCATATTAAAATCTAAAAAGAGTAGGAATCAGGAGCACGGTACACTATAACAAAGTATAATTGGCTTCACAGTTTTCCAGTTTGAATGTGAAAGACAAAGAACACGACTTTCAAATGAATAATAGTTTAGTATAGGTTTAGGGTTGATTAAAAGGGCCTGAGTCATAAATAGCTGCAACGCCTCCTCCTCGGCCACTGTATGACTGGGAGGAGTGGATTCATTTAGGCTAACATATTATTCATGACACAGCCAGGTTTCAGTCAGACAGAGTAAATCAATATGGTTATCTGATATCAGATCATTTATTAATACAGCTTTAGATGACAGAGATCTGATGTTTAAAAGTCCACATTTTATTTTCTAATTTTGTTGCATTATTGCAGATTTTGGTGTTTGTCTGCATAGCTCCTCTTCTGTTAATTTTTTATTTAATTAATTTAGATGATCATGAGGCACACAGCATTTGTATAGGATACTGAGCTGGAAAGTAATCCACAGGGAGCACGGAGAGGTGTGTAAGACTGCAGCTCTGCCTGCTGTGCGTCTGTGGTAAGGGCAGCACAGAGAGGTGTATTAAACTGTGACTCTGCATCCTGATCCCAACACTGGGTTGTTGTCAGTAGGTGGTGGTGGTGCAGGACCGGAAAGTCAGGTCAATGTTGACAGACAAAAGTCTTGACCCTTCCTGGTTAGGGTGCAGGCCGTCGTGTCTAAAAAGCTTGGGTCTTCTAAAAAAAGCCGTGAAGTTGTCCACAAATGGAATGCTCTTCCCCAGGCAGTATCATTTAAGCCACAGGTGCGGCTGGCGGAGGCGGTGTGTATGACGTCACCAAAACAGGGCGGGGGAAGCGAGCCGGAGATGATCACACACTTCCCTGTGTTTAGCAGGCGGTCCACCATGGACCTGAAGTCCTGCTAGAGGACCTCGAACTGGCGTTTCTTTAAGTCGCTAGTGCCGGCTTGCAGCACCAGCGTGGAGGCCGGAGCACTCAACATCCCTGACGCGGGCTCCAGGGTAGCAGAAAGTCTGGCCGCAGCGCACCCTCACGTGCCTGACCATCGAGGTTCCGACAACCAGCACGGGGGGAATGCGCTGCCTCGCGGCTGCTCCTAACCGGGGTGGAGCGGGGGGGGGGGGGGGTTGGTTTGGGCAAGCGGACCCCGGCTCCTGGGTCGGCAGGAGCCACGACTGGCTGTGTGGGCGGATCCAGGAGACGAGCTGGAGCGCTCACCGAGTGGTGGGAAGTCCTGTAGGCTTAGGACGTCAAACCTGTTATCCAGTGGTAGATCCGGAGGCGGAGGAGGGACAGATGGGCGAGCCCCAGTGCCCCTGTTCATCACTGACCAGGGTTCCCTCGGCTTGAGTGGAGTAGAGCTCACCAGACCCTGAGCCACCGCTCCGTTCTCCCTGGTGGAGCACTGCTATTCCGCGGGGAGAAGGCAGGAGGTGAAGGGTGCAGATGACTTGGGCCTGGCACCCTGTTGCTGCCAGTGTTGGTGCCGAAGATCCGGTGGTGATGGAGCCAGTCCATGGCAGGGTGGTGTTGTCGGCAGCCGTCATGGTCTTCGCCTGAGTTAAGGCGATGTTGGAAAATTCCAGGAGGATTTTGTTCTTCTCCTTGAGGTCAGCCTTCAGGCCAGAGACGTTCACCCTCAGCTTTGAGAGCGTGGGGAGACAGGACTCGCACACAGCCATCATGTTGCAGCCTGTGCTGGGGATCCGTCACCCCGGGGCACAGAACCGTCACAGGGAGGTGAGTTAAATTAAATTAAATTATGGCCCTGGAGACGAAAGTTCAGGGAGATCCTTCTTCACTACTGGGCAGGCAGCCCACTTCACCAATTGTTTTTAGATCCCGCTGAGTTGATGAAATGCTTTTAAATTGGCGCATCGCTTGTGCGATCCGGCGTCACGACTTCCGTGTTTTACTTCTCTGGTGTGATCAGAGGCAACCACAGGCCCGATCGTTAAATGCTTCGGTAGATTGGTTGAAGAAATTAATACAATAAAAGCTGGGCACAAGTGATTACAAATATGAAATCGATAAACTTATTTAAAAACAATACAGTAACAAAACGATACTGAGCTGGAAATGCTCCACAGGGAGCACGGAGAGGTGTATTAAACTGTGACTCTGCATCCTGATCCCAACACTGGGTTGTTGTCAGGAGGTGGTGGTGGTGCAGGACTGGACAGTCAGGTCAATGTTGACAGATACAAGTCTTGACCCCTCCTGGTATCAGACGCTTCCCTGTGTCTAGCAGGCGGTCCACCATGGACCTGAAGTCCTGCATGAGGACTGGCAGTTCTTTAAATCGTTGGTACCGGCCTGCAGGACCAGTGTGGAGGCTGAGGCTGCCCCAGTGCCCCTTTTGAGCTCACCAACCGGAGCCACTGCTCCGTCCTCCCTGGTGGAGCACTGCCACTCCACAGGGCGAGGCAGGAGGTCAAGGGTGCCGATGAGTTGGGCTTGGCTCCCTGGTGGTGCCAGCGGGACTCGGTGAGTGCTGGTGACAGAGATCCAGTGGTGATGGAGCCAGTCTACGGCAGGGTGGTGTTGTTGCCGTCATGGTCCGGTCACCAGCGCCGGAAGCCTTAAGATGGGCGAGGAGCTTCGCCTGGGTCGAGGCAATGGTGGAGAAATCTGAAATGGAGGATTTTGTCCCTCTCCATGAGGTCAGCCTTTAGGCCAGAGACGTTCTCCCTCAGTTTTGAGAGTGCGGGGAGACAGGACTCGCAGCCATCATATCGCAGCCTGTGCTGGGGATCCGTTACCCCGGGACACACAACCACCACAGGGAGCCACGATATGCCAAGATATGGCTTGAGTTGAATTTTGGTCCTGGAGCCGAATGTCCAGGGAGACCTTCTTCACTCCTGGGCAGGCAGCCCACTTCACCAGTTGTCTTCAGATCCCACTGAGTTGAAGAAGTTATTGGGATTTGGCATCACAACTTCCTTGTTTTACTTCTCCGTGTTTTACTTCTCCGGTGTAATCAGAGGCAACCACAGGCCAGATGGTTAAAAGCTTCGGCCCATGGTTTAAAGAAATAACTATAATAAAAGCTGGGCCCAAGTGATTCCAAATATAGAAACAATAAACTAGGTTAAAAAAATATATATTCCAGAGCCGAAGTGGTGGGAAATCCAATGAAATCAAGTGATGCTGCGCATGCGTATGTGTACGGTTTTATTAAACTAACTACATTAATCTAATAACTCCCTCCGTATAGGGTGTGTTAGACCGGTGAAACAGTGTAACACTCAGACTCGGACATCCGATTACTGTTTTCCACTCGTTTATTTGCATAAGCTTCCTTTACACACGGGCTTTGCTAACTAGCACTTGAACAGTAACCGTGCCTTTCGCCAGGTAATCAACTGAAATGACACAAATTAAACCAAAACACAATATTAATGACACAGACATATTATCAACTGTATAATCCGCATACACGAACATGCTTATAATATTGAACACAAGGTGTAATTAAATTACATCTCTTAACTCACCAGCTCAGCTTCACCAGTCAAAACAACAGCGTGAATACAGGAAAAAATAGGGGTCCGCCCCACATAACCTAAAGAGGGGGATTGCTACCACAAGAGGTCGCTATGACGTCACAACAAATGTGGGATAACTCCACACCTCCGATTTGGGCTACTTGTCCTAGACCAAGTAGGCCACAATAACTATTGGTGATACAACAATACTATACACATAATATGCAAAACCTCCCCAGTGACAGAATAAAGAAACACAAAACTGTTCAGTGAAACAGATTCAGTCCAAGTCCCCCACTCCAGCGTCTCCAAAACGTATCCACTTCCACCTGGACAGCACGCAGATGACTAAATGCGTAGGTAGGGAATTCAAAACCCTGGGTGTCACCCCTGGGTCCCGCCTGACCCAACAGCAATGAGTTAGGTGTCTCAACATTCACAGTCTCCTCTTGGACCTGAGCTCTTGCTCCGATCGGCCTCTCATTGGAAAGGTTGGCAGCCAGGTAGAGAAGGGTTTGGAACTCCAGGATTGTCAAGGCACCCTCATCACCCACACTGCTGAAGGACCTCTTCAAGACGCGGACAGCTGCCTCCGCTGCCCCATTCCGATGCAGCCAGTCTGCCGGGCTAAACTCCCACAGCCAGTCGGTTGTCGATACCTGCCAGGAAGCTATAAAGCTCTTTTAGCGCAGGTCTGGCCCCATCGCAGTTTGTGCACTGGTCGGACCAGAGCTTTTTGAGATGGCCCCTCAGGGCGGTAAATCGCTGGTAGGTTTTGAGAAAGCCCTCAGTCAACAGGTCCTCAACCAAATCTGCATGGATTGCTCTCGAGGCCATACAACTAAAGACCATGCCCCAGACCTGCTTCTTCGTGCGCCGCCCTACAGCGTCCCTGACTGTATGGACCGAAAAGGTCCAGCGTTGTGTACTCAAAAGGAGCTGCTGGCCCGATGTGTACAGAAGGGAGATCATATATTACTTGCAGAACTTGGCCCTACTCTTCCGGCAATGCATGCATGAGTCTACAATGTTGCGAGCAACTCTAGGACCTTGCACCACCCAGGCTCTTTGAAGCACCTGAAGCAGACAACTTCTTTGCCTGAGCCCTCATGTTGATGGCAGAGAAAGCTTTCCTTTGGAGCTTACTCACAACCCCCCTGGTTCCAGAGGCCACTTCTGCAGCAGACTTCATCGGCCACTCCTCCACTGCCCTGGTCAGGAACTTGGGACCTCTCTGCCACAAGGAGTCACCATCCAGCTGCTCAGGGGAACAACCTCTTGTGACTAGATCGGCCACGTTGTACTGACCGGGGACCCACCACCAATCTGTCACCAGTCCGGCCTTCTGGATCTCACCAACACGGTTTCCACACTATAAGGTGCACCACATTATAAGGCGCACCTTCAATGAATGGCTTATTTATATACTTTTTTCATATATAAGCAGCACCGCATTATAAGGCGCATAGAATAGACGCTACAGTCGAGGCTGGGGTTACGTTAAGGACCGCCTCTAAATTCATTGATGTTAAGTTTGCGTGATAGCGCTGTTGCCTTCAGTCGAATAGTGATTGTACTGACACTTCTACTTGCTGCTCTCTTTTCAACAACCCACTGTTCGAGTTTGTCCTCCAACTGTAGCCATCTCGCTCTGTTCCCTCGGAAACTCTGTTTAGTTTTCTTTACTTGGCGCAGGTCATCTGGTTGCTTCCTTCACTTCCGCACCATTGATTCGTTAATGATAAATTATCTCGCTGCTGCTCTATTCGTGACTAATCGCCTTGAGTTTAAACTCTGCGCCATAAGCGTGTCTCTTTATAGGAGCCATTTTGAAACGGCATGCTTCGCGCAGTCATATATCTCAACATGCACCACTTCTTCTACGGGGGAAAATAGAGTCGGCGGCTACTTACCGTAGTTGCGATACCTGTTGTGGCCCAATATTGGTCCATATATAAGGTGCACCGGATTATAAGGCGGCTTTTGAGAAATTTGAAGGTTTTTAGGTGCGCCTTATAGTGCGGAGAATACGGTAATTGTTTAACCAAAACCAGAGAACCCACATAGACACGGGGACAACATGCAAACTCCACACAGAAGGGCCACAGCCTGGATTCGAACTAGAAAATTATTGCAGCATTCAACACTGAATGATGGACCTGCATCATTAAACAGTGTTCCAGAATCACCGGACTGATCTGAAAAACAAGTCCACTATGTGGAGTTGAGATGAGTAATAATAGTCCATGATTTTGAATAATGATCTGATAAATGAGAAAGCTGTGGACAGTGAGGGTGTATCTAGGGAAGTGTACTCTGCTTTTTGGAAGCATTTCTTGAAACAGTGCGAGGGGGAAGACCAACACGTGCCCATACTACGACCAGACTACTCGAATGGGAAACTGTTGGAAGAGTTTGGTTGAAAGGAGAGATGGACCACAAACTTCTACCTGCAGATTGTCACCAGCTTTTATTCTTGCCTGTTGTCAAGGAGTTAGTTCAGTGGATGATGAACTTATGATGATGTCATTTGCAAGATTTCTTTCAGTGACTGAGCAAGCATCAGTTGAGAAAGCACTACAGGGAAACATGGATGAAACTAATGAGGAGGACTTACTCTACCTCTTTTCCAGAATGGGTTCACTGCCTGCCGTCTGAAGACAACTTATGGGCTGCCATTTTAATAATAGCACACAAAGCTCTTCTTCAAGAGCCAATGTTCATAATTGGCGGTTTCCACTCCAGTATTTACAATGCTGTACCAGTGCTCATAACCAAAGAGATCTTAATAACAAACAAACAGGTAAGTGGGCTAGATAAAGCCATCAAGTGAAATCCTAAATCCTCAGAAGCAGTCAACTCTTAATCACCTTCTACGGTATGTGAGAAGTGTTGACCAAAGAAAACTGGAGATCTTCTTACGCTTCTACACAGGGTCCACTGTGCTGTGCAAAGACGGCATTGAAGTTACTTTTAAAAGGTTGTGTGGGTTAAGTCGCAGGCCTGTGGCACACATGTGGAGCAGTTCTTGAGCTACAATGCACTTACAGCTCATACCCAGAGTTTTGTGCAGAACTTGACAGCGTCCTGTCTGGTGATTGCTTTACAATGGCTATTGTGTGACAGATGTAAGGGATCATAAATTTCCCTTGCATATTGGCAGTTCAATCCTATGGTATTCATCTGACTTAAACTAATTTAAAGATAACTGCATTTAGAGGATAAAAACACTAAATATGCCTACTGTTGCTGTTCAATCATTAAGTGGTTCTTTCTCAATTGCTTTGTCAAAAAGATAATGTATACAAAGTTGGTAGGTCAGTCGTACAACAAGAGCACATTTAGTACTTTCTTATTTAATCTATAGAACTTTGCCATGCAAATCATTTAAGTTTTCAGATATCTCTGAGATTTCTTTCACTCTTATTTTGACTACTTGTTTAGATGAGCACCATGAACAAGTTCCATTCAATCCACACATTAAAAAACACTAACTTTAAGACTTATTAACTTCTGACTCTGTAGATACTACTCATGGTACTTTAGAAAATGTGTTCTTTCAGAGATAATTTATTTTACAGAAGGGTTCTATTTTGGTTCCATTTACAGTTTTTGCCACACTATCTCACCAAAAGATTAACAGCACATGCAGTGGTAAAAATCAATTTGAGCATTGAGCTGATACCTTACCTTTAAAATGGCATAAGTCTAAAATTGGAAAGTCACCAAAATATGCATAACAACAAACAAAACATTGTATTACAGGAACTAAAGTTCAGAAAGCAGATGAATCATCTGACCAGATAAATAATGAAACCTGATAAAGAAAACTGTTTTGGCATTCTAATGTTTATAATAGATGCTTTTGCTGTCAACTTGACTTGCGATAACATGTATTGACGCATGTCATCATTCCGTCGCTGGCTGTCTGGATGGTGCCCGGTAAATAATGTGGGCTTCGTAGATAATTGGCAGTCTTTCTGGGGAAAACCTGGTCTTATTAGGAGAGATGGTATTCCTCCTACTTTGGAGGGTGCCGCTCTCATATCTAAGAACCTGGACGCAGTTGTTGGCGGTCTAAAACCATGACAACCCAGTGTTGGGATCAGGAAGCAGAGTCAAAGTTTAATACACCTCTCTGCGCTGCTCTTATCGCAGGTGCCCAGGAAGCAGAGTGGCAGTCTAACACACCTCTCTGCGCTCCCTGTGGAGCATTTTCCAGCTCAGTTTAGTATACAAACACTGTCTGCCCCACGATCATTTAAATTAAACAGATCAAAAATGAACAGAAAAGGAGCTATAAAGAAAAACTTGATACAAATCAACGCAAAATTTACGACAATGCAACAATACCAGAAAATAAAATGTGGACTTTTAAACATCAGATCTCTGTCATCTAAAGCTGTATTAGTAAACGAACTGATATCAGATAACCATATTGATTTACTCTGTCTGACCGAAACCTGGCTGCGTCCCGAAGAATATGTTAGCCTAAATGAATCCACTCCTCCCAGTCATATTAATATTCATATTCCTCGAGGCAGTGGTCGAGGAGGAGGCGTTGCAGCTATTTATGACTCAGGCCTATTAATAAACCCTTAACCTAAACTAAATTATAATTCATTTGAAAGTCTTGTTCTTAGTCTTTCACATTCAACCTGGAAAACTGTGCAGCCAATTCTATTTGTTATAGTGTACCGTGCTCCTGGTCCGTACTCTGAATTTCTGTCTGAATTCTCAGAGTTTCTGTCAAATTTAGTCCTTAAATCTGACAAAGTAATCATTGGAGGTGATTTTAATATTCATGTGGACAGCGATAATAATAGTCTTAATATCGCGTTTATCTCTCTATTAGATTCGATCGGTTTTAGTTTTAGAGTGTACATAAACCTACTCACTGTTTTAATCACACCCTCGACCTTGTTTTGGTTTATGGTGTGGAAATTAATGACTTAATAGTCTTTCCACAGAATCCTATTTTATCAGACCATTTTTTAATTACTT
Organism: Echiichthys vipera; assembly: GCF_963691815.1. Classification (NCBI taxonomy): domain Eukaryota; kingdom Metazoa; phylum Chordata; class Actinopteri; order Perciformes; family Trachinidae; genus Echiichthys; species Echiichthys vipera. The sequence goes on from NC_139837.1 coordinate 29,694,512, forward strand.
TTGAATTCATATTACAGGACTACTCACCTCTGGGCAAAAGTGTCTACACTAGATGTTTATCTGATAGAGCTATAACTAAATTTAAGGAAGCGATTCCATCTGCATTTACTTTAATGCCTTATCCTAATATTCAAGAATCCTGCACTAACGTTAGTTTCTCTGAAATTGATCACCTTGTTGAAAGTGTTGCAGGCTCTCTAAGAACAACACTTGACTCTGTTGCTACTTTAAAAAAGAAGATAATAAAACAGAGGAAGTTAGCTCCGTGGTATAACTCACAAACCAGTGAATTAAAACAAATATCGCGAAAGTTGGAAAGTAAATGGCGCTCCACTAAACTGGAGGAATCTCACTTAGTCTGGCAAGAAAGTCTTAAAACCTATAGGAAGGACCTCCGTAATGCCAGAGCAGCATATTACTCATCTTTAATAGAGGAGAATAAGAACAATCCTAGATTTCTTTTCAGCACTGTAGCCAGGCTGACAGAGAGCCACAGCTCTATTGAGCCATGTATTCCTATAACCCTCAGTAGTAACGACTTCATGACCTTCTTTAATGACAAAATTATAACTATTAGAGACAAAATCAACTCGCTTGGCACTATTTTTTCATCAAACCCAGGAACCTTAGAAACTGTACGACCTGATATATTCTTGGACTGCTTTTCTACAGTCGACCTTAAAAAAATTAACCTCTACTATTTCAGCATCAAAACCTTCTACTTGTCTCCTAGACTCTATTCCAACTAGGTTACTTAAAGAAGTGTTACCTTTAATTAGCACTCCTGTATTAGATATGATTAACATGTCTTTATCAGCAGGTTATGTACCACAGTCTTTTAAAGTAGCTGTAATTAAACCTCTTCTTAAAAAGCCCAGTCTTGATCCTGAGGTACTAGCCAACTATAGACCTATATCTAACCTTCCTTTTCTCTCTAAGATCCTCGAGAAATTAGTTGCCAATCAGTTGTGTGACTTTTTACATAATAATGAGTTATTTGAGGATTTCCAGTCAGGATTTAGAGCAAATCATAGCACTGAGACAGCACTGGTGAAAATTACTAACGACCTTCTAATAGCTTCAGACAAAGGACTTGTCTCTGTGCTTGTCTTACTAGATCTTAGTGCTGCCTTCACTATTGACACTATTGACCATCACATCCTGCTACAGAGACTGGAGCATCTAATTGGCATTAAAGGAACCGCACTGAGCTGGTTTAAGTCATATTTATAAGATAGATCTCAGTTTGTACATGTTAATGACAAATCCTGCATGCACACTAAAGTTAGTCACGGAGTCCCACAGGGTTCTGTCCTTGGACCGATTCTTTTCACCTTATATATGCATCCCTTAGGAAATATTATAAGGAAGCACTCCATAAATTTTCATTGTTATGCTGATGATACACAATTATATTTGTTGATCAAACCAGAAGAAACCCATCAGTTAGATAAACTTTAAATGTGCATTAAGGAAATAAAAAGCTGGATGACCTGCAATTTTCTGATGTAAACTCAGACAAAACTGAAGTTATTGTACTTGGCCCCAAAGGCCTCCGAAACTCAATAGCTAAAGACATTGTTACTCTGGATGATGTTGTGTTGTCCTCCAGCACCACAGTAAGGAATCTGGGTGTTATTTTTGATCAGGATATGTCCTTCGATTCTCACATAAAACTAACAACAAGGACTGCATATTTTCACCTGCGTAATATTGCAAAAATTAGGAACATTGTGTCTCAGAAAGATGCAGAGAAACTTGTCCATGCATTTGTTACTTCTAGGCTGGACTATTGCAACTCCTTATTATCAGGCTGCTCAAATAAGTCTGTTAAGAGTCTCCAGTTGGTCCAAAATGCTGCAGGTTGTGTACTAACTAAAACAAATAGAGGAGAACATATTTCTCCTGTATTAGCTTCTCTGCACTGGCTACCTGTATAATCAGTAGTATCTTAAAGAGCTCATAGTACCGTATGACCCAACTAGATCTCTGCGCTCTGAAAATGCAGGGCTACTCGTCGTTCCTAGAGTCTCCAAAAGTAGAAGTGGAGGCAGAGCCTTCAGCTACCAAGCTCCTCTCCTGTGGAACAAACTCCCAAATGTTATTCGGGAGGCAGACACTGTCCCCTTATTTAAAAGTATACTTAAAACTTTCCTCTTTGATAAAGCTTACAGCTAGGGCTTACGATAAGACTTTATTCTGCTTAATTATGCTGCTATAGGCCTAGTCTGCCAGGGGATAATACTTTTCCTGATACTCTGAGCTTCTCTCCTCTCTGTCTGTACCATTCATGTCTCATCAATGCATGTTACTAATTCAGCTTCTTCCCCGGAGCTGTTTGTGCTTTGTCGTCTCGCGGGTCTCTGCTGATCGTGGTGGTGCCTGCTGCCGTGGTCCTTCATGACGCTTTCTGCTGCTATTATCACTCTTACTCATATATACTATCACTAGTTTAATAAACTATAAAATTTGTAGCTGTATCGTAGCTGCTATTGCCACTACTCATCAGTGATCATGTTTGCCACCATAATTATTATCATTTTCATATTCTGTCACCTTAGCTGTGCTTGTTTCTACTATTCTGTTGTATTAACTGTCTTAACATATACGTTATATTCACATTACTATAAATATTATTATAGTTACTGTTGCATCTCTGGAAGTGTGTCTGTCTCTCTCTGTCCATCTGTGTGTCTTTTCTCTCTTTTTCTTCCTCCCCAACCGGTCAAGACAGATGGCCGTCCTCCACAGAGCTGGGTCTGTCTGACGTTCCTGCCTGTTATAGGGAAGGTTTTCGTTGCCACCGTACTCTAAGAGGAATTGTTGGGTCTATGTAAATCATAAATAAGTCATTGAGTGTGGTCTTTACCTACTCTGTAAAGTGTCCTGAGATAACTTTTGTTATGATTCGACACTATAAATAAAATTGAATTGAATTGAATATTTCAACCAGAGTTGGATTGTATGCGTAATTCCCAAAAGACAGGTTTAGTTTAATCCTTCTTTAAAGTATGTTCTCATGTGTAAACATTACTTTTTGTGGATGTACATGTCAGCGTTAAACCAAATAACGCCTGTTTGATGCACATACCAACTGAATGGTTACCAGTGGCTATATTTGGAGTCTTACAAAAGAAACATACTTCCAATAGCTGGCAAGAGCAAAATATTGTTAAATAAAATGTTGAATTCCTCATTTATATCCCCCCTTGTTGTTTGCCTTGTGTTCATTTTCACATGTTCATGACTGATGTAAAGGTGGAATAAAACATCTATGATAACAGTCCTAAATGAATACACAATAGTTTTAACTGTCTACTGTAGAATAACCGAAAAGAGCTAAATGCAAGTATAAACAGCTCCAATATTCCTGAGAATCAACAACTGTGACTGCCACACAATAATGTTGCAAATGTTTTAAATATCCATCACAGAGTGCTGTTTCTTGTGCCGTCAGTTTGCACACAGTGATAAGATTAATCCTTTATCCTAGGTGGTATGTTCCATAGCATGTCTACAGAGGGCTTGTAAAATATAATGGAGTAGACGTCTAGCTCCAACGTTTTCTGACTTAGGGAATGCTTACAGAAAGAAACACACCAGTGGGAGGATCAGAACACATCCATCGTAATAAATTCCATCACACAAGTCTTCTCTTGGTACTTTGCTTTTATTTTTAAATGATCAAATTTGAATCACTAAATATTTTCAACAACATTTATTTATCTGAGATTATTTCAGATTTTTTATTTATTTATACCAGTCAGATAACAATGAGTACCAAGTAAATAATGTAAAACATTACGATATTTTTCAAAGAAATTCCACAAAATATTAAATATTAAAGGTTGAATATGGAGAATATGGAGAACGAGCAGAACACCACCAGTGTCTCAAGATCATAGTCGCAACAACAAAAATAATTCCACCAGTCAGGTTGCCATCTTCATTCATATAGTGCGCATGCGCGGAAGTTGCATGCTGCCTGGTACTGCTCTAGCCTTTGAGTTCGCTTTTTTAAACTTTCTTAACTTTTATTCTCTTTTTGGCCATTCTGTTTCTTCACCCTAACTTCTGTAAATTTGTTTGTTTTTTTCGTGCCGTTTTTAACAATGTCGTTTCCACCGGACACGCTGCCTTTGTTTACTCTGGAGAACAGCTGATTGCGCTAATGCCGACTGGCATAGCAGCCAGACCAGCTGAGATTCCACCCGAACTCTGGAGAAAAACACACCAGGGATGGAGAGGTGGGAAGCAACATCGGGGCAATAGAGGAGGGTCAAGACGGGGCGGGCTTATGGAGAGGAGATTTAAGCCATGTCTCTCTTCTGTTGTTATGGGAAATGTACTCTACAACAAAAATGGATGAACGAACAATGCTGACACGGAGCCACCCGGAGTGCAGTCTGATGTGTTTCATAGAGACATGGCTGCACAGGAACATTACGGACCCAGGACCCCAATGGTGTATTTCCAAGGGTGCTTAGAGCCTGTGTCCCCCAGCTGTGTGGAGTACTGAGTCAAGTCTTCAGCCTGAGCCTGCACCGCCAGAGGGTCCCTGTGCTGTGGAAGACGTCCTGCCTCGTGCCTGTGCGAAGACGCCGTTTCCCAGTGGCCCTCAGGACTACAGGCCGATGGCCCTGACGTCCCACATCATGAAGACCATGGAGAGACTCGTCCTGGAGTAACTAAGGCCTATGGTCAGGCCCTTCACTGATCTACTACAGTTCGCTTACAAGTCCCACCTGGGAGTTGAGGACTGCATCACCTACCTACTGAACAGAGTCTACAGTCATCTGGACAAGCCTGCGAGCACTGTGAGAGTCATGTTCTTTAACTTCTCCAGTGCATTCAACACCATCCGTCTAGCTCTACTGGGTGAGAAGATGGCTTTGATACAGGTGGAGGCCCCCATTGTGTCCTGGATTGTGGATTACCTGATGGGCAGACCACAGTATGTACGCCTACAGAAATGGGTGTCTGACAGGGTGGTCAGCAACACTGGGGCCCCACAGGGGACTGTCCTCTCTTCCTTTCTCTTCACCCTCTTCACCTCAGACTTCAACTATTGAGTCCTGCCACCTTCAGAAGTTTCTGATGACTCAGCAATAGTTGGCTGCACTGGAAAGGGGGATGAAAGTGAATACAGGACTGTTGTGGGCAACTTTGTCACTTGGAGTGAGCTGAATCATCTGCAGCTCAACGTGACTAAAACAAAGGAGCTCGTAGTGGATCTGAGGAGGGTGAAAACACCTGTGATCCCTGTCTGTAGGGGGTCCCTGTGGACACTGTAGAGGAGTATAAGTACCTGGGGGTGTAATTCAATAATAAGTTGAGCTGGCCTAGAAACACAGAGGCTGTCTACAAAAAAGGCCAAAGTCGACTCTTTTTCCTAAGGAGGCTGAGGTCCTTTAACATCTGCCAGACAATGCTGAGGATGTTTTATGAGTCTGTTGTGTCCAGTGTGATCTTCTTCACTGTCACATGCTGGGGCAGTGGACTGAACCAACAGACTGAACAAACTGATCAGGAGGGCCGGTGATGTCATGGGGGAGGAGCTGGAAACCCTGATGACCGTGGCAGAGAGGAGGATGCTGTGCAGGCTCCGGTCTATCCTGGACAATGTCTCCCACCCTCTACGACACACTGGCCCAGCAGAGGAGCACCTTCAGCAGAAGACTCCCCGCACCCAGATGCACCAAAGAGCGCCACAGGAAATCTTTCCTGCCTGTGGTCATTAAAATATACAATGCATCTCTAGGAGAGTCTGTCACCCCCTCTCTGTAATATGGACTCACCCATTAGCAATCTGTTCTTTGCACATTTTAACATTACTTTTCACATTATTACAGTACTTTTGATCAGTATATATTACTATTGTAAATTTGATATTTGATATATGTATACTGTATATACCGTATATACTGTTTTTACAAATATATGTTATCTGTATAATATTGTTGTTGTTTAATATGTTGTTTGTATAGCTGGTGTTTGCAACGAAAACAATTTCCCCCTGGGATTATTAAAGTATTTCTGATTCTGATTCATTGCCCAGTAGCCTACAGGAGACCAAAGTATGTTTGAGCCTGTTTTTAACCCAATCCCCTCTGGCAAATCTCACCATAAAAACAAGAATTGCAGAGGAGTCTGACTGACAGTTACCATTAGCACTTACCATTAGCCATTACAGCTAAGTAAACATGAAAGTTAGCTTGCCGATCGAGGAGAAACGTAGCCATTTGGGCGTGCGTTTTAATGGCGTTGAACTCCTTTACCTCAGTCCATGGACTGATTGCTTGGCCTATATTGACTCTGGTTTTTGCCCGTCTCCAGTCACTCAGCTGCTGGGACAAATAACGCCCCCTTCACTGAGGCTCCGAAGCAGCTGCAGGATTGGCAAACTCCAGTTCACGCAATGCCAGCCTACAGTAGCTCCACCCAACAGACAACCCTTGCAACCCGCAACGCCCAACGCTATTGGCTGCTACAATGGAAACAGAGCGGGGACAGAAAGTCATTGTCAAAATTTTAAAATATGAATTCAGACTAACTATATCTTTTTATGGAAAAGCAATATTTTTCATTCTGTACACCCCCCTGTTTTTGTTGATTTTTTTTTCTTTAAATATAGCTTTTAATAAAAATTCTACATATTCAACCTTTACTAATGAAACCTGTAACAGAGTTAAAACAAACTAGCTGCAAATGATTGAAAATGTTTGGTGAATAAAGCATAGTGGTCTGGGGAAGAATCATGAAATGTGTCTAATTTAGACATTCATAGTTCCATCTAAAATGAAAGAGAGAATCTTTATCACATAAACCTGTTATGATCTGTGATTAAGTACATGTCAGTATGAATGCATACATATGATAATACAGGAAGCCAGACTTTTGCATTCTCGTGTGTTGAGTTACGACATGTTGGAATAAAGTCGAGCTAAAGACAATCCTCTGTCTCCTCATAAATATATATTGAACAAAGATTGCAACACTTCACAATCTAATTTTATTCCTTAAATCCAGGCACAAATCCAATGCTATATAAGCATCAACAGGAAGCTGCAACTGTGACTCCACCATCAGAATGTTGCAAATGTTGTAGATGTCCCTAGCAGGTAGAGTCGGGCCATACTGCCTCATGTCTATGGTAGCGATAACAACTGATGCCCATTTAATCGTCTGACAATGCTTGAATCGGCTGGCCTTGTTATGTCATACGTTAATGAAAAGATTGCTTCACAGGAAGTGTCAGTATGATTTTATTTTGTATATTTTGGGTGCATTTCCTGTCTGAGGTTGGCACTGTCCTCAGAGTAGCAGCTGCAACTGGAACTGTCCTGAGAGTGGCGCCTGCAGCCAGACCCCTCTCTTGCCTTTCCCTTATAACCTTCATTTATACCTTGTTGCTTTGGATCACAAGGGTACTTTAAGCATTAGCACATCAACCCCTTTAGAAGAAACTGTCTGTCGTGGCCAAAACGCAAGTTAAGGTGGATGTGCATTAGGGTAAATGATTTGTATTGCTTATAAATCAAACTTTTTGTTCATTTTATGAATAAAAATACTTTGTAAATGTTACATTGTTTTCTTTGAAATAATGTAAATGCTTCCAATTATTTGGGTATTTTGTAGGTAAAACAGTAAAGTGGCATTACCTCTGCAATTTTATATAGCTGCAAAATCTGACAGGCAAACTGACAACAAGGTCAAACTGTAGCCAAACACACAGCAGACCTAATGTGGATGAACTCTTTCAATGCAACCCACTTCTTTCGTAACATTATGTAAGGTTATGCCAACTGCACAGACTTACTCATTGTTACATATTTGCCCAGCCGAGGGGTGGTAATAGAGTCCAGCACACAGTGTCACATTTATTGATCCTCCTCTTCCAGCCACAATCCCCATATACACACTCTGGTCTCTTCCCACATAGTACCCTGTTGGGCAGTGAACAAAACAACACAAACTCAATACAGTGATTTGGTATTTTTCAAAAAGCCCTGTAATAATCATATTCAGTTTATATTAAATTAGTTGTTAATAAGTTTTGTTAAAATTTTATCCCAACTGCGTCAGGTTCACCTTTTGGAAAACATTGGGTTATGTTAAACTAGAGGTAGATTATTATTACCTAAAGAATAACCATAGAATTGAATCAACACATATCAGTGTTCAAGGATAACTCCATCTAACATTGCGTAATCTCACTCTGTCAACATATCCTGCATGTTGCCTCTGGCCCTTGTGAAGGAAGACCAGTCAGTTGTAGCCCACTTGTGCAAATGTGCAAGAATCAACGGATAATAATGGATTTTTCAATTCTTGAAGTGCTATTTATATTTTTTTTTAAATTTTGTTTCCCAGATCACACTATTTAAAAAATTCCTCTCTGTAACCACTGACATATAGAGATGTCTAGATTGTGTTTGTATGTAACTTATAATCTATAAATCAATTCTACTGAAATGCCACTCCACAATCCTCTGATTTGCGCTTTAACAAGCTGCGTGAAGTGTTTCGGTGCTGCTTAGTGTCCAAGTGTGGAAGATCGATTGCCCTGATTATTCTATACAGCTGTTTGTTGCTGTATTAAGCTAATTAATGCATATTAAACTTCAATGAATAACAGCTCAGAAAATTGATTTTTTTTTTAAGTTAGAGTTTTAGGCTCTACACATGTACCATGTGGGTTGTGTTTCTCAATAATAATTAAATTAACCCATTGCTTCATGCCACAAAGGGGACATTTTTTCACAATATCTGAACTTGTGGCACACAATGTAAAGTTCAGTTAAGATGCTGGCACACAGTGCCAGTCTTCTTGGTGATGGTACCTGAAACATCAGTACACTCAGCTCATGTCTGTTTTGAGACTGATACTGCCTGTTTACTGAGTACACATCTGGCATTGGTATGGAGGCTTGTGCTGTGGAACATTCCAGTTAATCCATTCACAGAATATATGACATACTGAGAAGTTGAGCCATACCTGGAAAGGAAAGTTGGCACAAATTAATGAATATCATCTATGATACATCTCAAATATATAACTATGTAATCTATGATTATAATGTATTTGATGGCACCCCTATCACTCCACAAAACAAAGCTAGAGAGAGAGTAATAATCAGCTAATAATAATAATATTAAGAAGAAGAAATACAAACATATACACAAATGTATATATGTCACAGCCACATTTCTGTGTTTTTTCTTAATGAGCAAGGCACACACTGGAGTTGAGTTGAGTCGAGTGGATTTATTTCCCTTTTCAAAGGAACAGAGAGTAAAAAGGGCGTCACACAGAGTCCAATACACAGCATCTCTCTCCACACAGCTCAGAGTGTCAGTGCTCACTCAAGCTTTATAAATTTAAAGCTAATTATCCACATGTGGACATTTCCAAATTTAAATAAAGCATACATTTTTTTCAAAGAAACTAATAAAATAAAACCAGTATATAAAATATATACATCAGCCAATAACAAAAATATGAATAATGAAAAGGATCTTTAATGAAGTGTAACAATTTACCTTATTTTTCCTCTCACTCATATCAACTTATTTTATATATATATTTTTTTCAGGTTGCAGGTTGACTTAGACCAGAGACTCACCTTTCTGCCTGAGATTATTACAACTACTCTGAGGCCGAACCTGGTCTTGTGGTCAACCTCCCAAAAGTCTCTTTTCATTTTGGACCTAACTGTACCATGGGAGTCTGCAGTTGGTCAAGCATATGAGCGTAAGCGGCTGAAGTACTCTGACATAGCAGCTGAAGCAGAACAACATGGCTGGCGTGCCCAGGTGCTACCGGTTGAGGTTGGGTGTAGAGGAATTGTTGCCACTTCCACAACAAAGCTTCTCAAAAGCATGGGAGTGCGAGGACAGGCTTTCAGACAAGCTGTCAAGTCATTGTCAGATGCTGCCGAACGAAGCATTAAGAAAAGGATCTTTAATAAAGTGTACCAAATTTACCTTATTTTTCCTCTCATTCACACCAACTTATTTTATATTTTTTTCCGATAAGCTATAATAGAAACCTCAATAACAGGCATACATTTTCAAAAGAACAGAGAGCAAAAAGGGCGTCTCACACAGTTCCATGCGCAGTATCTCACTACAGAATGAAGAAAAGAAATTGTACATACAATCATACAGCAGTACTCAAGATGTCCACACAGACACGCAGTGGAGCTTCTAACACGTGCTCTAACTCAGGAAACCCCGTAGCAACTGCCGCTAGCATTAAGCTAATTCACAAATGTTTTAGTACACATAAAAGTCCGTTTGTTTTTACAACAACTTAACAACTGGAAGTTTTCTGAACGACAGGAGGTTGACACGCATACTTAGCAGCATGTCACAAGGCAGTGTGCATTATGAACATTATTTAAGAGCGACAAACAAAACTTCAAAGAGACATGTAAACATGACTTACCAGCTCGGAGCGTCAGTGCTCACTGAAGCTGGACACACAGATGCAACGCCAAATTACTCCCCAGGGAAACAAAAAATAAGGTATGAAATAATATAATATGGAGCCCATTTACAACAGAAAACGATTTGGGGGGAGTTCACAATAGAAAATACTGTGAATATACGATCAAAAAAAATTAAAATGAAATAAGATACAATTATATTTAGCTCAGCTACATTCCCCAGTCACTTTCAAAGCGGGGAACATAGGACTCGGAAATACAGGGCCGCTCCCGTCTTCAATGACAACTTGTGATCTGATTCCACTTTCACGTTTGGTATGTAAATAAAACTCCAGAGAGCCGGATAAGTGCATCTGCAGTTGAATAAGGAACAGACGGTCACAACGCCGAGAGACTGATAATCAAATCCAGAACACACAAGTTACTCTCAGTGGTTTCTGTGAAATGAGAAATACTTTCAAAATAATAATGTTAACAAATACACAGAGCTACAGGCTCAGGCATTCTGGGGACAGTCTGTGAATAAGGATGTACTTCCTCTCACACACACAGGGAGTAGACGGGCCTTAATGTGGACACAAAGCCACAGCTCTATTGAGCCATGAATTCCTATAACCCTCAGTAGTAATGACTTCATGACCTTCTTTAATGATTAAATTATAACGGTTAGAGACAAAATCAACTTGACTGGGACCAATTTTTCTTCAAACTCAGGAACCTTAGAAAAAACTGTACAACCTGATATATTCTTGAAGTGCTTTTCTAAAGTTGACCTTAACAAACTAACTTCTACAATTTGGCATCAAAGCCTCTACTTGTCTCCTAGACTCTATTCCAACTAAGTTACTTAAAAAAGTGTTACCTTTAGTTAGCACTCCTGTATTAGATATGATTAACATGTCTTTATCAGCAGGTTATGTACCACAGTCTTTTAAAGTAGCTGTAATTAAACCTCTTCTTAAAAAGTACAGTCCTGATCCTGAGGTAATAGTCAACTATAGACCTATATCTAACCTTTCTTTTCTCTCTAAGATCCTCCAGAAATTAGTCACCAAACAACTGTGTGACTTTTTACACATTAATGAGTTATTTGAGGACTTCCAGTCAGGATTTAGAATGAATCATAGCACTGAAACTGCACTGGTAATTATTACTAATGACCTTCTAATAGCTTCAGACAAAGGACTTGTCTGTTTTACTAGATCTTAGTGCCTCCTTCGACACTATTGACCATCACATTCTGTTACAGAGACTGGAACATCTAATTGGCATTAAAGGAACCGCATTAAGCTGGTTTGGGTCATATTTATCAGATCGATCTCAGTTTGTACATGTTAATGACAAATCCTCCATGTACACTAAAGTTAGTCATGGCTCTTCAGCTTGGATATGCTTCCCTTAGGAAATATTATATGGAAGCATTCCATAAATTTCCATTGTTATGCTGATGATACGCAATTATATTTATCGATCAAACCAGAAGAAACTGATCAGTTAGCTAAACTTCACATGTTTATTACGGAAATAAAAACCTGGATGACCTGCAATTTTCTGATGTTAAACTAAGATAAAAAAAGTTATTGTACTTGGCCCTGAATGCCTCCGAAACTATCTAAAGATATTGTTACTCTGGATGATGTGTTGTCCTACAGCACTACAGTAAGGAATCTGGGTGTAATTTTTGATCAGGATATGTCCTACAATTCTCACATAAAACTAAAAACAAGGACTGCATATTTTCACCTGCGTAATATTACAGAAATTAGGGACATTATGTCTCAGAAAGATGCAGAAAAACTAGTCCATGCATTTGTAACTTCCTGGCTGGTGTATTGCAACTCCTTATTATCATGCTGCTCCAATAAATCTCCTGCAAGTCTCCCCCTCTCTCCATCACCCCATTTCCTGTCCATCCTATATAATAAAGGCTTGAAAAACTGGCAAAAAAAAAGTCTCTAATTGGTCCAAAATCCGGCAGCCCGTGTACTGACTAACACCAATTGAAGAAATCATACAGTGCCTATGGAAAGTCATAATACTCTTTTTTTTCACCATGAAATGAGAATACTTTTTTTTTTAAATCCAGCATGATTTACACATTTTGCATTCCTGTAAAAGATTATTTTTTTCAAAATCTCTGAAAAGTAATAAAATAGAAACTAGAATAGTAGGGTTGGAAAAGTGACGAGTCCCCAGATTAAATACTTTGTGGAGGCAACTTTTGCTTTAATTACAGCCATGTTTGGATATGTCTCTACCAGCTTTGTGCACCTATAGTAGGAAATATTTCCCCATTCTTCCTTGCAGAACTGTTCAAGTTCAGTCAGATTCTGTGTGAGTGGTGATGCACACTCTTCAAGTCCATACACAGATGTTCTGTAGGGTTTAGGTCAGGGCTCTGACTAGGCCACTCAAGTGTCTAGCAGAGGGCTGCAGGTTTCTTCAAGAATTTGGGTGGACTTGGCAGCATCCATTTTCCTTCAATCCTGACCAACTGCCCAGACTCTGCTGAAGAGAAGCAAGCCCACAACATAATGCTGCCACCACCATGCTTCACTGTAGGTATGGTGTGTTTTGGGTGGTGTTCTGTGTTTGGTTTCTGCCAAACATAGCGCTTGGAGTTCAGCCCAAAAAGTTCAGTTTTGGTCTCATCTGACCATATAACCTTTAGTCACATGGCATCAGAATCTTCTATATGTTTTTTGCATACTGTAAACAAGACTCAGTGTGGCATTTTATCAGAAGAGGCTTCTTTCTTGCTACCCTACCATACATGTAGAACTTGTGAAATTGTTGTCACATGCACAGATCACCCAGCCTATGCTATTAAGACTTGTAACTCCTTCAAGGTCAACATGAGCCTCTTGGTAGCTTCCCTGATCAATTTTTTCCTGGCTCGGTCATCCACTTTGGAAGGGCAGCCGGATCTAGGCAAGGTCCATATGCCTTATGCCTTTCACTTCTGGACAATACTTTAAACGATCTTCAGATGGAAAGTTAAAGCCTTTGAAATCTTTGTATATCCTTTTCCTAACTTGTGCCTATCCACAACTTTATCCTAGAGCTCTTTGGAAGGTATCTTTCCAACCATGGTGATGGTGTTATTATTTGTGTTTGTGTGGTACACTCAAAACTAGTCCACCATTTCAGTTTTTAGATTTATATTGATATCTGATGTTCATTTATTTACATAGTTGAGTATCTTATTTTTCACTGATTATTGTGGTCTAATATTGTTGTGGGGACCAGAAGTAATTATTTCAATATTTGTTGTGAGTCAAAAACCTTACTACTGGGAAACGGGACGGTAGAACCAAAGTGTGAGCTCTGTGTGCCCAATGGACTCCTATGGCTGAGGGGTACTTCTGCTTCCTTATAAGACGGATGCGTAGCATTCCTGTATTAAGATTTACATGCATTTCAATTTAATTCAATTCAATTTTATTTATAGTGCCAAATCATAACAAAAGTTATCTCAGGACACTTTACAGAGTAGGCATAGACCCAGCAATTCCCCCATAGAGTACGGTGGCAACGAAAACCTTCGCTATAACAGGCAGGAACGTCGGACAGACCTAGCTCTGTGGAAGACGGAAGAAAAGGAGAGAGAAAGAGAGAAACACGAAGATAGACAAAAGACAGAGAGACTGACACACTTCCAGAGATGCAAGCAGCCAGCGAGCAACAGTAACTATAACAATATCTATAGTAATGTGAACATGACCCACATGTTATGGCAGTCTAAACAGCAGAACAGCAGGAACACGCACATCCAAGGTGACAGAACATGAAAATGATAATAATTATGACAAACATGATCAATGATGAGTAGGGGCAATAGCAGCTACGATACAGCAAGACATACCACTGATGATGTTTTTATGGCTAAAAATTCTATAATTTATAAGACTAGTGACAGTATAAATGACTAATAGTGATTGAAGTAGCAGGAAGAATCATGCAGGACCAGGGCAGCAGGCACCACCAACATCAGCAGAGACCTACACACAGGACCACGGCAGTAGGCACCGACACCATTGGCAGAGATCTGCACACAGGACCATGGCAACAGGCACCACCACAATCAGCCGAGACCTGCGCACAGGACCAGGGCAGCAGGCACCACCAGCATCAGCAGAGACCAGCACACAGGACCACGGCAGCAGGCACTGACACCATCGGCAGAGACCTGCACACAGGACCACGGCAACAGGCACCACCACCATCAGCCGAGACCTGCGCACAGGACCAGGGCAGCAGGCACCACCAGCATCAGCAGAGACCAGCACACAGGACCATGACAGCAGGCACCACCACCATCAGCAGGGACCTGATACACAGGACCACGGCAGCAGGCACCACCACGATCAGCAGAGACCTACACACAGGACCACGGCAGCAGGCACCGACACCATCGGCAGAGACATGCACACAGGACCACGGCAACAGGCACCACCACCATCAGCCGAGACCTGCGCACAGGACCAGGGCAGCAGGCACCACCAGCATCAGCAGAGACCAGCACACAGGACCAAGGCAGCAGGCACCACCACGATCAGCAGAGACCTACACACAGGACCACGGCAGCAGGCACCGACACCATCGGCAGAGACATGCACACAGGACCACGGCAACAGGCACCACCACCATCAGCCGAGACCTGCGCACAGGACCAGGGCAGCAGGCACCACCAGCATCAGCAGAGACCAGCACACAGGACCACGGCAGCAGGCACCACCACCATCAGCAGGGACCTGATACACAGGACCATGGCAGCAGGCACCACCACCATCAGCAGAGACCTGCACAGGCCCACGGTAGCAGGCACCACCACCATCAGCAGAGACCTACACACAGGACCACGGCAGTAGGCACCACCACCATCAGCAGAGACCTGTCCACAGGACCACGGCAGTAGTCACCAACACCATCAGCAGAGACCTGCGAGATGACAAAGCACAAACAACTCCGGGGAAGAAGTTGAATTAATAACATGCATTGATGAGACATGAATGACATAGACAGAGAGGAGAGAAGGTCAGATAAGGCATTAAAGTAAATGCAGATGGAATAGCTTCCTTAAATTTAGTTACAGCACTATCAGAGAAATGTCTAGTGTAGAAACTTTTGCCCAGAGGTGAGTAGTCCTGTAATATGAATTCAAAAGTTATTAAAGAGTGGTCTGATAAAATAGGATTCTGTGAAAAGACTATCAAGTCATTGATTTCCACACCATAAGCCAAAACAAGGTTGAGGGTGTGATTTAAACAGTGAGTAGGTTTATGTACACTCTGACTAAAACCAATCGAATCTAGTAGAGAGATAACGTGATACTAGGGCTATTATTAACAATGTCCAGATGAATATTTAAATCTCCTACAATGATTACTTTATCAGATTTAAGGACTAAATTTGACAGAAACTCTGAGTACGGAGTAGGAGCTCGGTACAATATAACAAGTATAATTGGCTGCACAGTTTTCCAGGTTGAATGTGAAAGACTAAGAACAAGACTTTCAAAAGAATTATAATATAGTTTAGGTTTAGGGTTGATTAATAGGCCTGAGTCATAAATAGCTGCAACGCCTCCTCCTCGGCCACTGCCTCGAGGAATATGAGTATTAAAATGACTGGGAGGAGTGGATTTATTTAGGCTAACATATTCTTCATCACACAGCCAAGTTTCAGTCAGACAGAGTAAATCAATATGGTTATCTGATATCAGATAATTTATTAATACAGCTTTAGATGACAGAGATCTGATGTTTAAAAGTCCACATTTTATTTTCTAATTTTGTTGCATTATTGCAGATTTTGGTGTTTTTCTGTATAGCTTCGCTTCTGTTAATTTTTGATTTAATTGATTTAGATGATCATGAGGCACACAGCGTTTGTATAGGATACTGAGCTGGAAAGTAATCCACAGGGAGCACGGAGAGGTGTGTAAGACTGCAGCTCTGCTTGCTGTGCGTCTGTGGTAAGGGCAGCACAGAGAGGTGTATTAAACTGTGACTCTGCATCCTGATCCCAGCACTGGGTTGTTGTCAGGAGGTGGTGGTGGTGCAGGACCGGACAGTCAGGTCAATGTTGACGGATAAAAGTCTTGACCCTTCCTGGTTAGGGTGTAGGCCGTTGTGTCTAAAAAGCTTGGGTCTTCTAAAAAAAGCAAATGGAATGCTCTTCCCCAGGCAGTATCATTTAAGCCACAGGTGCAGCTGGCGGAGGCGGCTGTGTATGACGTCACCAAAACGGGGCGGGGGAAGCGGGCTGGAGATGATCACACGCTTCCCTGTGTTTAGCAGGCGGTCCACCATGGACCTGAAGTCCGGCTAGAGGACCTTGGACTGGCGTTTCTTTAAGTCGCTGGTGCCGGCTTGCAGCACCAGTGTGGAGGCCGACCTGTGTTGTGAGCACAGCTGGAGGGCGGAGCACTCAACATCCCTGTACTCCAGGGTAGCAGAAAGTGTGGCTGCAGCGCACCCTCACGTGCCTGTCCATCGAGATTCCGACAACCAGCACGGGGGGAATGCGCTGCCTCTCGGCTGCTCCTAACCGGGGCGGAGCGGGGGGGTTGGTTTGGGTGAGCGGACCCCGGCTCCTGGGTCGGCGAGAGCCACGACCGGCTGTGTGGGCGGATCCCGGAGACGAGCTGGAGTGCTAACCGAGCGGTGGGAAGTCCTGCAGGCTTAGGACGTCAAACCTGTTATCCAGTGGTAGATCCGGAGGCGGAGGAGGGAGAGATGGGCGAGCCCCAGTGCCCCTGTTCATCACTGACCAGGGTTCCCTCGGCTTGAGTGGAGTAGAGCTCACCAGACCCGGAGCCACCACTCCGTTCTCCCTGGTGGAGCACTGCCACTCCGCGGGGAGAAGGCAGGAGGTGGAGGGTGCCGATGACTTGGGCCTGGCACCCTGTTGCTGCCAGCGGGACTCGGTGAGTGTTGGTGCCGAAGATCCGGTGGTGATGGAGCCAGTCCATGGCAGGGTGGTGTTGTCGGCAGCCGTCATGGTACGGTCACCAGCGCCGGAAGCCTTAAGATGGTTGAGTAACTTCGCCTGAGTTGAGGCGATGTTGAAAAGTTCCAGGAGGATTTTGTCTTCTCCTTGAGGTCAGCCTTTCAGGCCAGAGACGTTTTCCCTCAGCTTTGAGAGCGTGGGGAGACAGGACTCACACACAGCCATCATGTTGCAGCCTGTGCTGGGTATCCATCACCCCGGGGCACAGAACCGTCACAGGGAGGCGAGTTAAATTAAATTAAATTTTCCTGAGCCGAGTTGGCGGGAAACCCGATGAATTCAAACGACGCATGGGTATGCGTAGGTGACGTAGACAGTTTAATGCAATGCAATACAATGCGATACAGACCAATACCAGCATAGACCAATACAGACCTCTAGGTCTCCTCCTGTTTGTGGTTGGGGCTTATAAGTTGGGACTTAGGCTGAGCATTGGTCTCTGGCTATCCCTTGGCAGAGACCTGGTCCCGTTTCCCTGAAACTTTGTCCGTTTCAGACAACCCACTACTGTGTCCTGACTCTCCACAGACAAAGCAGTGGTTGCATTCCTGTAGGTCCTGGTCGGTGCATTTTTGGCAATGGTCTTCCCCTTTTCTGGAAGGAGGAGTCAACTCAGTAGAGGTTGAGGAAGTCTGCCTGAAGGTAAGGGGGAAGGTGTGACAGGGGGTGAGGTGATATTTGAGCAGGCGGTGTTGGTAGGTGAGCTGTGCATGAGTTGACATATGGCGTGGGGGTTGGCCAAGTCTGCGCTGATTCTCGATCTCATCACTTAATATTTTCATTACCTGGCCAAGAATTTCCTCATCTGTGATCCGGCTGTTGGAGATAAGAGGTCTCAATCTCTGTTGAAGTTCTGCATGCTTTGCTCCCAGACCCTGGTAGATCATGTGGTTGTCTTGGATTCATAAGAGATTTCTGCATTGGACTGCCTTGATTGGAGCATTCATTTTTGTTTTAGTCCAATCATGCGGTACCAAAACTGACTGCTGTTCGGCCAGGCACTCCTCCTCCCTTCTTATGAACTCTGGCTTCACTTTTAAAACTCAAGTTGGGAGGAGCTGATTCAATAAAAACAGCACCACTGTTATCCTGATTTAACCAGGTTTCAGTTAAAAATAAACAATCAAGATTTTGCTTGATAATGAAATCATTGATTAAATATGTTTTTCCTGCCAATGACCTGATATTTAATAAGGCTAGATTTAGTGTGATAGCATCATTATTATCTGCCACATGTTTTAGGATTGGCTGTGACTGATGAGGGAAGGATGCTAGATTTGATAAATTTGCAGAATGAGTTGGGTTTTTTTTGCTTAGCCTTTTTCGATAACTTATCAAGGCTTAAACTGAAGAAGCTATCGACTTGGGCCCTGACTTCTCCTGGAAAATCCATGAGTACAGTCCGTACTGTAGTCTGAGCCCAGCACATATCAGCTGGAGCTTGCTGTATTCTGTACACAAGTCACTGAACGTGCTGTACTGTTATCAGGTTGTTGAGACAGAAGATGATTTTGCCGTCGAGGTGGGAGTGGTGCATTATGTGTCTTTGTTGATTTGGCCAGAACTGGACTTAGAGCGAGTGATGGGAGAGGGGTCATTGGGGGAGGATGCGATGAGTCATTTAAGAGATGGAATCTAGGAATCGGGCGGTTAGTGACTTTGGTCCGAGCAGTGACCAGGGGTCCGTTTCACAAAGCAGGTTCAATAAACTCTGAGTCTAACCCTGAACTCTGAGTTGATCTACTCTGAGATAGGAAACTCTGAGTTTTCAGTTCCAGAACAGCTGATTTGCGTTAGTTTGTACAACTCGGAGTAGTTTGACCTGGAGTTAAGCGCGTGCACCACAAGTATAAAAAGACAGCATCAATGGAGCCCTGGTAGTCTATTAGTTTATTTCATTTAGGTGCCTTCCCGCGGGGGAGAAGCGCACTTGGCAGCAGCTTAAGATGAAACATAAAAACATTGTTCAAACAGGTAAAACATCGGCACAATCTCATGGTGATACCTCATTTTAAGCATGTTTTACATTATAAAGTAAATATTACCGTAAGTGGCTGTTATATACGTTGTATAAAAAACTCCCATTTGCAAATAACGCAGCGCAACACACAATATCTGCTGGGATGTGAGAGCATGACTTTGGTTGTTAATGTTGTAAATGTAAGGACGGAGGAGGTTGTGTATGTAAATGATGGATTGTGACATGAAACGGTGTTGTGCCGTATTCAGCACCTCTGCCGTGAAATGCACCCCCTCGCATTATAGGTGATTTTCTGGATCAGAAGGCTGTTGTTTGGACTTATAGGAGTAGTTTATATACAGGTAACCCAATTAAAAGCACACACTTTTGAACCTATGAATTGCAAGAAATGCTGGGATTATATTTAGGAAACGCTGAGTCAAATACATTCAACTTGCTCAAAAGATCCATTGAATTCATTTTGTAATTATGGCTGCAGTATATTTCCAAAGAACATACAAAAAGGTGTTGTTTTGTGTTCGTTATATATTTATTTATTTTTGTTATATATATATATATATAAACTACTCCTATAGGTGGAAACAACAGCCTTCTGATCCAGAATATCACCTATATTGCGAGGGGGTGCATTTCACTGCAGGGGTGCTGAATACGGCACAACAACTACGGTACCGCTGGAAATGCAAGGACGTCTATGCGCGGTCTGATAATCATCTCCCGACGAATATTTAATTCTCTGCGCAGTAATGCTGCACCTTCATCCACGGGATCGTTATCAAAAGGACATGCCATGGAAGTGAAAATAGTCACAACCTAATAAAACTTCAAATGTAGGCCTACTTACTGATTTTTATACGTTGTATAACAAAACTCCCTTTTGCAAAAAAACGCAGCGCAACACACAATATCTGCTGGGATATGAGAGCATAACTTTGGTTGTTAATGTTGGAAATGTAAGGACGGATGAGGTTGTGTATGTAAATGATGGAATGTGACGTGAAACTGTACCGCTCAAAAAGATAATTGCCTGGAAATAATAATAAGAAATAATTAACACCCCACACAGAAGGGCCCCAGCCGGGACTCAAACTGGGAAGCCTCCTGCTATGAGGCAACAGTGCTAACCATTACACCACATAGTGTATTCCTGTATAATATAGGTAAAATACTAACATAAAAATAATTTTGCTTTAAACAACAATATTACTAGTCATACAAAAGAATGTCTCTCTCATTTACAACAGTAAGTGCAACAACCTGAACTACAATAAGAGATTTATCTGACTAAAAGGACAGGCTACGCATTTAATTATAAAACATCATGTCAGCGCTTTTCATATACTCTAAACTCGACTCTGGGCTTGATTTTATTCCACACATCAGAAATACTACAAAGATTGTTTTTTACCATCTTGAGAATATAGTCAGAGTTCGCCCGTTTCTGTCTCTGGCCAGCACAGAGGTGCAAATGCATGCTTTTATCTCTAGCCAGTTAGTTACTGTAATGCCCTGCTCTCTGGTCTCCCAAAAGAGAGCATTTCACATCTTCTGCTGCTCCAGAACTCAGCTGCACGTCTGCTGACGAAGACCAGAAGGTGGGCTCACATTACACTAGTTTTAGAATGGCTGCATTGGCTCCCTGTGCGCTTCAGGATTGATTTGAAGGTTCTTTTATTTGTTTTTAAGTGTTTTAACGGCCTTTGACCTTCTTATCTGTCTGACCTGCTTTTACCATATTGGCCCTCGCGGACCCTGAGGTCCTCCAGTACTGGTCTTTTATCCGTTCCCAATGTAAGAACCAAAACCTGTGGTGAAGCCTCATTTTATCATTACGGCCCTCGCCTGTGGAACAGCCTGCCGGAGGGCCTCAGGGCCACTGAGTCTGTTGATGCTTTTAAACGCAGGCTCAAGACTCACCTTTTTAATTTAGCTTTTAACAGAGTCCTCTTTCACTCTTTAAGTATTACTCATTCATCCTGTCCTGTCATTTTTCCTTGTCTTTTCATTTTCTCTTAAAGGTTTTATTATTAATTTACTTGTTTATTTTTGTTTTGCTCTCAGTTATTCATATTAACATTCATTTATGTTGTTTTAGGAGGTTTTTAATTTCTTTTAGTACCTATTTTATTTATTGTTTCTTAGTTTGCAGCTCGATTGTTCCCCTTATGGTTGCCCACCACTCCAAGAGCTCTGCCTGGCCTGCCTGCGGGGGGGCCGTCCTGGGGGTTGTCCTGGCCTGGATAGTTGACCCAGGGCTTTATTGCCATGGTATGGGTGCCTATCTGTCCGGGTTGGGGTGGTCTTTGTGGTGGCGTCCCCTGTAGTTGTGGGCTTAGATGGCTCTCGGCTGGGATGGCCCCCTTAGAATGGTGTTTCCTCACTCGGTCTATCAGTGCCTCCGTGCTCAGCCATACAGCCATACTTCATTTTATCTTGGGGAGGGTTCTGGGGTGTAGGGAACGTATCGGTGTAGTATGTGTACGATTGAGGGAGTGGGAGCACTTTGGGCTGCATTTTTATGGGTGAAAGGTGCTATAAAAATAATGCTGATTTGATTTGATTTGTTACACTACACTCCAGTTACTTTCTCAACCTTTAAATCACATAAATAAGCATCTTATACATCTATGTCAGGTGTTCAGGGCCAAAGTAAACTTATCCTCTATACCAGGGTTATTCAATTCATTTGGAATTCGGGCCGGTTGACGGAAATGATCCAAATTGAGCAGCCTGAAAAATATGAGCATCACATCAGTGGATATTGTAACAATGTAGCGACAAAGGAGTATAAATTGTCTTTATTTTATCAATGTAAATAATAGTCATAGGCCTCAAAGTGCAACAAGCTTGTCAAAAAACAATCCTTGTGAATCTAACATACCTGTTAACCAGAGGTTTTCACTCAATTTTCAAAGTTTGAGGCTCTTGTCCTTTACTTGAGTATTTTATTTATATGCTACTTTATACTTCTACCTCACTACAAATCAGTGGAAATATTCTACTTTTTACTCCACTACATTTATCTGATTACTTCAGCTACTAGTGACTTTACCAGGCTTACAAGTACATATGAAATTTGTTTATTCAACAAAAACTGGACTGACAAAAATGTAATTAAAAGTAACATGAATGCAGAGTATTTTCACAGTTCAGTGGGAAAGTGGTGTTGAAGTTAGCATGATTTTTCTGAAAAGGCCTTATCAACTTAAACTCATTACACACCGATATGGCTGCAGAGTAAACACATGCTTCACAGTGACAGAAACAAAATCTTCTCTGTCCATTCTCTGGTGAACTGGTAGTTTTCTGTCAACCTTTCTTTTTTCAGAGTAGAAAAAGACATTGCAGTGGTGATTTAACCACAGATTTAACCAGACTGAAACGATTGAGAACAACAAAAGAAACCAAAGAGGAAGCTGTGGCCGCGCGCCTACAGGGAACGCATGGAGCAAGTCCCAGCACTCCGGTAATTGACGCGCTGAGACGGTAGCGCTGAGACGGATACGAGAAAGGCAGCGGCCATGAATTACTTTTTTACACAGGCTTCTACTCCAGTAAATATTCCCTTGCGGGCTAGATACGGACCGAGGACCGCATATTGAATAGCTCTGCTCTATATGATGTGTGTTTTCCAACAAAATTCTATGCCAACGGCCGTGGCCGTTGTACAACATGTCCGTTTGGTATGAAGTCCCAAACCAAAAAGTTATTAACTCGACATTCCACAGTTAAAATGTGATTTTCACAGTTTACCAACCTGAAATGGAGACAGGAGATCCGCCACCTAGAGGTCTGTATTGGTCTGTATCGCATTGTATTGCATTGCATTGCATTGTACTGTCTACGTCATCTACGCATACGCAGCGTTGCTTGAATTCACCGGGTTTCCCGCTACCTCGGCTCCGGAAAATATTGTTTTTAAATTAGTTTATCGATTTCATATTTGCAATCACTCGTGCCCAGCTTTTATTGTATTAATTTCTTCAACTGATTGACCGAAGCATTTAACGTTCGGGCCTGTGGCTGCCTCTGATCACACCGGAGAAGTAAAACACGGAAGTCGTGACGCCGGATCGCACAAGCGAGGCGCCAATTTAAAAGCATTTCGTCAACTCAGCGGGATCTAAAAACAACTGGTGAAGTGGGCTGCCTGCCCAGGAGTGAAGAAGGATCTCCCTGAACTTTCGGCTCCAGGGCCATGATTTAATTTAATTTAACTCACCTCCCTGTGACGGTTCTGTGCCCCAGGGTGATGGATCCCCAGCACAGGCTGCGACATGATGGCTGTGTGCGAGTCCTGACTCCCCACGCTCTCAAAGCTGAGGCAGAACGTCTCTGGCCTGAAGGCTGACCTCAGGGAGAAGAACAAAATCCTCCTGGAATTTTCCAACGTCGCCTTAACTCAGGCGAAGACCATGACGGCTGCCGACAAAAACACCCTGCCATGGACTGGCTCCATCACCACCGGATCTTCGGCACCAACACTCACCGAGTCCCGCTGGCAGCAACAGGGTGCCGGGCCCAAGTCATCGGCACCCTCCACCTCCTGCCTTCCCCCCTGCGGAGTGGCAGTGCTCCACCAGGGAGAATGGAGCGGTGGCTCCGGGTCTGGTGAGCTCTACTCCACTCAAGCCGAGGGAACCCTGGTCAGTGATGAACAGGGGCACTGGGGCTCGCCCATCTCTCCCTCCTCCGCCTCCGGATCTACCACTGGATAACAGGTTTGACGTCCTAAGCCTGCAGGACTTCCCACCGCTCGGTGAGCACTCCAGCTCGTCACCGGGATCCGCCCACACAGCCGGTCGTGGCTCTCGCCGACCCAGGAGCCGGGGTCCGCTCGCCCAAACCAACCCCCCCGCTCCCCCCCTGGTTAGGAGCAGCCGTGAGGGTGCGCTGTGGCCAGACTTTCTGCTACCTTGGAGCCCGCGTCAGGGATGTTGAGTGCTCCGCCCTCCAACTGTGTTCACAACACAGGTCGGCCTCCACGCTGGTGCTGCAAAACGGCACCAGCGACTTAAAGAAACGCCAGTCCGAGGTCCTCTAGCAGGACCGCCTGCTAAACACAGGGAAGCATGTGATCATCTCCGGCCCGCTTCCCCCGCCCCGTTTTGGTGACGTCATACACAGCCAGCTGCACCTGTGGCTTAAATGATACTGCCTGGGGAAGAGAATTATTTTGGGGACAACTTCATGGCTTTTTTTAGAAGACCCAAGCTTTTTAGACATGATGGCCTGCACCCTAACCAGGAAGGGTCAAGACTTTTATCTGTCAACATTGACCTGAATGTCCGGTCCTGCACCACCACCACCTCCTGACAACAACCCAGTGCTGGGATCAGGATGCAGAGTCACAGTTTAATACACCTCTCTGTGCTGCCCTTACCACAGACGCACAGCAAGCAGAGCTGCAGTCGTACACACCTCTCCGTGCTCCCTGTGGATTACTTTCCAGCTCAGTATCCTATACAATCGCTTTGTGCCTCATGATCATCTATATTAATTAAATCAAAAATTAACAGAAGAGGAGCTATACAGAAAAACACCAAAATCTGCAATAATGCAACAAAATTATCAAATAAAATGTGGACTTTTAAACATCAGATCTCTGTCATCTAAAGCTGTATTAATAAATGATCTGATATCAAATAACCATATTGATTTACTCTGTCTGACTGAAACTTGGCTGTGTCCTGAAGAATATGTTAGCCTAAATGAATCCACTCCTCCCAGTCATACTAATACTCATATTCCTCGAGGCAGTGGCTGAGGAGGAGGCGTTGCAGCTATTTATGACTCAGGCCTATTAATCAACCCTAAACCTAAACTAAATTATAATTCTTTTGAAAGTCTTGTTCTTAGTCTTTCACATTCAACCTGGAAAACTGTGCAGCCAATTATACTTGTCATATTGTACCGGGCTCCTAGTCCGTACTCAGAGTTTCTGTCAAATTTAGTCCTTAAATCTGATAAAGTAATCATTGTAGGAGATTTAAATATTCATGTGGACGTTGTTAATAATAGCCTTAGTATTGCGTTTATCTCTCTACTAGATTCGATTGGTTTTAGTCAGAGTGTACATAAACCTACTCACTGTTTAAATCACACCCTCAACCTTGTTTTGGCTTATGGTGTGGAAATCAATGACTTAATAGTCTTTTCACAGAATCCTATTTTATCAGACCATTTATTAATAACTTTTGAATTCATAATACAGGACTACTCACCTCTGGGCAAAAGTTTCTACACTAGATATTTATCTGATAGTGCTGTAACTAAATTTAAGGAAGCGATTCCATCTGCATTTACTTTAATGCCTTATCCTAATATTCCAGATTCCTGCACTAACGTTTGTCTCTCTGAAATTGATCATTTTGTTGACAGTGTTGCAGGCTCACTACGAACAACACTCGACTCTGTTGCTCCTTTAAAAAAGAAGATAATGAAACAGAGGAAGTTAGCTTCGTGGTATAACTCACAAACCCGTGAACTAAAACAAATATCGCAAAAATTAGAAAGTAAATGGCGCTCTACTAAATTGGAGGAATCTCGCTAAGCTTGGCATGAAAGTCTAAAGACATATAGGGAGGCCCTCCATAATGCCAGAGCAGCCTAATACTCATCTTTAATAGAGGAGAATAAGAACAATCCTAGATTTCTTTTCAGCACTGGAGCCAGGCTGAAAGAGAGCCACAGCTCTATTGAGCCATGTATTCCAATAACCCTCAGTAGTAACGACTTCATGACCTTTAATGACAAAATTATAACTATTAGAGACAAAATCAACTCGCTTGGAAGCCATTTTTCTTCAAACCCTGGAACCTTAGAAACTGTACGACCTGATATATTCCTGGACTGCTTTTCTAAAGTCGACCTTAACAAATTAACACTATTATTTCAGCATAACTAGGTTACTTAAAGAAGTGTTACCTTTAGTTAGCCCTCCTTTATTAGATATGATTAACATGTCTTTATCAGCAGGTTATGTACCACAGTCTTTTAAAGTAGCTGTAATTAAACCTCTCTAAAAAGCCCAGTCTTGATCCTGAGGTACTAGCTAACTATAGACCTATATTTAACCTTCCTTTTCTCTTTAAGATCCTTGAGAAATTAGTCGCCAATCAGCTGTTCGAGTTTTTACATAATAATGAGTTACTTGAGGACTTCCAGTCAGGATTTAGAGCGAACCATAGCACTGAGACAGCACTGGTAAAAATTACTAAAGACCTTCTAATAGCTTCAGACAAAGGACTTGTCTCTGTGCTTGTTTTGCTGGATCTTAGTGCTGCCTTCGACACTATTGACCATCACATCCTGCTACAGAGACTAGAGCATCTGATGGGCATTAAAGGAACTGCACTGAGCTGAGTCTTATTCATCAGATAGATCTCAGTTTGTACATGCTAATGACAAATCCTCCATTCACACTAAAGTTAGTCACAGAGTCCCACAGGGTTCTGTCCTTGGACCGATTCTATTCTCCGTTTATATGCTTCCCTTAGGAAATATTATAAGGAAGCACTCCATAAATTTTCATTGTTATGCTGATGATACACAATTATATTTATCGATCAAACCAGAAGACACTGATCAGTTAGATAAACTTCAAATGTGTATTAAGGAAATAAAAAGCTGGATGACCTGCAATTTTCAAATGTTAAACTCAGATAAAACTGAAGTCATCGTACTTGGCCCCGAAGGCCTCCGAAACTCAATAACTAAAGATATTGTTACTCTGGATGATGTTGTGTTGTCCTCACACCACAGTAAGGAATCTGGGTGTTATTTTTGACCAGGATATGTCCTTCGATTCTCACATAAAATTAACAACAAGGACTGCATATTTTCACCTGCGTAATATTGCAAAAATTAGGAACATTGTGTCTCAGAAAGATGCAGAAAAACTAGTCCATGCATTTGTTACTTCTAGGCTGGACTACTGCAACTCCTTATTATCAGGCTGCTCCAATAAGTCTGTTAAGAGTCTCCAGTTGGTCCAAAATGCTGCAGCTCGTGTACTAACAAAAAAACAAACCAAAGAGAACATATTTCTCCTGTATTAGCCTCTTAGCACTGGCTACCTGTAAAATCTAGAATAGAATTTAAAATCCTTCTCTTTACCTATAAAGCTCTTTTTGGTCAGGCTCCGTCGTATCTTAAAGAGCTCATAGTACCGTATCACCCGACTAGATCGCTGCACTCTGAAAATGCAGGGCTACTTGTCGTTCCTAGAGTCTCCAAAAATAGAAGGGGAGGCAGAGCCTTCAGCTACCAAGCTCCTCTCTTGTGGAACCAACTCCCAAGTGTTATTCGGGAGGCAGACACTGTCCCCATATTTAATAGTAAACTTAAAACTTTCCTTTTTGATAAAGCTTACAGCTAGGGCTTACGAGCCCTCAGCTATGTTGTTGTTGTTATTCTTATATTATACTGCTATAAGCCTAGTCTGCCGGGGATAATACTTTTCCTAATACTCTGACCCTCTCTCCTCTCTTTCTATGTCATTCATGTCTCATCAATGCATGTTATTAATTCAACTTCTTTCCCGGAGTTGTTTGTGCTTTGTCATCTCGCGGGTCTCTGCTGATGGTGGTGGTGCCTACTGCCGTGGTCCTGTGGGTAGGTCTCTGCTGATGGTGGTGGTGCCTACTGCCGTGGTCCTGTGTGTAGGTCTCTGCTGATGGTGGTAGTGCCTGCTACCGTGGGCCTGTGCAGGTGTCTGCTGATGGTGGTGGTGCCTGCTGCCTTGGTCCTGTGTATCAGGTCCCTGCTGATGGTGGTGGTGCCTGCTGCCCTGGTCCTGTCCGCAGGTCTCGGCTGATGGTGGTGGTGCCTGTTGCTGTGGTCCTGTGTGCAGGTCTCTGCTGATCGTGGTGGTGCCTGCTGCCGTGGTCCTGTGTGCTAGTCTCTGCTGATGTTGGTGGTGCCCGCTTCCCTGGTCCTGTGTGCAGGTCTCTGCTGATCATAGTGGTGCCTGCTGCCGTGGTCCTGCATGACGCTTCTTGTCACTTCAATAACTGTTAGTCATTTATACTGTCACTACTCTTATAAATTATAAAATTTGTAGCCATAAAAACACCATCAGTGGTATGTCTTGCTGTATCGTAGCTGCTATTGCCCCTACTCATCATTGATCGTGTTTGTCATAATTATTATCATTTTCATGTTCTGTCACCTTGGATGTGCGTGTTCCTGCTGTTCTGCTGTGTAGGCTGCCATAACATGTGGGTCATGTTCACATTACTATAGATATTGTTATAGTCACTGTTACTCGTTGGCTGCTTGCATCTCTGGTAGTGTGTCAGTCTCTCTGTCTTTTGTCTATCTTTGTGTTTCTCTCTTTCTCTCTCCTTTTCTTCTTCCCCAACCGGTCAAGACAGATGGCCGTCCTCCACAGAGCTGGGTCTGTCCGACGTTCCTGCCTGTTATAGGGAACGTTTTTGTTGCCACCGTACTCTACGGGGGAATTGTTGGGTGTATGCCTACTCTGTAAAGTGTCCTGAGATAACTTTTGTTATGATTTGGCACTATAAATAAAATAAAATTGAATTGAATTGAAAACAAACAACAGTTTGACAACACAGACTAGGGGTCCGTTTCACAAAGCAGGTTTAGTGAAAACTCTGAGTCTGTTAACCATGAAATGAGGGAAACTCTGAGTTTTCCGTTTCACAAAGGGAGGTAACTCAAACCAGAGAAAGAGGGGTAACTCTAGCCTGTTTCACAGAGAGAGGTAACTTAAACTCTCGGTCAGTCACCATGGTAACATGCTCTCTGAACCTAACCTGGTCGGGACCAGGTTTTTCTCAACAAACCTCGAGTTTCTCTCTGTCTCCGCCCTCTTTCAGCCACACACGGCATTTGATTTCCTCATTCATTCAGTCAGCAGGCGGGTTTTGCTGAGTATAGTTCTGGCATAGTTCCGTTTGTTTTCTGAGAAAATCTTTGCAAAAGTCAGTCAGTAGGCCTACATCAAAAAGTTATATTAGGTGGTGACTATTTGCACTACCATGGCATGTCCTTTTCATAATGATCCCGATGAAGGTGCAGCATTACTGCTCAGAGAATTAAATCAAATATTCGTTGGGAGATGATTATAAGACCGCGCATAGACGTTCTTGCATTTCCAGAAAATTATCTTTTTGAGCGGAATCGTTTCACGTCACAGTCCATCATTTACATACACAACCTTACCCGTCCTTACATTTCCAACATTAACAACTAAAGTCATGCTTTCACATCCCAGCAGATATTGTGTGTTGAGCTGCGTTTTTGTTTGTTTTTGCAAATGGGAGTTTTTTTTATACAACGTATAAAACAGCCACTTACGGTAATATTTACTTTACAATGTAAAACATGGTCAAAAAGGGGGATCGCCATTAGATTGTGCTGAGGTTTTACCTGTTTAAACATTTTTTTTATGTTTCATCTTAAACTGCTGCCAAGTGCGCTTCTCCCCCGTGGGAATGCACCTAAATGAAATAAATTAATAGGCTACCACTCAAGCAGTTTTCCCTGTGATATTACTGTGATTGCAAAGGACTACATTTAAACTTAGACATTGACCCGAGCAGCAATGTTCTCCCTCTCTTTTGCTGGAGCAGCGGTGTTACACTTTCGGTGAAAAACCTGCTCAAACTCCTGTATGAGCGCATTAATATTTCCAATTCCAGTGGTAGCTTAGCCCTCCTCTTCCCCGTTGCCATGGTGACTCGTCGAATCAGGGCTCCATTGATGCTGTCTTTTTATACTTGTGGTGCACGCGCTTAACTCCAGGTCAAACTACTCCGAGTTGATCAAACTAACTCAAATCAGCTGTTCTGGAACCGAAAACTCAGAGTTTCCTATCTCAGAGTAGATCAACTCAGAGTTCAGGGTTAGACTCAGAGTTTGTTGAACCTGCTTTGTGAAACGGACCTCAGACCCCGATACTCCTCCTCTCTGTCAGCCTTTATAGATCCCACAATGGCTGTGTCATCTGCATACTTCTGTATGTGACACAGCTCCGAGTTGTAGCAGAAGTCCGTGGTGTACAGGGTGAAGAGAAGAGGGGCCAGCATTGTTAGACGTGGTGTCCTTCAGCCTGACGTACTGTGGCCTGTCAGTAAGGCAATATTTGATCCAGTCCACCTGATAGGAGTCCACTCCCATCCTGCTCAGTTTGTCCTGAAGTATAGGGGGCTGGATGGTATTAAAGTCACAGGAGAAGTCCAAGAAGAGAATCCTCACTGTGCCGCTTCTCATATCCCAATAACTTTTTAGAGCTTTTTCTAATCAATTCAGAGATATATGTGCATTTACATATCTATGCATCAACAAGCTAGCATGATTTGGTTAGTTGTCCCACCTTTGTATTTCCAGTACATGGGACCTCAATATCAATTTCGGTTGTATTCCTATGGCTAGATCAAAATTATTTACTAGTCCCGTTTGAATTGTGCCATGAATTTCACACGTTGTTTGTGGTTTTAAACATAATTGTTCATGCAAAAAAAACATGATTTATTGCAAAGTTTGATAAGGGTAGGTTTTTGTGTGAGGCCTCTTTGTGAACGACAGCTCTCTGCTGCTCTCGACGCGAATGATATACGTCACCACCCGCACTTGGTACTAACGTGACGATATATCTGCTCAACTTAACCACTTTTTTCCAAGGGGAGGATAATAGATAGTATAAGACTGTTTATTTGGTCCCGTCCTACAAACCAGTCCAAGCCAGAACGAAGATTAGTTCAGGTCTAGAAGGATCAGACGTCTCCAGGATTGTTCTTCTTGCACAGACTTGTTTAAAAGATTGTGGAAGACTGTCTAGGAAATTACAGACTCTGACTATGTCAAATTTTTTTTTTTTTATTATGAGTTATGTATCCATAAAAAAATCAATCTCCATTTTTCCTAACAATAAGCCATGGGTTCATCACCGATGAACCCCAGTCCAAAAGTGGGACAACGAAAACTCACAACAGCCACAGGTCATGCCAGACATTGCAAAATACTTTATACAACGAGATATCATCACATCCAGTCTAACGAATTTTGATGACCATCCAGAAAATTATTGGGCAGGGAAATCTTTCTTTAACAGTGCTGCCAACTAACTAGTCTTAACTCCAAAAGAGGAGCTAGATCTCCTAGTGAAATGGCTTGGACCGTAGTCTGCAGAACATGTAAAAAGAATTCTAGCCATACACAGCAACAACACTTCCACAGGGCTAAGCATGGTTTGGCAGAGACTAGAAGAGAAATTTGGGTCTCCGGAAGCGGTCGAACATTGACTTTTAAAGAGGGTTGAAGAATTTCCCAAAATCTTAAATAGAGACAATATGAAATCAAGAGAACTTGGATACCTCTTACTTGAACTAGAATATGCAAAAGCAGAAGAATACCTACCAGGTTTAGCCTGTGAATGTTCTCATTAGTCCAGGTCATCGTTATCCTCGAAGCAATTTCAGTCAAAAGCAACTGGACTTGGTTATTTGTCTAGGAAGACGTTTCACCTCTCATCCAAGAGGCTTCATCAGTTCATGTACACATTTGACCAGGCTGGGACTGGTCCAACTAACTAGTGTGAAGATCCAGGTATTTAACCTCTCACAAGGCCGATGATGTCACTGGAACCCTTTGTGCTCCAAGTGCCAACGACCGTCGTTGGAGTGGCAGTCGTTGATGGGAAGTTGGTTTCGACTTCGTTCACCTTTTACTTTCTTTTCAAGCTTTGTGCATTTCCAAGCCAAGACCAGAAACGTCCCCAGCTTCATGATACCCCAAGCTAACAACTTTAGTCTCAATAAAGCTGAGAGACCTTCAAAATACAGCCACAAACTACCGGTGTCTGTGAACAAGACTGGAGTGTCTTCTGAAGCGATGATGACTCCTACAGACTATGGTGAAAGTAGCTTGGATAATCCAGACCGTCAGTGGCCCTTACACAAAAAAGCCTCATCCACTGAGGAAGTGCCGCACGTTCTGAAGTAACCCTATGGAAGCTAAAACTTACCTGAAAAAGAACAATATCTGCTAGTGTTGTGGAGTGACCAATCATAAACCAAGAATGTGGTAGTAGCAGTCACACATCTGCTCTACATCCAGGTATTGCACCATGGGACACCGAAGTTTCCATGAAGCAAGGCCAGGAGGAAGACGCACTCATCCTGCAACAGCATCCAAGTGCACAGAAATCTGTAGGAGAAATGCAAATGCTGGTGCAAAATAAATCTAGTGAAAATCTATCCTGCAGACCATCCAGAAAAGGATATTCTGACATACGCAGTGTGTTAGATGACCGGAGCAACCGTTCACTTGCACACTAAACCTCAATGAGGAGGTGTCATGCTCGGGCGTGACACAAACTTCAAGAAGGAGAGCAACGGCTTGACCTTGGGTGGATCATCGTAGGGGACGTTTGCTTGAACAGAGCTCGCAAACAAACTGACGTCAGTGTGTACAAGACACATACATGGCTGAACGGATGGACATCCGTGTTGAACCCTTGTCCTAACAAGATTCAGATTAAAGAATTGTAAAAAACTGTAAGATTTTTTACTGACAGCAGGATTGTACTTGGGTACATACGTAACACTTCCAGAAGATTTTACGTGTATGTGGCCGACCGTGTCAATCACATCCGAAAATCCAGCCACCTGGAACAGTGGCATTATGTTGCCACAGAACAGAATTCCTTGGATCATGCCATGACCTTTATCTGTAGCCCTCCTCAGAACCACCAAATGGTTTTCCGGTCCTGGAACACAAAATGTTGATACATGTCATCACTGAGTATAAAGGTGTGGCTTTATAGTCCAGTTTCCAACCACATAATCAAAGTAAATAATGCTTCAGTTGTTCAATTGAATAATGCCTCTTCAAATGTAAACTGAAATTCCGGAAGGAAGTGAAGGTTTCTGAGAATGTAAACTAGTCTAATGTACCTATCTATCTGATTATACATTTCCTTCATGTGTATCTTTGTGGATACACTCACTCCTGATTTGCATTTGAGTAGGTCACAGCGGGGTCATTTTCATGTGAAAACCTTAGCCAGTCCTAGGAGCAGTAGACTGCAAGTTTACTGTAATATATGTATCGGACTGAAACTTCCAGTTGGCTGGGATTTCCACGGCAATTTATAGTGACTAGTGACTATAGTGACCGTAAATCCCACTTTTCATGCAGTGTTGAAAACTTGTTCACATGAAATAACTTTTGAATGAAAAGTGTGACTATCAAATTAAATATTTGAGAAAGAAAAATTAATTTAAAAAAATGTATAAAAATGTATAACTTTAATTTATTAAAAACCTCGCACAGAGAACCAATTAAATGTAGGTCCTTGACTCACGTTGAGATTATGAGATTGAGTATTCTCAATAAATTTATTGTTAATCAAGTAAATATTAGCTAACACCAATAATTATCAAAGATTATAATAAAAATGACCCTATTTAAACCAGAGTGTCAGTTTAATTCTACATTGGGTATCCCCACCCCAGGTCTGCTCCTCCTGTTTCCTATCCCTTTTTCTGGATCCAATCACCAAGCTGTCTTTCTTCACCTGGCACGCTATTGGCTGGTTAAACCCGAGGACAACAGAGAAGCGTCGCAAGCAGCTTTTTGTTAACAATTTACATTCAACATGGTGGCCACGGAAGGGCAGCAACAGCTACCTGTGGTGGCCAAATGAATGGAGCATGTCATCCGGATCGTTGGTCTGATTGGTTGAAGTCTGTCCAATTGCATACAGCCATTTGAACTACGCCCGCCTCTTGTGCAGAAGAAAATGACAGCAGCCTTCCTAGACCAACGTGCAAGCATAGATTGAACTTAGTATGGCAATAGCCAGGCAAGACCATCTTCAAGTTTTACATTAACACTGTATTTGCATTTGATACAATCGTAGCCCAAGCAAGCTAGCAGACCCTGGCGACCCTCTGCCCAGCCACTATGACAACTTTACTTCACCAGGACGTACTCAAAAATGATTAAAGTTATGATCAAATATTAATATGGCACTACCTAATGCTATACAGCCATTTATTTGACATTGAATCCTTAAAGTAGCTTTGAGAAAAAATGGAAACATCTGACGTTAAGCTAACATTGCATATGCTATCTATTGTAATGTTACTAAGAAATATGGAAAGCAAAACATTTAGTTACTCACAGAGTGAGTGGTTAAGATGAATGGTTTTCATCCAGCAGGGCTTCAGCACCGTCCTCCAATTCTGAATCAGACAGCTCAAACATGGAAGTTAGGGTTGGACTCGGCTGGACTAGGCTGCTGTTTACTAGTGCTGTCCAAATGAAGCCTCATGAGGCATTAGTTGTATTTGTTGAGCCCAATAGATGAACTCTTGGTTTAAAGAAAAGGGCTCAATGAATGGTGTTTCAGTGTGTTTTCAACCCTTTGTTGAACAGAGAGCTCCATCTAGTGGACTCAGAAAATAAAGAAATTGGTTCATGAAGCATCATATGGACAGCACTACTGTTTACTAGCTCTGAATTCCACCATGTTGTGTGTGCTGCTTGTCTTTGGAACAATCAAAATGAGGGGGGAGTTCTCAATCAAAATTCGATCTGCTACGCCTACACAGTCCTGAGACTGGTCTAAACAGCAAAATAAGCCGTTTTCTTTAACATGTTTTCTAATAGTTATGAATGTTTATTTTCACTCAGAGTTTTGTCGATGCTTAATGAGACACCCAACTTTGATAGCAAATATATATTGACACAGGCTGCATGGCTGGGTCAAAAAGACACATGACCATTAACAAAGAGTGAGATACACCTGGCTCTACTACGTGCACTTTTCTAGTTTTTTTTTTTTTTTAAAGACCCGACAATATTAAAGGTTCTTCAGCACATGTAAATTAAGTAGGGTTTACAAATGTAGGACCATTCTAGCATGGCACTGCCGCTCAGTTCATTTTCGATTTCCAAAGGGCCTCAACTTTCTCAAATTACTGCTAAACAGTGTACAAACATTGTATTTGAGGAACAGACAATACCGTAGAATACTTACCAGAATGTTTTCACAATTGGAAAGTACAGAGCATCAGTTTTCAAACAATCAGAATGTTTGTAGAAACAGAAACAAACGGATAAGGGATGGTATTGAGGAAAAACATATAACAAATATATAACTAAAATAGAGTAAAAATAATACATTTTTTAAAAATATATAGATTAGGCACTTATTCTGGGGTAAGTGAAAATAAGTTCAAGTACAATAGTGTGCTCTTCTTGTTTAGTATCAGTGACGAGGTTTCTATATAAATATTAAAACTCTTGAGTGAAGACATTAAAGTTAGGAAGGGACTTGGAAAATTTCTTCTTGTGGATGTGGAATTTTCCTATTAGAATCATGAGGTATATTATGAAATCATGATCAAATTTTGAAATAGTATCTTTGTGTCTAATTGTTATGTATTGTTTAGTTTTGTCATAGACAAAAATTTCCATGTCCATCCAAAAAAACAGATGACAATGGGCAAATACAAAATAAATGAAAAATAGTTTCTGGCTCGTCCAACATTTCATCCACATCAGCAAAATTAGAAACGGATTTGTTAAAAGGGTAAATACAATGCAAAATTTTAAAGCGAATCTCTCTTTGGAGCGGCAGTAGCTCAGTCCATAGGCGACCCGGAGGGTCCCTGTGTGGACTGGTGGCTGGAGAGGTCCCAGTTCATCTCCTGGGCACTACCAAGTTGTTGTTGAGCAAGACCTGCCCCCCAACTGCTCGGTTGGACGATCCATTGGCAGCCCCCTCGCTCTGACATCTCTCCATTATTTTTGCATGTATACAGGTCCTGTTTGTGCATGTGTGTGTGTAACATGAATAATAACAGAGAGAAAAAATTGAATTTCCCCTTGCAGGATTAATAAAGTAATTCTTCTTCTTCTTCTTCTCTGATTTTGCTCAAAATACAGAATTGAAAGGGACATAACCAGGCTTTTTGTCAATTTATACCAGCCAACTGCGAATTCAAAAAAAACTTTCCTCTTGGTGAGATTTTATTACGCGTCTGTAATACTTTCCTTATATGCTTGTTCGTACATTTGCTGTCCATTATATCAACCCCGTCAAGAGTTAGAGAAGGTATCTGAACTTTAACATTTCAAAAAACTTAGGTGACATTTTATTAACTTACTCATACCCATTGGGAATAGCCTTTACAATAAAAAGAAACTATCTGTTTTTAAATGGAAAGGTTTTAGCTTTCAGGAAGTCGTTGTAAAAATTTCCATTATCATCAAACAAGGCTGTCACAAATATTATGTCTCTCTCAATCCAGGCTTCTTTATATACACTTTTGTTGTTAATAGTAATCTGACCGTTGTTCCAAAGCAGCTCCTTGTGTAGAGAAAAGTTGTGAACATAACATAATTTCCAACAGCTTAAAGTTTGCTGATAAAACTTTGAAAGTTTCAGCGGTAATTTGGAAACTGTGAAGTTGCATCCCATTAGAAATTTTAAGCCTCCTAACTATTCAAAAATATTGTGCGGAATAAAGTTCCATAGTGACTGTGGTAGTTCCAAACATTGTTTAAGCCATTTAACTTTAAAGGTGGAATTTAAGGGGGGGGGGATAAATTTCCAAACCTCCGTCTGCTCTCTCCAAGCTAAGGGTTTCTTTCTTGAGAGGGTGGTGTCTATTTTTCCAGACAAAATTCACAAATAACTGATTGATTTCTTTACAGAGTGCATCGTTAAGAAAAAGTGACAGAGCAGGGTTAACAAACCTTGACACACCTTTTGCTTTTGATAACACTCTTCCGAAAATGGAAAGGTCTCTCTGCAGCCACATATTAAGAATTGACTTGGGTTTTTTTTTATTTTTGGTAGGAATGTTAAACATGAGCTTTTCATCTGTCCATATAAACATAAAATCTCACTCTTATTGATATTAAGTTTAAGACTTGAGGCTTCTGAAAATTCAGCAGTCACCTATAGTGCAGTTTGTATCTGCGTTTTATCCTCAAGTAAAAATTGTTAAGCCTTGAATACTTGGATTGTGCGAAATATTTAAAAATAGAAGTTCGGCAACAACCAAGAATAAAAAACAGGAAATAGGGGCAGCCTTGGCGTACACCTCTTGAAACAGAAAATCTTTTGGAAATTCAGGGATACAGAATAACTGAGCTGATTTATGTCTCTATAAAACATAGCAATGACATTACTAAAATTATCTCTAAAACTAAGAATTTGCAGGGTTTGTATAATGAAGGAGTGTTCAATCGAGTCAATGCCTTTGAGCTTATATATTCAGAATAGTCTATTAAATCCAATATTAATCTGACATTACAGCTAATATGACGCTTTTCCATAAAGCTATTTTGGTTTTCACTTATTATTTCGTCTAATCTCTTTTTCAATCGTTTGGCATAAACTTGAGCTAAGATTTTATAGTCGATATTTAAAACTGAAGCCAGTCACCAGTTTTCTATTATTAAAGGATTTCTTAGAGTTTTTAATTCTTCATCAGAAAAGTCGTGATTGGAATTTAGCAATTGCAATTGATTTATTCAGGTATTCATTTTTTCATTTTTTTATTGTTTTATTTCTTTGCTGCATTTAATTGCAGCTTCTCTAATTTTAAATTAAAATAATTCCCATTTTTGAATTGAATTCATTTCTTTCCTATTAAATATATCTTTAACAAGTAAATCTACACCTTCTTTAAATGTTATATCATCTAATATATTATTATTAATTTTCCAATAACCCCTAATGTTTTATTTTTCTTTCGATCCCCTCAATCTTAGACTTATCAGTAAGGTGCATGAGAGTGAGAGGCATCTGAAACAAACTGTGAACTCTGTGATGACATTAACAATTGTTGAGCGTAAACTCCTGCTGGAGTTAGACCATGTGCAGTGTGCAACACCAGGGTTCATAAATCTCGAGACATCTGTAAACAGAAAATGATCACTTAAAAAGTAGGCAGGTTTAAAGTTTGGTAGTGATGCAGATCTTGGAGGATGTCGATCCATGAAATCGTCTGGAGATTCATTAAAATCTCCTCCTATGATAATAGTAGAGTCTTTGTATTTTCCTTTTAAGATATCCAGCTTTAAAGAAAGTTCAGAAAACGTGTCTTTTGCTTGAGCCGTTCTATTAGGTCCGTACACAGTACAAATAGTAAACAGTAAATTGTCAACTTTCAAAACTAAAATAATCCACCGGCCTTCATTTGAAACTATGGACTATTAAATTTGTTAAGTAATATTGCAACCCTAGCTGAGTAATTTGAGCCATGAGAAAAATACATTGCATCTCCCCATTGTGATTTCCAGAATTTTTCATCATCGTTATCTGAATGAGTTTCTTGTAAGGAAACAATATCAGTATTGCAACTTCTGCTAAACAAAAATACTGCCTTCCATTTTGTGTTATAATGTACATTAATAGAACACAAATTTAGTGCCTTAAAAATAAAACATTCCATGTTAACAAAAGTTATCTGATGTCAGCAAAATAAATGAACTCTATACTATGTCAGAGAACAAGCAATGAAATAGACACTTACAAACCTTGAACCTCTACTATAACTACCATTTCTTTTCATTTTAAACTTTTTAACATGTTCAACTGTTAGGGCTATGTGGTACCACTGTGCCTCATTTTGACAATACCTTTGTATCTCACTGAGTCACTTTTTTCCCTTCAATGTAGGTGTTGGGACCATGGAAACAACAACAAGTGGCCACAGCGGATTTCTTTCAATTCAATTCAATTTAATTCAATCTTATTTATAGTGTCAAATCATAACAAAAGTTATCTCAGGACACTTTACAGAGTAGGTAAAGACCACACTCTATGACTTATTTATGATTTACATAGACCCAACAATTCCTCTGTAGAGTACGGTGGCAACGAAAACCTTCCCTATAACAGGCAGGAACGTCGGACAGACCCAGCTTTGTGGAGGACGGCCATCTGTCTTGACCGGTTGGGGAGGAAGAAAAGGAGAGAGAAAGAGAGAAAAGACACAGATGGACAGAGAGAGACAGACAGACACACTTCCAGAGATGCAAGCAACCAAAGCGTAACAGTAACAGCAGAGACCTGCAAGACGACAAAGCACAAACAGCTCCGGGAAGAAGCTAAATTTGTAACATGCATTGATGAGACATGAATGATACAGAGAGAGAGAAAAGAGGCTCAGATCGTACGAACGTACGGCAGAAAAACGTGCGTACGACCATTTCCTGGCAAACGTCGGCATTTATCAATTTGGACGTGAGCGGGAGCTACGATCAAATCTCACGTCAGGTCTGAGATTGTGTACGCACATTTGAGCCTGTGTATTTGCGGTGCAGCACAGCAAAATCTGGCTGAAAATAATGAACAAATCTCAGCTGTCATTAAGCATAAGCAGTCACATATTAAGAAC
The DNA here is from genome assembly GCF_963691815.1 of Echiichthys vipera. Classification (NCBI taxonomy): domain Eukaryota; kingdom Metazoa; phylum Chordata; class Actinopteri; order Perciformes; family Trachinidae; genus Echiichthys; species Echiichthys vipera. The sequence goes on from NC_139837.1 coordinate 29,734,351, forward strand.
AGATCAAAACGGATTCTTAAAACGAATAAAAAAAATAAAAATTGTGGTTGGAGCAATTGATTGTACTCATGTGCGTCTGAAGGCACCATCCATGAATGATTACGCATTCATCAATCGCAAAAACTACCACTCGATAAATGTACAGGTGATTTGTGATGCCAAGCCATCGCTTTTAAACGTGGTGGCCAGGTGGGGACACGCGATTCTTTTATATTTCAAAACAGCTCGGCTACAGCTACCCGCGACCCCGACATTGAATTAATGAATGAATGTGTTGGCGCGCGGCTGCAGCAAGACGCACTGCAGAGCCAAAGTCATCCCCTCGGTTGGTGGCTAACCTCGATAAATTGCATTAAATCAAACAAGGTATCAGATGATTAACATCTTGGTATGGTTCTAGGTGACAAAGGTGTTCTCTTACGGAATACCTTATAACCCCGCTGGCAAACCGCGCTACAGAGCAAGAGCGCCGGTGTTGTGCCGTATTCAGCACCCCTGCCGTGAAATGCACCCCCTCGCATTATAGGTGATATTCTGGATCAGAAGGCTGTTGTTTCCACCTATAGGAGTAGTTTATATACAGCTAACCCACAACGGTCAGAACATTGGTTACTTATAGTCTTTAAACTATTTTAAAGAGTTTAAAATCACAAACTTGGATAATAGCGAACACAAAACAACACCTTGTTGTATGTTCTGTGGAAATATACTGTAGCCATAATTACTAAATGAATGAAATGGATCTTTTGAGCAAGTTGATTGTATTTGACTCAGCGTTTCCTAAATATAATCCCAGTTTGTCTTGCAATTCATATGTTCAAAGGTGTTTGCTTTTAATTGGGTTACCTGTATATAAGCTACTCCTATAGGTGGAAACAACATTCTTCTGATACAGAATATCACCTATAATGCGAGGGGGTGCATTTCACGGCAGGGGTGCTGAATACGGCACAAGACCTGTCCAACAGTGCGCACACACACGCACACGGGTCACAGTGGAGCGCTGCTTCGGGTTGACTGCCTCCGTTATTCTTTTCCATACAGCGTTTTTATTCCACTCTTAAGACTGACAAAAAGCACATCTTTATTTTGCTCCATCTCGGATGTCAGGATGCCGATCTGTGTGTCGGAAATGTGTTTGACCTCAGTGGGCGAGGCCTCCGAAACAGGAATATTTAGGGGCATAACATGTTAAAGACGATCGAATTCAGCCGTCACATTTATCAAGGCCCGCTCATTCGTACGCTGAGATTGGTCAGATACGAATGTTTCATGAATCACACGTGGGTCCTTTCCTACGACCAATTCTGCGCTCAGATCTGCGCCCGTTTTCACGCAAGATTGATAAATGAGGCCCAAGGTTTTGATGCTGAAATAGTAGAGGTTAATTTGTTAAGGTCGACTGTAGAAAAGCAGTCCAAGAATATATCAGGTCGTACAGTTGTTTCTAAGGTTCCTGGGTTTGAAGAAAAATTGGTGCCAAGCTAGTTGATTTTGTCTCTAATAGTAATAATTTTGTCATTAAAGAAGGTCATGAAGTCGTTACTACTGAGGGTTATAGGAATACATGGCTCTCTGTTAGCCTGGCTACAGTGCTGAAAAGAAATCTAGGATTGTTCTTATTCTCCTCTATTAAAGATGAGTAATAGGCTGCTCTTGCATTACGGAGGGCCTTCCTATATGTTTTTAGACTTTCTTGCCAAACTAAGTGAGATTCCTCCAGTTTAGTGGAGTGCCACTTACTTTCAGACTTTCGCGATATTTGTTTTAATTCACGGGTTTGTGAGTTTGACCACGGAGCTAACTTCCTTTGTGTCATTATCTTCTTTTTTAAAGGAGCAACAGAGTCGAGTGTTGTTCGTAGTGAGCCTGCAACACTGTCAACAAAATGATCAATTTCAGAGAGACAAACGTTAGTGCAGGAATCTGGAATATTAGGATAAGGCATTAAAGTAAATGCAGATGGAATCGCTTCCTTAAATTTAGTTACAGCACTATCAGATAAATATCTAGTGTAGAAACTTTTGCCCAGAGGTGAATAGTCCTGTATTATGATTTCAAAAGTTATTAAATAATGGTCTGATAAAATAGGATTCTGTGAAAAGACTATTAAGTCATTGATTTCCACACCATAAGCCAAAACAAGGTTGAGGGTGTGATTTAAACAGTGAGTAGGTTTATGTACACTCTGACTAAAACCAATCGAATCTAGTAGAGAGATAAACGCAATACTAAGGCTATTATTAACAACGTCCACATGAATATTTAAATCTCCTACAATGATTACTTTATCAGATTTAAGGACTAAATTTGACAGAAACTCTGAGTACGGACTAGGAGCCCGGTAAAATATAACAAGTATAATTGGCTTAGAATAAGGCATTAAAGTAAATGCAGATGGAATCAATTCCTTAAATTTAGTTATAGCACTATCAGATAAACATCTAGTGTAGAAACTTTTGCCCAGAGGTGAGTAGTCCTGTAATATGAATTCAAAAGTTACTAAATAATGGTCTGATAAAATAGCCACACCATAAGCCAAAACAAGGTTGTGGGTGTGGTTAAAACAGTGAGTAGGTTTATGTACACTCTGACTAAAACCAATCGAATCTAATAGAGAGATAAACGCAATACTAAGGCTATTATTAACAACGTTCACATGCATATTAACATCTCCTACAATGATTACTTTATCAGATTTAAGGACTAAATTTGACAGAAACTCTGAGAAGTTTGGGGCAAATAACAATATGTATCTAATGGAACAAGTGCAGCGTCAAGAGATTGATCTTCAGACGTTCACAGCCAGTAACCTGGGTAAGGGATATATATATGAGGAGGCCTCTGCTGTGAAATAACCCTTTTTTAAATATTAAATAAGTGGACTGTTATCCTGCAGGAAAAGGTGAATAATGACTGGATTTTTATACTGGTGCAACATTTGCTAAAAACTGGGAAATTATACTCCCAAAGCATGCTGGATTACATTAATTCCATAATCTCAAGCAGAAGCACATAGGCACTGCCCTTTTCCAAGCGATTTATTTGTTGAAGATATTGTACAAAAACAAATAGAAGTGTGGTATTTACAGATAGGTGTAACATTTTGTTACTTCATAGATTCATTCATTAAAAAAGTGTCCTTATTATGATGGCAAAAACATAATCCAGAAGGCATCCCAGACAGCAAAATGCAATCGGGACAGATTTGGGCCAGGTCTTGATTAGCATTTGGTGCCGGTCTCTTTTTTTTCAACGGCCAAATTAATATTTCGGATCAGGAGCAGATCTGGCCCAGTTTGATACAGATAAAAACATGTATTAAAATCCATTCAAAACAAAACTTGATAGACTTTATGGGTTGAATTTTAGAGCATTGTATGTTTATGTATGTATTTTATTTGTTGATTTTATTTATATTTTTTATGCATTTGTAGCAACAGGTTCTTAGGATCTTGCAAAAATGAATGGATATTGAAAAGAAATCAACCCTTAGGATCAATACCAAATTCAGAACATCTATATATCTGGCAGACACATTAGAGCAAATCCTATAGGCCTATACAAGACAAGTGTTTGTAGACTATTACTTTTTTCAGTAGGGTTAGTACAATTACAATGCCTGATAGTAGACACAAAACAGAGAAGAAAGAAGAGAAAACCAAAGGTGGACCTGCAGCACAGTCCTAAGGGAGGAGAGGAAGGAGGGGGCAGGGGTATTCACTACATCTGACGCAACAATCTTCCTACAAAAAATAAGCCTTTAGCCTTAATATGATTATTGCTCTTGTGTTTAGAGAGTGATCGAGTTCCCGCTGTCTCGTGAAGGTGCGTACACAGCTCAACACCTGAAGCGGAACAAAACAAACAAAGATCCACCTGATACACCTCCCTCCTCCTCTTCACTCAGTCCCGAGCGATCCGCAACGGCAGGGTACAGAGTTTGAGGGGGCGACTGAGATCTACGATGCAGCGCTGCGCGGAACGAAGGGCAGTGTGAAATAGTTCGCTGCGGTAGAATAAACGCAGAAAGACACAATGGGAATGGCGAGTGAGGATCTGCTCGTGACACTCCAGATACTCCCTGGTTTCTTTTCAAACTGTCTCTTCCTGGCCCTGTACGACTCCGTGGTGCTGGTGAAGCGCGCCGTGTCGCTGCTCAGCTGCTCCAGGTCCGCCGGCTCCGGAGAGTGGCGCCGCATGTTGACCTCCGCGGGGCTGCGCTCCATCTGGAACAGCTTCCTTCTAGACGCATATAAACAGGTAAAGTCTCTGCCGATCAACTCGTGTTCGGTTCATGTGAGCTGATCGATTACCTGATGGATTGTCATCAATCCACGAAACTAATCAATTTAAAAGTTGAAACTTTGTCTTTTACATGTCAATACAAGTCTATCATACGACGCGTGGGGGGGCAGTATGAGCTCATACCTTATAGAGTCCCACCATATTAATAACTCATCATTTACTGAACTGTTACATTAGTAAATCATCATACCGAACTGTTATATTAATAAATCACCCTTTTACTGAACTGTTATATTAGTAAATCGTCATTTTACTGAACTGTTATATTAGTAAATCAACATTTTAACTGTTATATTAGTAAATTATCATTTTACTGAACTGTTATATTAGTAAATCATAATTTTACTGAACTCTTATGTTAGTAAATCATCATTTTACTGAACTTTTATATTAATAAATCATCATTTTACTGGACTGTTTTATTAGTAAATCATCATTTACTGAACCGTTATATTAGTAAATCATAATCTTACTGAACTGTTATGTTCATCATTTTAAGGGTCCCCGTCATCTAATGTCTACTCAGCCCCAGTTCTTCTCACCATCTTGCTTTTCTCCCAGTACGGACTACTTTATACATGGTTAATTTATATGGATGGATCAAAATATAAAGTCCTAACTAAGTTGTGTAAACTAACTAACTGATTATGTTTTTACAATGCCATTTATGCTGGTAAACCATTCTAAAAAAACAACACAGTACTATTAGTAATAACAACAATAACAGTTATAATGAACACAACACAAGTTGACCCAACAAAATTATTTCTTCCACCATTTCAATCATTTATGTGTAGAGGTGAATCTAAAATGTGAAGAATGTGAAGTCTGAAAATACATGTCTTTATTTTTGAATAATTTAGAGTATTTTTATGTGGCGGGGATACATGTTTTTCAGAAATTGGGGAGGACATGTACCCCCCCCCCCCCCAGGATCTGCACCCATGCGTACATTAAATACATCATTAATTATGAACCAGTATTACATTCTTACATACATTGACTAGTCTACATATAGAGTAGGCCCACATGCTTTTGGGAAGCTACGTAGTAGTATACTTTTGTACTTTTACTAGTAAGATTTTTAATGTATGAGCTCTTATTGTGTTCTAATGCAACTGAATCAACAACATAGCTGTTCTAATTTCTATATTTTCCTTATCTCTGTTGTCAGACTAACAAGTAAGCTATGAAATGCATGGCTCATAAATACTATGGCTGCTGAGCTGCAGACAAAATTGTATGAGGAAAGTCATCAGACAAAATGAACAACAAAAAGAAAAAACGTGTCTAATCACAGCAGCTGTAGCTTACTGAACATATTGATCATGTATGGTTTAGCCTTGATTTTTTTAGCCTTTAAGTTTATGTCCTGTATTATGCTCAGTTCTGCTAAGAATGCAGACTCTGGGTGGTTGTGCACAGCTAAAGCGAAGACCACTAGACAATATACTACCGTAACTGTTAAAAAATGATAATCTTCTTTGTTGGGTTCATCAACTATGATCTGAAGTCTATAGTTTAATTTGTGTTTATTTAAGGTAAATAAGATAAGATAGACATTTATTGAAAATTAATTTGTCGCGGATGTATGGTAGAACAACAGGAATAAATACACACATTGATACTTTTTTTTTTTAAAACAAAAACTACAAACCAGGCTGTGGGGATCAGTGAACTCTCAATAGTATATGGGTCTGCACCTGTTCAGATGATAGCTTTACCATTCTAATCCTAATGCTGCAATCACACAGTGTCAGCAGAGAAGAACATAGAAAACACCTGGTAATTTTATTCCTAGGTGGTTGCCCCAATGTTAACCTCATAGCCACACAATGTAAAATATAATTAGTGGGCTATACTTAAAAAAGTATGCAAACTCATTGCCTCAAAAAAATAAGTAAAATGAACTTAAGATAGTGACTTAGAATAACTTGTTTATTCTGAGTGTCTCATCTCATCTCATCTCCAACCGCTTATCCGTGGTCGGGTCAGTTTCTGTCCAACAGTTTTTTGTTTAAAAAACAAAACAAAACTAGCAATCATTATATAACAAGATAGAAGGACGATAGAAGGTACACTTCTAGCTTGCTAACATATAATACTATTTTCAAACAAATCAGACTAACATGTCTGTTGATTAGGTTAGTCAGCATATACTACTTCCTAACCAACATAAATACTGATCTGTATCAATAAATCCTGAGTGAAAGAGCAACATTTATTTATTTTGAAAACAATGTGTGTTAACATTCCTACAAGTGTGCTGATATTTCTGGCCTCACAGTTTGAACAATAAACATAATATATATTTGTGTTATGCTTAGGTTTGTAGGTTCTAGTTGGCCTGGTAGCTGCCAGGCCTGTACAATTATAGGGGAAACACTGTAATTTAAATTTTGAAAGTCCTGGGTTATAAAACTTTTACCCTTGTGGGCCAAGTTGCACCCACATGGTGTAGGCTAAAATTAAGCTAACTTTAGCTAATGTTATCTCTAACTAGCAAGTACATTCCTGGTGCTTAATTACAACAAGACATTAAAACGGTATTATATTTAATATTTACTTACCAAATCAGTGTGACAAGCACAAGAATCAGGTAAATGATGACTAGTGTTGAATTAGCATCCAGCTGAATCTATTGTCAGTGTTAATGTACGATTTAATTTTGATTTAGCTTCCAGCAGTGCTGTATTCTTATTCAGTATAAAAAGAAAATAAGTTCGAAGATAAAAGCCAAGCCCACTTTTGCTCTCCCTGATGTGTACACTGTGTGAGTAAACATTGATCTTTATTTTTATTTCCTTAGGTGAAACTTGGTTGCGAGGCACCCAATTCCAAAGTTGTGAAGGTACCTGATTTCCCCCGGTGGAGCAGCAGTCTCTGTGATATGGCTGATGTGCCATCTGGTTCCATGATCAGAAATGGAGATGAGTGCCACCTTCTGGATTTTGAGTCATCAGACCGCCCTCTGGTGGTCAATTTTGGCTCAGCCACCTGACCCCCCTTCATCAGCCACCTGCCAACTTTCCGGCAATTGGTGGAGGACTTCAGTGATGTAGCTGATTTCCTGTTAGTGTACATTGATGAGGCTCACCCGTCTGATGGCTGGGTGGCCCCTCCGATGGGCTCTTGCTCTTTCGATGTTAGGAAACACCAGAACCTGGAGGAGAGGTTGGGAGCGGCACGCAAACTCATTGAGCACTTTTCCCTGCCACCACAGTGCCAGTTGGTGGCAGACTGCATGGACAACAATGCTAACGTGGCTTACGGTGTGTCCAATGAACGGGTGTGTATAGTACAACAGAGAAAGATTGCCTACCTGGGCGGTAAGGGGCCTTTTTTTTACAGTCTGAAGGATGTGCAGCAGTGGCTGGAGCAGAGCTACGGTAAGCGGTAGGAGCAATCAAGGACAAATACAGGGAGGACATGTCCCATGTTTCAATGAGAAAAATAAGAGATCTTTCGGTTTATATGAGCACAAAAGTCAAGTGTATTATGGTGACATCATCTGCCAAAAGGCTGTAATGAATTAAGAGCCAGAACTGTGGAATAACTTCTTCTACTTTTAAAATATGCTGGCTTTTGCTGCAAAAATCATGTTTTCATGTGTTTTCCATCAAATAAATATATAGAGGGAAAATCCCCGGTTGTTAAATGTTTTATAAAGTAATACAGTTTTAATAATTTTATGCAGATTTTAATATTTTTTAGATTTTTTTTTCACTCTGGTCATAGGTTTGTATGCACTATATCATCAACATAATTGTATGTATGATGTTTATCCACCCTCTTCTTTCTCACTGGATAATGTTCATTCATACAGCATGTAGTGACCATTGTTCGCTATCTGACAGCTCTCTATATATTTACTTTACATGGAGTGTGTCATCCCCTTGGAAGTGTTCATGTTTACACTACTGAATCAAAGTAGGTTCCTGTTCTTAAACAGAAAAGGCCCATTTAATGTAAAATGAAATGAACCAATCCAATGTTAATAAGTAGTAAGTTTTCACCTCCTCCAAGTCAGAATTGAGTGAATGCATCTTTGGGAACACTTACAAACTTGAGTCAGTGTGGTTATGCTTCACACGTCTGGACACTGTCTGACACTGTCTGGTTTTGCTCAGGTTGTATGGAGATCACAAGAGAACAGCCATTTTAAAGCTCTGACTGGATTGAGATCTGGTCCCTGACTGACCCACTCCAGCACTTTAATGTTGTTGTTTTAATCTATTCCTGTGTAGCTTTGGCTTCATTGTCATGCTGGAAAACAAATTTTCTCCCAAGTGGCTGGTTTCTTGCGAACTGCATCAGTTTTTTTTTCTCCAGGATTTCTCTTAGTTTTGGTGCAGTTATTTCATCCTCTACCCCTACAGCATAATGCTGCCCCCCCATCATAAAAAAATAGCATTTCCAATGTAAAGCATTACATTGGAAATGCTATTTTTTTATGATGCGCATGTCTGGCTTTCACCAGACATGGTATTTAGTCTGATGGACAAAAAGCATTCAGAGTTCAAAGTCTCCCACGTGCCTTCTGGCATACTGAAGCCCATATGTCATGAGTTTTTTAAGGGTAGTTTTCTCTTTGACACTCTTCCATAGAGCTGCATGGTCAGCTCTACCTCCCTCACAACTCTCTTTGTACGCTTACTCAGTTTCTGAGGACGGCCTGCTTTAGGAAGATTTACAGCTGTGCCATACTCTTTCCACTTGTGTACAAATTATGGGTAAGCCAGGGGGAACTACATTATGACATAGCTGGGGTGTTGAAAAGCGGATAACCATTAGGAGTTCTAATGCTGCAATGAATAATATAATTAATACATAAAATCTAATGTTCCGTCATTGGTCACTGTGTGGTTCTGCCCCGATCAGTGTGGCTGACTTTTTTATGTCATGGTTCATGGGCTTCTTTCCTGTGTTGTTTTGTACGCCTATGTTTTGTGCATTGTGCATGTATTTCAAATGTCAAATGTCAGATTAGTGATTCTCAACAACCAGTTGGGAAATTGAGTCTCTCCCTCATTTCTGCCAAGTTAAGTTGTGTATCCCCTCAATCCCGATACTGCACTTTCCGTTCACACACTGTTGTGAAGCAGTTTTCTCTGCCTATGTCAGTCAAGATTTAAGAATTGCAGGGACCCCCTCCTGTAGCGATATTTTCACAAAATGGCAAGTAGGAACGGGCCCAAATTCCTCTTTTGAAGTTTTTTATTTCCATGTGCAATATGTGATATTAGAAGCGGTTCTCTCCCTCCCTTACTGATGCTGACCATGGTTCTGACAGTTGGTTTTGACAGATGAATTGCCTTCTGATCTGACCACCTTAAATTAAATACTGTATGTAGGTCTTTATAGACCTATCAGCTATATGTTGTTATTTCTCTTTGTATGTAGGCTAGGCTACATATAATTTTCCTTCTATCCATCCTCTGAGTTATGCTTTTCAATCAGCTTTTTTTGGAAGTGTTTGGATTGTTCCTTTGTCTTCATGGTGTAGCCACGATACTCACCAAATAAGTTGGTCCTACATTCAGTTTCAACCCCTCAACTACACAGAGGTGATCTTAATATTACTAAACTGGCTTTTTTTCAGTAATGATTAATTAAGGGGGGGGGGGGGGGGGCTTACTTGTTGGCTTGGGTTCAAATCCTTAAAATTTGATTGCATAAAACCATTAAATATCCTTAAATATTGTAATATTCTCAACATGTTAGAGTCAGAAAATGTTGAAAGTCAGTGTACGTGTTATGTGTGTGGTTGAGAGGGGTATAGAATATGTCAAAACGAAGTGTCAGTCAGCCTCTTGAAGTGATAGCATTTAATATCCATAGGACACAGATGGTTTGTTCTGGTCACAGTGACAAAGGTGTGCTAATGAAAACCTTTGACGAAAGAGTCCCTGACTCGGTCTCTGGTTGGATCGTGAACTGCACCTGGTCAACATTACACAGAACCATTGCATCTGTTTAAATTGTCATTTGTTAAAACTACTAATGCTTTGGTAACTGATAACAACTGTGTGCCATGTCATATTCAGTTTTTCCTTACTGTTTAGTGCAGTGTTTCATTTTTCTTACATGTCAAAGGTAAGAAATAAACTGGAAAATAAAGTAGAATTTTTGCTGCTGAAATTGCTTTATTTGTTGTTTTTATGTGCTAAAGGAATCTTGGATGTCAGAAAGAAAAGGACAGACTTACCAAAAGAGGGGGGAAATTCTTTTTAAAGAATAAAACCCTATATATTACCAACTTGCGGTTGGGACACCTTCAAGATGACCTCTTAGCGAGAGAGCTCCGGGTTGAGCCAGAGTAATTAGAGAAATTCCAGTAAAGTAAATACATAACATAGAACAAACAAGAAGCATACAGATGGGGCGGCCGATGGCACAGTGGTTAGAGCAGTCGCCCCATGTAAAGAGCCTGTAGGTCCTCAAGGCGGCAATCGCAGGTTTGACTCCGACGTGCGGCCCTTTGCTGCATGTCTCCTCCTCTCTCTCATCCCATTTACTATCCTGTACAATAAAAGACTTGAAAACTCCCCCAAAAATAATCCAAAAAAAAGCATAGAGAAAGGGGATAAGAACCCTATCACCACTTTGAGCAGTAAACATTGTCCAACGGCAGGTGTGTTAGAAAGACAGGGCACAGCAACAATTAGCAGTTAACAGGTTTAAGCTAGCAAACAACGCGCAGTGTCGAGAAATGGCCGACATGGAGCCAACATTGGGCTGCTTCTGTGAGAAGTAAGAGACTGCGGGTCTTAATGCACAATTTCGTTTTTTGCTCAAATCCAATTTTGTATTTGGTTGTTTACATTACGTCTTTAAATGTAGCCTGTCTACGGATTGTGCATGCGCAGTTGCTCATTGATGACATCGCGCCACAACGTTGTTTATGAAAGTGGACATGCCGATGGCAACCAAGATTGTAGGACCTTGTGGCTTAAAGCTACACCAGGGGTAGGCAATTCCGGTCCTGGAGAGCCACTGTCCCGCATGTTTTAGGTTTTTCCCTGCTCCATCACACCTGAGTCTAACAATAATCAAACCGTGACAAGCATGGGCTGCTTGATAATGAGCAAATCATTAGAATCAGGTGTGTTAGAGTAGAGAGAAACCTAAAACATGCAGGAAGGAGGAAGAGGAGAAAGAAAGTTCATATTTTAATAAGACCCTTCAAGTCTACCTTGCACCGAAGAGTCACCCCAAATACTAATGAGGTCTAAAACATCACTATCCCTCCATTCTCCGCCTGCTTCACTGCTGTCCTCCATGTTTGTTTTGAATCTGTTCCCGGCATCCTTTTTTTTTCAATCAACTTTATTTGTCATTCATTTACAAAACAGTGCAGCACAGGTCGCAAAGTCGCATTAACTGAGATCTGGCTGTTCAGATTGCATTCACATATATAAAAAAAAATCAGATACGTATCCATTCCGGTAGCATATTTTAAAAGTGGCCTAATTCTGATAAAAAATGTCAGATTCAATGGGACTTGTGCTGTTCACACTGTCAAAAGCAAATCAGATATGAATATGAGCGAAAAGATCGGTTTCAGGTCACTTGTAACCACAGTGTGAACGTAGACTTAGAGACAATAAAGGAAGATTTTGGAAAGGTGAATACCAGACTGGATGAGGTGGAAGGATGAATTTAGAAAGCAGAGGAGAGGATCCAAAACACAGAAGAAGTCATCACGGCTATGCTAAAGCTGCACACCAAGCTGAAGTTGTTGGATCTGGAAAGCCGCTCCAGACGTGAGAACATAAGGATCTATGGGGTGCCGGAGGGATCTGAGAAGGATTCAATGAAGATGGTCTCATTTGTGAGAGGGTCTCGAGCTAACTGAAGACATGCCCGACCTGCATATTGAATGAGCCCATCATTCAGTGGGGCCACAGCCGGCGGTGGAGTTTTAAAACAAAAGAGACATTACACCGCAAGGCATGGCAGAGGAAGAGGGTTGCCTGACAAGAAAACCACATTAACCTGGATCACGACTATCCACCTCTAATACTCAAATAACCAAGTAAATATACCGTGATCCAGAAAGTGCTGAAGGAATATAAAGTTCAGTTCCAGACACTCTTCCCGGCCAGGCTGCACGTGAGACACGATTACGGAGCCAAATCCTAAGATACCATAAAGGATTCTTCGGAGGACCTGCTGAGAAGAGGCTACGGCGTGACAACCATCAGATCACCAGAGACTGTTGCAGGTAAGGGCCTCTCCCTCCGGACTGAGGGAGCCACCATGGCTCAACAGGCTCAACAGGGTTAGGCTATTAGACCTCTACATAGGGAGTCACACGGACAAATTGTGTTCAATTTGATGTTTGTTGTTGTTGTTCATTCCCTGCCAGTTCTCGCGGGGAGGGGGGAGCCCACCAGGTTTTTGAGTGAGAAGGAGGGGAGAATCACATAGTTGCAAAGAGGGGGGAAATCCTATCAAAGTTGAAGAAATATTTTTTTTTAAATCCAAGAAGCTTTCTTTCAGGGGTCACACCTCGACAACTCTGAACATGTTAAATTAAATAAATCAGGTTTTAAACATGTTTACTTTTCTTCCCATGAGTTGGGGAGGCGAAGGGGAGTGGCGACTCTGACATCCAGTGGTGTAAGTTACAAACACATATCAGAACTTTGGGTTTGTTATGGTTACAGGCAAAATAGTTGTCCACAAAGGGGTATTCCAGAGATTTGAGGCCCTACAGAAGGACAATCGTCTGGTACCTGCAAGTGAGACATTATTCTAACAAAAATCTTAAAGATGAGTCAGGGTTCATCAAGTTATTTTTATCATTAACAGAGCCCAGATCGTGCAAAAAAATGTATCTCCAACTCATATAATGCCATACAATTATGGAAACAAGAGATTACAGAACACATAGAGAAGAAATGGGAAAGGAAGTACGGGTCATGATCACACAAGAGCTGGAAGAAAATATGCCGGCTACATTGGTACTCATCTGGGTAGATCACATGATGGGAGGTCTGCTGGAAGAACATTGCCGTTTTTTATCACACCTATTCAGAAACAACATCAAGGCGGGGGGTACGCTTGCAGGAGACTTTGTGGGTCTAACGGCGCTAACCACTTCTACATTACCGAGAAATACAGAGAGGTGATGTTGGAGCCTTATAACCTGGGCTTTAGACTCGTGCTGCTGTTCCCCACCAGGCTTGTCATCACGATGAAGGACGAAGACGGGCTCTCTTTGGTCAAGGCGAAAGCCTTCGTAACATCTGATGACAGCGGATAGCTATCGATTTCACTGCAGAAGATCCTTGTCATGTTATCTGGATAACCATGAGTTTGTGTTTTTGCTGACTGTGTAGCTGTGCTCTAACAGCCCCAGACTGGCTGGAGTTTATTTTTAGACCGCAACATTAATAGTTAAAGTCCATACAGACTGGTGTTTTGAACAGAGGTCGCTAAATGGACATTGTAAAGCACTGTATACATGTTGACTTGAGATCCAGTGTTTTCTGATATTTTTTGAATTCCCATTTGTTTTTTTCTTCTTTCTTTCCATGCCTGCTTACAATACTATGTGAATTTAGACTACCTTTAATCGGCCTTCGTGCCCGGTACCGGAAGCTCGTTCACATGTAGATTTCAGTTTGTTATCATATATTTTCTGCACAGCCTTATTTTATATTGTTTTGGATGTTCATCACCCTTCGCCATAGGGTTACCTGAAGTATTTTATTTTCTGTGACTCGTTCGGTCGAAGGGTTTTACTGCAGCCTGGCACTTATTGGAGGCGACCTGCACCAGTGCAGCATATGCATTCTGGTCTACAGTATGTATCTTGTTTGATGTAGAGATATACCTTCTTGGCCTGCCCACCCTAAGGCATCTTAGCGCCCTCTGCTGGCTGATTTAATTTATTTTATATGGCTGGCTGTCATATAAAATAACAACTGCCTAGAGCCACTTGTCAGTAGCCCTTGAGCAAGTCTTACGTGACCAAGCAACAGGAGATACTGTGACCAGATTTTGACATGGTCAATTGACCAACATGACAAAAGCAGCGAAAACTAGAAACATCAGTTTTTAAACCAGGCCAGAACTACTTTAGGAAGCAATGAAAGGTTCTAGTTAACAAGGTGACAGGGCTGGACTATGTAACCTCAATGGACTCAGTTACAGCAGACTGAGTTGGCTGCTCATAAAGGTAACTCGGAAATTGCAGAAGTATCGGGATGCGCAGACTCTACTAATCGACCAGGTGAAGCTATAGACATTTGTCATAGACAACATTGATGAAAATGACAAATTACCTTATAATTGCTTCACAGGACTTTACAGGTCTGTGTACTCGTCATATTAGACGTTAGTGCTGCTTTCAACACTGTTGACCATCACATCCTGTTAAAGAGGCTGGAGCATTTAATTGGCATTAAAGGAACTGCATTAAGCTGGTTTAAGTCTTATTTATCAGATAGATCTCAGTTTGTACATGTTAATGACAAATCCTCCATGTACACTAAAGTTAGTCACACAGAGTTCTGTCCTTGGACCAATTCTATTCACCTTATATATGCTTCCTTTAGGCAATATTAATAGGAAACACTCCATGAACTTTTATTATGCAGATAAAACCCAATTATATTTATCCATCAAACCAGAAGAAATCGATCAGTTAGCTAAACTTACTCGCCAAGTCCCATTATTTCTCAACCATTCATAAAGATCACAGCCACAACAGTAGCAAGAGCAAACCTAATAGATCTGACAAATTCAAAGAAGCTAGCATTGATGGTGAAGCTAGTCCGGGTTCATGGATGTTTAAGTGGGTTTTATTGGTGGGAGTTATGGGACAGAAGAAAAAGGCATCCCGGTCCAGGACCTGGAAGCCATAGAAGAACCGACAGTAACACAGCAAAAACTCAGGTACCTGCAGAGAGTGTTCGGACAAAAGTAAAGGAGTATTGACGTCCCAAGCAGTGTGGTGCCTTGCTCAACAACAGCACCTTGGCAGTGCGATAAACTGGCACCTTTCCAGCCACCAGCCCATTCATGGTCCACACAGGGACTTGACTCGGCGTCCCTATGGTTCCCAGCCAAGTCACCTATGGACTGAGCTACTGCCCCCTGAACACCGCAGCAGCTTGAAGCCGTCCAGCGCAGCGGCCGTGTCTGGGGTTGGCGCAGTCAGCCATGTCTCCGTGAACACCATGATGCTGACCTCCCGGTATTCCCTCTGGTGCTGGTTCAACGCTGCTAACTCATCCATCTTATTGGGGAGAGATCTCACATTCCCTATGATGATGGATGGGAGGACGGGTGTGTATCTCCTCCTCCTGGCGTGGTGCAAAGCCCCAGCACGGCTCCCCCTTCTCCTCCCCTCCAGTTCACGGGCGACAGAGTCGCCAAAACACAACGCTAGTCGTTTTTAACAAAGACAAAGTCGCTGGGGATCGGTAGAGTCTCCGTAACAGTTCAGAACAACAGAATAAAAAACTTGGAAAATGCTCATTGAGTGGCTCATGCAGAAGCCGAGCGTCCAGGCCAACCCACTGTCCCATAGACCCCCCCCAAAGAGGCTATGGGGGGGGGGGGGGGGGAAGCTGCGCTCTTCCTGAAGTCTACTATCATCTCCACTGTTTTGGAAGCATTGAGCTCCAGGTTGTTCTCCCTGCACCAGGTCACCAGGTGGTCAATCTCCCACCTGTAGCTGTTTTGAACGCTTGTCCTGAAGGAGAGTCGGGACGATTGTGTTAAATGCAGAGGTGAAGTCCACAAACAGGATCCTGACGTATGATCCCGGGGAGTCCAGGTGCTGATGGGTGAAGTGGATGGACAAGTTGACAGCATTGTCTACAGACCTGTTTGCTCTGTAGGCAATCTGTAGGGGGTCCAGGAGTGAATCTGTGGTGGATTTGAGGTGGTCGGAAAGTACCATGCGCTCAAAAGATTTCATGATCACAGATGTCAGGGCGACGGGTCTGTAGTCATTTAACCCTGCGGGTCCTGTTTTCTTGGGAACTGGGATGATGGTAGAGGCCTTGAAGCATGCTGGCACGTGGCATGTCTCCAGTAAGGATTTAAAGATGCCCGTGAACACTGGAGATAGCTGATCTGCACAATGCTTCAGGCAGGATGGAGACACGGAGTCCAGCCCAGCAGCTTTGCGGAGATTCTGTCTCTTAAAGAGCCTGTTAACGTCTATCTCAAGTACAGACAGAGGTGTTGATGGTGGATGGAGGGAGGTGGAGGGCAGCTTTGATGATGGGAGCTGTTCTACCTCTGTTGTAGTGGTGGGAGTAAAGCTAGGGGCCTGGTGTTGGTAGGGACTGACCTGACTGTTGGCAAGGCGACGATCGTTAGCAGAGAGGGCGGCTCTTGGCTTGTAGTTGGTGATCTGCCAGAGCCCTGTCCAGACAGAGGCATAGTCGTTGGAGGAGAACTGGTGTTGGAGTTTCTCTGAATACAGTTGTTTAGCCTCTCTCACCTTCCTGCTAAACCTGTACTTGGCCTCGTTGTACTCTGCTCTGTTGCCACTCTTAGGGTGCACTCACACTGTCCATCCGTACCGTGCCCCGTGTTTTAGGGTACTCGTCCCCCCTCCCTCTCCCCCTGCGCCCCAGGCCCGTTTGTACTCACACTGCCTGGGCCTCGCGCGAATGTTTCTTGCCTTACTATACGTCATCACGCTGTAACACGTCACAAGCATTGATTGACGTCATCGCCATGCGTCACTTTGTTTACAAAAGCATGCTGCCTTTTGGCCACATAATGGAAAGCAGTGCGTCTTGTCCAACTGTTTTTGAATATTTTCATCTGACCAAATCTGCAGTAAACACTACACCTCCGCATCACATCAACGTGAACCTGTCGCCACCATTGTTTTAAATGTCTGCGCATGGTCCGTCCTTCTTCTTTCTATGTTCGAACAGGCGTACATAAAATGACATCAGAACCTCCGTAGACCTCGTGCTCGTACACATGCGCAAGCTCCTGCTCGTACATGTGCAAACATGCTTTACAAAAGCCCAGCTCTCCCTAACGGGCCGTGGTCGGCTTACGGTTACACTCAGACTGGTCAAACAAACTAGACTTTAGCCGTGAAACGTGCTTGGGCAAACTACGGATGGACAGTGAGTGCGCCGTTAAAAGCATTTTCCTTATCCAACCTCAACTGCAGGAGTCTGGTCGTAAACCAGGGCTTGTCATTATTATAAGTCACCCTGGTGCGTGATGGCACACAGCAGTCCTCACAGAAGCTGATATATGAGGTTACAGCTTCTGTGTACTCATCCAGACTGGTGGAAGCAGTCCTGAAAACATCCCAGTCAGTGCAGTCCAAACATGCCTTCAGATCCTCCGCAGCCTCCGTCACTAATGAGGGAAACTTTGATGATTTTCAACAGTATACTTTAGACGGCGGGTGAGCGGCATGCTCTGGTGGTCAGCTCTGTTCACCTGCAGACACACAGACCCTGTAACTCTAGTGCAAACTATTGTAGCTCGGTGAGCAAAGTGAATTTCCAGATGTCAAAATGTTCCAGTGAAGTGTAATGAAGTGAAAACACAGTGGCCCTCATTTATCAAACGAGCGTACGGCAGAAAAAACGCGCGTACGACCATTTCCTGGCAAACTTCGGCATATATCAATTTGGACGTGAGCGGGATCTACGATCAAATCTCACGTCTGGTCTGAGGTTGTGTACGCACATTTCAGCCTGTGTATTTGCGGTGCAGCACAGCAAAATATGGCTGAAACTAATTAACAAACCTCAACTGTCATTAAGTATAAGCAGTCACATATTAAATACAGATCAAAATGGATTTTTAAAACGAATAAAAAAAATAAAAATTGTGGTTGGAGCAATTGATTGTACTCATGTGCGTCTGAAGGCACCATCCATGAATGATTACGCATTCATCAATCGCAAAAACTACCACTCGATAAATGTACAGGTGATGTGTGATGCCAAGCTATCGCTTTTAACATGGTGGCCAGGGGGAGGGGGTGGGGCACACAATTATTTTATATTTCAAAACAGCTCGGCTCCAGCCCCCCGCGACCCCGACAGGGACAAGCGATTGAAGATGAATTAATTAATTAATGTGTTGGCGCGCGGCTGCAGCAAGACGCACTGCAGAGCCAAAGTCATCTCCTCGGTTAGTGGCAACCATCGATAAATTGCATTAAATCAAACAAGGTATCAGATGATTAACATTTTGGTATGGTTCTTCTAGGTGTCAAAGGTATCCTCTAACAGAATACCTAATAACCCCGCTACAGAGCAAGAGTGCCGGTGTTGTGCCGTATTCAGCACCCCTGCCTTGAAATGCACCCCCTCGCATTATAGGTGATATTCTGGATCAGAAGGCTGTTGTTTTGACCTATAGGAGTAGTTTATATACTTTATATATACTTTATATATTTATATACCTTAATCCGACTAGCATGCACTCTTTTGTAGAGGCAGAGCTGGAGGCTGATGGGGAATCATTTTCAATATATCTGGCAGATGTCACTGAGGTAGTCAAACAACTCCACAGTGGCAAAGCCCCAGGGATTGATGAGATTCTTCCAGAAATGCTGAAAGCTTTGGGTTTGGAGGGGCTGTCTTTGTTGACACGTCTCTTCAACATTGCATGGAAGTCTGGGACATGGCCAAGGGAGTGGCAGACTGGGGTGGTGGTTCACCTATATAAAAAGGTGGACCAGAGGGTGTGTGCCAATTAAAGGGGTATCACACTACTCAGCCTCCCTGGTAAAGTCTACTCCAAGGTGCTGGAAAGGAGGGTTCGTCCTATAGTCGAACCTCAGATTTAAGAGGAACAATGCAGATTCCATCCTGGACGTGGAACAACAGACCAGGGGCCTCATGTGTCAATGTTGCGTACGCACAAAAACATGGCGTACGCCATTTTCCATGCCAACGTTCAGATGTATCAAAACTGAAATGACCGTGGAAATGTGTGGTCACATTCATGGCTGGCGTACGCACATTTCTACAGCTATTGTTTCTTTGGCGACACTTAGAGGTGATGCTGGGAAACTGTTAATTATGTGAATCAATTCATCCTCAGTGTAATGTGCACATCAGAGACACATTCATGGACAATTAACACACACGTGTTTGCAATCATATGGATGGATATAAAAGCATGCGCAAAGTGATGAAAAAATGGCATTAACAATGGCAGCCTTGGCCTTGTTAGAAGACATCGCAAATAGTTATATCAGACGTGAGAGGGTGTTTAGAGAACGGGAAGATCTGTTGGCAAATGACGACAACTGGCTCATGAGTCGTTTCAGGTTGCCAAGGCCAGTGTTACTGGAGCTGTGCGCAGAGCTGCGGTCAGCCCTAGAACAACAAACAGCCAGGAGCCAGGGGTTGTCCGTTCCCACACAGGTGCAATTTGCAGCAAGAGCCGGTTTCCCTAACGTAATCGGAGCTATTGGCTGCACACAAGTTGCTATAAAAGCGCCATCACAGGATGAATTTGAAACAGGAACAGGAAACATTTTCATCCAATAAATGTTCAAATAATGTGATGCGCAAATGCAGCTCACCAACATCGTGGCAAGGTGGCCTCGTTCAACGCATGACTCGTTCATTCTTACCAATAGCATGGTTGGTAACAGGTTGGAGGGCTGGCACGGTGCGCGATGGGTGGCTTCTTGGTGAGTAAATAATTTATAATTTAACGCACAAGCATGTGTAATGTGAGCAGCCTATTGTACGACCAGTATAATGACATTTCTGAGTTTAACACATTTACCTTGAGGATGATCTGTGTCGCCTTCATGGGCCCCCACAACTCCGCTTAGAGCTGTGTCCCCCACAATAGCCTCCACTCTCTGATCAAAGGGGGTTAGTTCCTCCCCCCCTATCCCCCCGCCCGTTGCGGTGATACTTCGGCGGTGGGCCTAAATCCTCCGCTTTTTTTTTTTTTTAAATTTCAGTGGGTGTGCGCTGCTCCGAAATTTGATCCCACTCAAATTTCTTTTTCTTTGTGTTTATCCCTGAAAAGAGGCTACCAAATAAAACAGCTCTTCGGTCGCCACTTCATTTAATAAAATTTCGAGCTCAGACTCGTTGAAGTTGCGCTTCTTACCTTTACTCATCGTTTAAATCTGATGGTGCAGAGAGGGAATCCCCGGTGCAGGTCCTATTTACATGGATTTGCATATTTAAATTGGGGTGTGGACAGGGAGGAGTTTAACACTTCTACATGTGCGCTCAATTCTACGTTGATTGGGATGTACAAAGGAAAAGTGCTTGGATCCATGCATACGCACACTTTGATACATCTGATTTTATTTGTGCGAACGATAGTTTCTGGATTCTAGCGTACGCCATGTTTCAGTAAGAAATCCATGCAAGTCTTAGTACATGAGGCCCCAGCTCTTCACTCTCGCAAGGATCCTGGAGGGGGCCTGGAAGTATGCTACATGTGCTTTGTGGATCTGGAGAAGGCATATGACCGGGTCCCTCGGGAGATACTGTGAGAGGTGCTGCGGGAGTATGGGGTGAGGGGGTCACTTCTATTGGCCATCCAATCTCTGTACACCCAAAGCGAGAGCTGTGTCCGGATCATCGGCAGTAAGTCGGATTTGTTCCCGGTAGGGGTTGGCCTCCGCCAGGGGTGCGCTTTGTCACCAATCCTGTTCGGGATTTTCACGGTTCGCTGCAGAGTGTGAAATGGCTGGGATGAGGATCAGCACCTCTAAATCTGAGGCCATGGCACTCAGCAGGAAACCGGTGGATGGCTTACTTCAGGTAGGGAATGAGTCCTTACCCCAAGTGAAGGAGTTCAAGTACCTCAGGATCATGTTCACGAGGGAGGGAACAATGGAGCGTGAGTTTGGCCGGAGAATCGGAGCAGCGGGGGCAGTGTTGCAGTCGCTCTATCGCATGGTTGTGACGAAAAGAGCTGGAAGGCAAAGCTCTTGATCTGCCGGTCAATCTACGTTCCTACCCTCACCTATGGTCATGAAAGCTGTGTCATGACCGAATGAACGAGGTTTGCGGGTACAAGCGGCCAAAATGGGTTTTCTCAGGAGGGTGGCTGGAGTCTCCCTTAGAGATAGGGTGAGAAGTTCAGCCATCCGTGAGGAAATCGGAGTAGAATCGCTGCTCCTCTGCGTTGAAAGGAGCCAGTTGATGTGGTTCGGGCATCTAGTAAGGATGCCCCCTGGGCGCCTAAGGTACGTCCAACTGGGAGGAGGCCTCGGGGAAGACCCAGAACAAGGTGGAGAGATTATATCTCCACACTGGCCTGGGAACGCCTCGGGATCCCCCGGTTAGAGCTGGTTAATGTGGCCCGGGAAAGGGAAGTTAGGGGTCCCCTGCTTAAGCTGCTGCCCCCGCTACCCGACCACAGATAAGCGGTTGAAGATGAGATGAGATGAGATGAATCAAAGGATTTTCGTATACCCACTAACAAAAGCACAAGGATATGTAACAACCTTTGTAACAGAACTCACATTTTCATTCATAAATGACCCTGTCTGTTTTGTGAAGCACTGACTTTTGGGGCTTCTGTGGCCTGTGACCAGGCACTGACTTCACCTACCAAGGAACAACACAGTTGCTTGGCTGTCATTCTCTGTACAATTTCAAAATTCACTGTGAATCACTAAAGGAGATATGAAACCAAAACAATCTCAAACTCCACTCTTTCAGCGTTTTCATAAGCCTGCCCTTGGAGGAACTGCCTCTTCAGGTGTTGTCATTAATATCATCATTGTATGTAGAACTAACTTCACTAACGTTATAGTTGTGGATCAATGAATGCAAGAAAAGGGGAGATAGAGTGTGTGTGTGTGTGTGTGTGTGTGTATGTGTGTGTGTATGTACAGTAGTAAACAGATAATGAGAGATATGAGAAATCCTGGCCAGCCTTGTGGACTGAAAGTCAGGCTAGGATATTTGAAAACAGAGTTAGAGTGCAAGGACAGAAAGTTAGGTTAACATCAGAACACGTGCAAAGCTGAGCGGGTACTCGGAGGGAACCTTGCCTGGGGAGTAATTCCATGTAGAAGCGCACCTGTTGGTGCCCTCTTCTGACAGCAGCTTGACCAAAAGGACAAAAAATATGAAAGATGCCGGGAAACATTTCCATATTAGGGTGACAGAGTCCGAGTTCTCTGTTTGTCCAGCATGCTGCGAAGAAAGAGGGCAAAAGGGGAAAATTTGAAATCTCTCTTCGATCTGATGGACATACGTATGCATGTTATTGTTAATGGTTTCTTAAAAGTTCTGATTACTCTACCTTCTCTTTTCCTCTACTTCTGCCTAAATGACGGTTTTTAAAACTGATTTTGTTGCCAGTTACATTGTTACATTGTTGTTGAATGTGCATTGCAAATAAATTTGTTAACACAGGTGTCTCCCGATGCAAGGATTTGTTTATTACATGAATTTTCCAGGCTGCAGTTATGTCTGATTTTGTACCTGCTGTGCAATGCAATTCCTATTGAGACTAGATCTAGAAAACAATGAAGTTGTATAAAGCTTAAAAAGAAGCTGCCTGACTTGTTATTGCCATGATAGCATGTTGTTGAGACAAGTATATATTATAGACATCTGGAGACATTTTACTCCAGACTGCATTTTACGATTTTGTTTTATGGACCCTAACGTGTACGCATTGACCTGAAGAAGGACAGGAGCTCGGATCACACTCCGGTACAGTAGGTGGTGTTATGTGCCTTAACACGTTGGTTTGATCTACTATAAATCAGAGAATAAATGTTTTGTCAAAGAAAATTGGTTCAACTATAGGAACAACACATTAGCCCACTATGATATGCAGGCATTTTTGTTTTGTGTGGACTCGGGTATTCGGGAAATATCTATGATTGAAAAGGCCCTACCGAAGTTACGTTGGCCCACCCAAAATTGAAATCCTAGTTTAGTTTATTTAAGAATGTTATTAAAACATGTCTTAATTAAAGAGGCCCTATTAAGCTAGTTTTCAGGGTCATATTTGTATTTTTCAGGTCAGCTACAATGGGTTTACATGCTTTGATCTTCAAAAAACCCATTATATTTCTCATATTGCCCATTGATGCAGCACCTCTGTATGAAATGCTGCAACTATCTCAGAAAAACTAGTCCATGCATTTGTTACTTCTAGGCTGGACTACTGCAACTCCTTATTATCAGGCTGCTCCAATAAGTCTGTTAAGAGTCTCCAGTTGGTCCAAAATGCTGCAGCTCTTGTACTAACTAAAACAAATTTCTCCTGTATTAGCTTTTTTTGCACTGGCTACCTGTAAAATCTAGAATAGAATCTAAAATATCTTATTGGTCAGGCTCCGTCGTATCTTAAAGAGCTCAAAGTACCGTATTACCCAATTAGATTCAATTCAATTCAATTTTATATATAGTGCCAAATCATAACAAAAGTTATCTCAGGACACTTTACAGAGTAGGTATAGACCACACTCTATGACTTATTTAGGATTTACATAGACCCAACGATTCCCCCGTAGAGTACAGAGGCAACAGAAACCTTCCCTATAACAGGCAGGAACGTCGGACAGACCCAGCTCTATGGAGTACGGCCATCTGTCTTGACTGGTTGGGGAGGAAGAAAAGGAGAGAGAAAGAGATAAAAAACAAATAGATGGACAGAGACACAAAGACAGACAGAGAGACACTTCCAGAGATGCAAGCAACCAAAAAGTAACAGTAACTATAATAATAGCTATAGTAATGTCAATATGACTTATATGTTATTGCAGTTAATATAGCAGAATAGTAAGAAACAAGCACAGCTAAGGTGATAGAATATGAAAATGATAATAATTATGGTGGCAAACATTATCAATGATGAGTAGCGGTATCAACAGCTGCGATACAGCGAGCCATACCACTGATGGTGTTTTTAAGGCTACAAAGTTTTTAATTAATAAGACTAATGATAGTATGTGTGACTTATAGTGATAATAATAATGCATTTTATTTATAGGCGCCTTTCTAAGCACTCAAGGACACCGTACATTTGTTAAAAACAGTGCTACACAAACAATAATAAAAATGGGGAGGAAACAAAATGATCAAATCAGGTTAAAATAACAACAACGCAGTGCAAATAGGATCAAAGGAAAAAAGGCAGTTTTGAACAGATGGGTTTTCAGTTTGGAGGCCGAGGCGGTTGATGTTGCGTAGGTGAAAATAAGCAGACCGAGTAATGTTATTGATATAAGAGTGAAAAGATTACTGTTGAGAATGACACCCAGACTCTTGACCTGTGGGGAGGGGGAGACGTTGGACTCGTTGATGGCTATTGAGAAACTGTCGGTTTGAGATCAGAATCAGAATCAGAATCAGAATCATCAAGTATGTTGGACATACAGAGAATTTGACTCCGGCTTATGCTTTGCTCACAGTTTCCAAACATTTAACAGGACAAACCTTAACATAACAATAACAATAACATTTACATAACAATAACAGAACAACACAGAACAATAATTTAAGATAAAAAATAGAGGTAATATTAAAAATAGGTAAACAAGTAAATATGAGAAATTTAAAATAGAAAGATAAAATAATTGTGCAAAGTAAAGTGACCAGGCTGTTATAAATATCTTTGTTATATTATTTTACAATGATATACATAAGGTGCATAAGGTGCATTTGTCTTTGGCATGTGTGTGTGATGTGTCGGGTGGGGTCAATTGTTCAGCAGTGTGACGGCCTGGGGGTAGAAACTGTTTTTATGTCTGGCTGTTTTTGTGTACAGAGTTCTTTAACGCCTGCCAGAGGGGAGAAGTTCAAAGAGGTGATGTGCAGGGTGTGAAGGGTCTGCAGAGATGTGAACTGCCCTTTTCCTGACTCTGGATGAGTGCAGGTCCTGGATAGTGGGCAGTTTGAAACCAATGATTCTCTCTGCAGTCCTGATTGTCCGTGTCAGTCTGTTCTTGTCCTGTTTGGTGGCCGATCCAAACCAAACAATGATGGAGGTGCAGAGAACAGACTGAACTATTGCCGTGTAGAACTGGAACAGCAGTTCTTGGGGCAGGTTGAGCTTCCTCAGCTGACGCAGGAAGTACATCCTCTGCTGGGCCTTTTTGATTATGGAGTCCACGTTGTGGCTCCACTTCAGGTCCTGGGAGAGGATGGATCCCAGGAACCTGAAGGTTTCCACAGCAGACACGGTGTTGTTGAGGATGGTGATGGGGGGCAGTGTGTGTGTGTGTGTGTGGGGGGGGGGGGGGCGGCTCCTGAAGTCCACTGTCATCTCCACAGTTTTGAGCGTGTTTAGCTCCAGATGGTTCTGACCGCACCAGAGGGCCAGCTGTCCCACCTCCCGTCTGTAAGCTGACTCCAAACTTCAGGAGTTTGACAGATGGGTCACTCGAGGTGCAGTCATTTGTATAAAGGGAGAAGAGCAGTGGAGAGAGAACACACCCCTGGGGAGCGCCTGTGCTGATGGTCCGGGTGCTGGATGTGATCCGCCCCAGCCTCACCTGCTGTCTCCTGTCAGTCAAAAAGTTAGTAATCCACTGACAGGTGGAGGCTGGGACGGTGAGCTGGGAGAGTTTGTAGTGGAGGATGTCCGGGATGATTGTGTTGAAAGCCGGGCTAAAGTCTACAAACAGGATCCTTGCATAAGCCCCCGGGGTGTCAAGGTGTTGCAGGATGTGGTGCAGTCCCATGTTGACTGCATCATCCGCTGACCTGTTTGTCCGATATGCAAACTGCAGGGGGTCCAGCAGGGGTCCTGTGATGTCTTTCAAGTGGCTCAACACCAGTCTCTCAAAGGACTTCATGACCACAGATGTCAGGGCCACTGGCCTGTAGTCATTTAGTCCTGTGATTGCTGGTTTCTTGGGGACCGGGATTATTGTGGAGCGTTTGAAGCAGGAGGGGACTTCACACAGCTCCAGGGATCTGTTGAAGATCTGGGTGAAGATCGGGGTCAGCTGGTCAGCACAGACCTTCAGACAGGAGGGTGACACACCGTCTGGGCCTGGAGCTTTCTTGGTCTTTAGTTTCTTGAAGAGCTGACACACATCCTCTTCCCAGATCCTGAGTGACGGTGGGGGGGAAGGGAGGGGTGATGAGGGTTGTGTGATGGTGGAGTGGGTGATGGGTGTGAAAGTTGCCGTCTCAAACCTGCAGTAGAAGACATTCAGGTCGTCAGCCAGTTGACGGTTCACTGCAGTGTGGGGGGATGGTCTCCTGTAGTTGGTTATGTCCTGTAGACCTCTCCACACTGACGCAGGGTCGTTAGCTGAGAAACTGTTCTTCAGCTTCTCAGTGTAGCACCTTTTTGCCACCTTGATCTCCTTTGTCAGTGTGTTCCTGGCCGTGTTGTACAGGACTCTGTCCCCACTTCTGTAGGCCTCCTCCTTGGCCTGGCGAAGCGTCCTGAGTTTTGCAGTGAACCAGGGTTTATTGTTGTTGTATGTGCAGAAGGTTTTGGTCGGCACACACATGTCCTCACAAAAGCTGGTGTAGCTTGTCACAGTGTCAGTCAGTTCGTCCAGATCTGTAGCAGCAGCCTCAAAAACACCCCAATCAGTGCAGTCAAAGCAGGCCTGTAACTCCAGCTTTGACTCTGTGGTCCATCTCTTCACAGTCCTCACTACAGGCTTGGCAGATTTGAGTTTCTGCCTGTAGTTTGGAACAAGATGGACCATACAGTGATCAGAGAGCCCCAAAGCTGCACGGGGAACAGAGCGATAGGAGTCCTTTAAAACAGTGTAGCAATGGTCCAGAGTGTTTTTGTCCCTGGTGGGACACTTAACCTGTTGTCTGTATCTAGGTAGTTCACGTCTGAGGTTTGCTCTGTTAAAGTCCCCCAGCACAATGAGCAGGGAGTCTGGATGCTTCCTCTCCTCCTCCGTTATCTGGTCAGCCAGGTGTTGCAGGGCCTCAGTAACACAGGCCTGAGGTGGGATGTACACACCAACCAGAATGAACGAGGAGAACTCCCGCGGTGAATAAAACGGTCTACAGTTTATGAAAAATGTCTCCAAGTGGGGGCTGCATGATTTCTTCAACACTGTGACATCTGTACACCAACCTTCGTTAATATAGAAGCAGATTCCGCCTCCTCTGCTCTTCCCCGAGAGCTCCGTTACCCGGTCCGCTCGTAACAGCTGGAAGTCCGGTAGATGTAATCCTGAGTCTGGGGTGAGTTCACTGAGCCAAGTTTCAGTGAAACACAGGGCGGCAGATCTGCAGAAGTCCGAATTCCTTCTGTTGAGGAGCAGCAGTTCGTCTATCTTTTTGTTAAGGGAGCGGACGTTCGCCAGGTGAATCGACGGGAGCGCTGTTCGGAATCCCCGCTGTCGGAGCTTAATGAGCGCGCCGGCCCGTTTGCCCTGTCTGCGTCGCCTGAACATCCCGTAGACAGCCGCTGCTCCTCCGACTAGAAGTTCCGAAAAGTATCCAGAATCGGTGAAAAATGTTGGAAAATTGTGTCCGGTAGACTGTCCATACTGTAAAAGTTCCTCCCGAGTGTACCGGATCACGGAAGGACAACTTAAAACGCAACAAAAAAACAAAAACAAACAAGGAACTGCGGAGCTAAGCGCCGAGGCAGACGTCCGTGGCGCCATCTTGATCTATAATCTATATCTATCATCATCTATCTGTCTATAAGAGATAGTGTTGATTTGGAACCAATGAGGAGAACCTCGGTTCTGTCACTGTTTAGTTTGAGAAAATTGGAGGAGAACCAGGATTTTATGGCAGTTAGGCAGTTAGCAAGGAATGAGGGTGGGAGGGTGGAGGTGGGTTTACTGGAGAGGTAGAGTTGGATGTCATCCGCATAACAGTGAAAACTGATGTTGTACTTACGGAAGATATTGCCGAGGGGAAGAAGGTAAATGATGAAAAGGAGGGGCCCAAGGACAGAGCCCTGGGGAAAACCTGAAGTGACGGGGGAATGCTACGATGTGAAGGATTTGAGTTGGATGAACTGAGTACGGCCTGAGAGGTAGGATCGGAATCGGTTTAGTGGAATGTGGGTGATGCCGATGAAACGTAATCTATTGAGGAGGGTGGGGTGGCTGATGCTATCAAAGGCCTCACTCAGGTCGAGGAGGATGAGGATAGTGAGTAGACCAGAATCATCTGCCCTGAGGAGGTTATTGGTGATTTTTACAAGTGTGGTTTCAGTACTTTGGAGGGGACAGAAACCAGAGTGGAACTGTTCATACAGGTTGTTTAGTGATAAGTGAGAGTGGAGTTGAGTAGAGACTATTTTCTTGAGGATTTTGGAAATGAAGGGCAGATTTGAAATAGGAAGGAAATTATTGTAGTTGGAAGGATCTGCACCAGTTATTTTCAGGATTGGGGTTATTTCAGCGGTTTTGAATGATGTAGGAACAGTTCCAGTGGTGAGAGAGGAGTGGATGATGGCAGAAATGAGGGGGACCAGAGAGGGGAGACAGGATTTAACCAGAACTGTGGGGAGGGGGTCTTGGACTTATAGATGAGGTCGGAGAACTCTGAGAGGGTGGGGAGCTCGAAAGAGGAGAAGGGGTGGGCAGGTGGGTGGAGGTCAGAAGTGACACTGGTTGAGTTTGAACCGAGATCCTGATAGATTGTCTGGATTTTGGTGTTGAAGATATATCCTCAAAGCAATTTCAGTCAAAAACAACTGGACTGGTTGTTTGTCTAGGAAGACGTTTCACCTCTCATCCAAGAGGCTTCATCAGTTCATGTACGCATCTGACCAGGCTGGGACTGGTCCAACTAACTGGTGTGGAGATCCAAGTATTTAACCTCTCACAAGGCCGATGATGTCACTGAAACCCTTTGTGCTCCAAGTGCCCACGCCCGTCGTTAGAGTGACAGTCGGTGGTGGGCAGTTGGTTTCGACGTCGTTAGTGCTCTATTGAGTCTGAACGACAGTCGTTGGGGTCACCCGGGCCATGTGTGAACAGTTGTCCTTTGAGGTTAGATTGTTGAATCTCCTGGGAAGGGACGAAAGGGCGGCATTGTAAATTGGAGATAAGTGGTGTCTCAGACCCCCTCCTCTGTTTAGCGATGGTTTCTCCACTTTAACATAGACGGCTAGAGCACAAAGGGTTTCAGTGACATCATCGGCCTTGTGAGAGGTTAAATACTTGGATCTCCACACCAGTTAGTTGGACCAGTCCCAGCCTGGTCAGATGCGTACATGAACTGATGAAGCCTCTTGGATGAGAGGTGAAACGTCTTCCTAGACAAACAACCAGTCCAGTTGTTTTTGACTGAAATTGCTTTGAGGATAACGATGACCTGGACGAATGAGAACATTCACAGGCTTGTTGAAGATATACATAAGAGAGTTACAGAAGGCAGTTGAGTGGGGTGGTATAGAAACTGGGGATCGGGTGATATTGTTGAACAGTGAAAAGAGTGACCTGGTGTTACCTTCATTTGAACAAATTATGCTGAAGTAATAGTTTGATTTGGATTTAGTAATACAGTCCTGGCAGGGCAGAAAATGATTTTTGTACATTAACTTTGTGAACAGTCAATCCAGTTTTGCAGTGAAGCCTGTCAAGCTGCCTGCCTTTGGCTTTCATAAGCCGGATGTTATGCCGCTGAACTACCGAACACAATAAACACAGACACGTACGGGGATCGCCATCTTTACTTCTCATTCACATCAGCTGTTCACCTCTTCTTCTCCTTTTCTCCCTTCACCATCCCTCTAGCGCCTCTAACGGCCTGATGTTATAACTAGTGATCACATTGTGTTTGTTATGAACACAACATTTTCCCCTTTCAGTAAAGCTAACTTCTTTCATTACATAACATTTCAAAACTACTCATTCAGAATAACATTCTCAATGCTGCACTGGGCCTAACACAGTAAATCGTTTAACCAGCCTTTTGAATCAAGAGCATACGTGAACATCTGTCAGAAGTAAGGAGTTATGTAATAGCTGTCAACAACTGAGCAAAGCTAATGCATAAGTAATAACAATATAAGTAACCAACAGTATCAATATGTACAATTATCTTCTGTTTCTTTTCTTTTTAACATTTAAACTGAAACAGCTCTTAGACTATGTAGGCAGGTGACCCCTGTTAGGTCTACCTCAGAACATAGTCTTTGGTCCAAGCAGGGGAATTTCTATCCCTGTCAGGTCTACATTGTTCAGTAATCTCTAGGCGAGCATGGGCCGCCTGCTGGGGATTTCCCTCGTCTCTGTCCATGCTCACTGCAGTGTATAATGCTGGTAGTGCAGACAGATGCGACGCATTCCACGTCCTTCCATCATCAAGCAGATATGTGTTAGAGCCTTTCTGTCTCACCACAGTTCGTGGTTGTGTGAACTTTTGTTCTCCTTTCTTAACTTTCCAGGGTTTTCTGGCCTGAACCTGGTCACCTGGTTCAAAGTGCTGGTGTTTTGCACTACTCTTCACATTGGTGTATTGTTTCGATTTTTCCTGCTTGTCTTTCACTTTTTCTCTCACAGCCCCTTCATCCACTGGGGTAGGAATGACATCCCGGATCTGGAGTTTTGTTCTCATTTGCCTTCCATGGAGGAGAGATGAAGGGCTGACTCCTGTCGTTGCATGAGGGGTTGCTCTGTAATCCATGAGAAAGGATTGTAAGAATGATTTCAAAGGTGAGCCTTGTATTGAAGCAGTCTGCAGACAGTCTTTCAGCACTCTGTTGAACCGTTCCACTTCTCCATTAGCACAGGGATAGTACACAGATGTTCTGGAGTGCACGGTTTCTCTTTGCTTTAGAAATTCCTTGAATTCAGCAGAGGTGAACTGTGTACCACTCACCACTCACTAGCTCCCTTGGGTTCCCTTCTCGTGAAAATATGGCTGTCAGAAACTGGATCATTGTTGTTGCATCAATGTGTGTGGCAAAAGCAACTTCTGGCCATTTGCTGTAGTAATCCACTAGTGTGACAACAAACCTGCAGTGTCTCTGTGCTGTCTCAAAAGGACCAACTATGTCTATGCCAACCTTCCCCCAAGCAGCTACTGGTAATGGAATTGGGTGTAGTGGTGCATTGTGGGTCACAGCTGACTTATCATTTTGTCTACATGTAGCACACACCTTGATGAGAGCTTCCACCTGACTGTCCATCCCTGGCCACCAGTACAGTTCTCTCAGGCGTTGTTTGGTGCGAGCAATTCCCTGATGGGTCTCATGAGCAATGTCAATCAGGTGTCTCTGGAGGGACTTTGGTACAACAAGGCGGTAAGTGCCTCTGACAACACATTCATCCACAATAGACAGTTTGTCACGCATCATGTAATAAGACTGTAAGTCAGGGTCAACAGCAGTCTTTTTCACTGGCCATGTTTTAGGAATTTGTGCGTGGAGCTTGGTAAGAACAGGGCAGGAGTGGCATTCAGCTTTAAAGTGTTCCATAGAAATTGCATTGGTGTCTGTCATTATTGCTGCAACTGACTCCACAGTTTCTGTGTAATCCATGACAGTTCCAGGGAGTGGTAGTCTGGACAAGCAGTCAGCAACATTATTTTGTGATCCAGACCTTTATTAGACATCATAATTGAACTCCATGAGACTGGCAGACCACCTGACAATGCGAAGACCAGCCCGGTTATTCCCTTTTTTGGTCAAGAGCGTGGTCAGTGCTTGATGATCCGTGCGTAGCAGGAATTTTCTTCCCCAGAGCCACACACACCACTTTTCAGCAGCCCATACACATGCCAGGGCCTCCTTTTCTACAATGGGGTACTTCCTTTCAGCATCCGATAGGCTACGAGAGGCAAAAGCAACTGTTTCCTATTCTCCTGCATCATTAACTTGTGTTAAAACGGCTCCAAGCCCATAATCAGAAGCGTCGGTAGAGACCACTGTAAGCTTATGGGGGTTAAACAGTTTCAGTGCTGGTCCATTGGCAATCATGCCCTTAACTCTTTCGAAGCTCGCTTGTGCTCCATTGTCCCAGGTGAATGTACTGTTCTTTCGCAGCAGCTCGGCTCTCATAGGTTCAACAACGCTGGCATAGTTGGGCATAAACTTGCTATACCATGCACTTAAACCTAGGAACAAACGCAGGGAAGCTGCATCGACAGGTGCAGGGGCATCCAGGATTGCTTTGAATCATTATGCTCCAAACCATCAGGTGAGAGTCTATAGCCAAGGAATTCCAGTGTAGTCTGGCGGAAGAGGCATTTTTCTGTATTTAATTTCAGACCAGCATCCTGAACGCGGCGTAGGACAGCTTCCAGATTGACATCATGATCTGCTTGTGAGGAGCCATAGACAATGACGTCGTCCAAGTAGCACTGTACGCCCTGTAACCCCTTGAGAATGTTTGTCATCATCTTTTGGAATGCAGCAGGGGCGGAGCTTAGTCCATAGGGCACTCTGCGGTACTGATCGTGCGTAATAAAAGCTGTAAGCCCTCTACTTTCCTTGTGCAATTCCAGTTGATGGTAGGCACTCTTCAGGTCCAAAGTGGAGTACATCCCAGATCCATGCAGCTCTGCCAGCAAGTCCTCAATCAGTGGCAGGGGGTGGCTGTCAGGCACCACTGCTTTGGTAGGTTCCCTCATATCCACACACATGCGGATCTTTCCATTTCTCCTACTGGTGACAACAATGGGGGACAATGGAGCCAATTTCCTCCTCCACTCTGTGAAGTGAGATTGGATGGCCCACAGAAGTGACCCCCTCAACCCATACTCCCGCAGCACAGCCCACAGTATCTCCTGAGGGACCCGGTCATATGCCTTCTCCAGATCTACAAAACACATGTAGACTGGATGAGCATACTCCCAGGCCCCCTCCAGGATCCTTGCAAGAATGAAGAGCTGGTCCGTTGTTCCACGTCCAGGACGGAATCCACATTGTTCCTCTTCAATCTGAGGTTCGACTATAGGACGAACCCTCCTTTCCAGCAACTTCTGTGGGCCATCCAATCTCTGTACACCTAAAGCGAGAGCTGTGTCCGATCCTCAGCAGTAAGTCAGATTCGTTCCCGGTGGGGGTTGGCCTCCGCCAGGGGTGCGCTTTGTCACCAATCCTGTTTGTGATTTTCATGGACAGGATATCGAGGCGTAGTTGTGGTGGGGAGGGGTTGCAGTTCGGTGGGCTGAGGATCTCGTCTCTGCTTTTTGATGTGGTTCTGATGGCATCGTCGGTCAGTGACCTTCAGCACTCACTGGATCGGTTCGCAGCCGAGTGTGAAACGGCTGGGATGAGGATCAGCACCTCTGAATCTGAGGCCATGGCTCTCAGCAGGAAACCGGTTGATTGCTTACTCCAGGTAGGGAATTAGTACTTACCCCAAGTGAAGGAGTTCAAGTACCTCGGGATCATGTTCACGAGTGAGGGGACGATGGAGCGTGAGTTTGGCCGGAGAATCGGAGCAGCGGGGGCGGTGTTGCAGTCGCTCTACCGCACCGTTGTGACGAAAAGAGAGCTGAGCCAGAAGGCAAAGCTCTCGACCTACCAGTCAATCTTTGTTCCTACCCTCACCTATGGTCATGAAAGCTGGGTCATGACCGAAAGAACGAGGTCGCGGGTACATGCGGCCGAAATGGGTTTTCTCAGGAGGGTGGCTGGAGTCTCCCTTAGAGATAGGGTGATAAGTTCAGCCATCTATGAGGAACTCGGAGTAGAGCCACTGCTCCGGTTGTAGTCTGAGCAGAGCCATCTTCGCTTGCTTTTGAAAAAATAAATGTTTTATCCTCGTCGCCACTTGTTATGCCGGTGAACTACCGAACACAATAAACACAGACATGTACGGTGATCGCCATCTTTACTTCTCATTCACATCCACTGTTCACCTCTTCCTCTCCTTTTTCCCTTCACCGTCCCTCTAGCGCCTCTAACGGCCGGATGTTATAACTAGTGATCACATTCTGTTTGTTATGAACAACACCGGAGTTCAGGCGTAAACCAGGGAGCGGAGAGGGAGAAAGAGACAGATCTGTTTTTTAGTGGAGGTAAGGATATCATGAAGTCCGGTGTTATAGTATGAAACCAGCTAATCAGGGGTCGATAAGTCTTCAATGTCCATGAAATTGTCAATACTAGAGGAGAGAGAGTCCGTGTTTATGTCCTTGATATTGCGAAAGGAGATGAGGCGAGGGGACTTAGTGATGGAGAGAGTGAGGTCGACGTTGAATGAAGGTAAAACCGGAGAAACTTGGCACCACCTTACACGTGTACCTGCTGAACCACTCTCCTCAAGAGAAGTAGAAACTGATTTGGCAGAGTTGGCAGCAAAATATTTAGAACCCATTAGAACCACAGACAAAGTCCAACACTTTGAGAATTATGATAAATAGAGCAAACGATTATTATAGGATAAAATTGGAGTTTGGTGCCTATATGTGAGAAAATGTGTTTGAAATATTATATGGTCATCTGACAAAAAAGGAATGACTAGATAAATCCTATAGAGGAGTGGAATACTTTAACTGCATGTAGAATGAAATAGGGGTCTCTATGATAATGAAAAAGCAGAACTCTGTGAACAGTGTGGGGGAAGGGAAACCAGATATACCTCTAATGGGTCAACTAACACCAGTGAGAAAAAATGGACAACAGCTAACATTGTGGCTCTCCAACAGCAGCTCACCAGTACTATCAGAAGAACTGAAAGATTCCAAGGAAAGTGGCTGATCAACCCCAGGAAAGACTGGAGGTGAGAAATGACGCATAACAATGCAAAAGCTAATTGTACATGTGTAATCCAACTCAGTAGTTTGATAAAGGCAGTTTGATAAAGGCAGTTCATCAGCGAAGCGACCAGCAGAAGGGAGCACAGAACTTTTGACTGAGATCCCAGTCTCTTCAGAACAATAGCAGAAGCAACAGCATGGACACTTGAGGTGCTACAGTTGAGATGGACAAGGACAGGTATTGCTCATTTCTCATACAGACTACAGAAGAAGATGGGGGAGTCTGCCGGATGCTTTCATGACTCCTGAGGCCATAAAAGACACAGCGGAGAAGGGTCAGAGCATTAGAGAGGCACAATCATCAAAATTAGAAAATAATGATGATACAAAGACACTGACCTCAAGGAGAGGGACAAAATCCTCCTGGATCTCTGCATCGTCGCCACGACCCAGGCAAAGCTCGTCGCCCTTTTAAGGGCTTCCGGCGCTGGTGACCGGACCATGACGACCGCCGACAACACCACCCTGCATTACCACCTGATCTCCAGCACCAGCACTCATCGAGTCCCGCTGGCACCACCAGGGAGCCAAGCCCAAGTCATCGGCACCCTCCACCTCCTGCATTCACCCCGCGGAGTGGCAGTGTTCCCCCAGGGAGGACGGAGCTGTGGCTCCAGGTCTGGTGAGCTCAACTCCACTCAAACCGATGGAACCCTGGTCAGTGGTGAACAGGGACACTGGGGCTCACCCATCTCTCCCTCCTCCGCCTCCAGATACAGATACCTTCCACTGGAAAACAGGTATGACTTCCTAAACCTGCAGGATTTCCCTCCGCTTGGTGTGCACTCCAGCTTGTCCAGCCAGCCAGTCGTGGCTCCCACCGGCCGAGGAGCCTGGGTCCGCTCGCCCAACCTGATCCCTCCCCTCCAACTTGTTTAGGAGCAGCCGCAGGCCGGTGCACCTCCAGGCAGCCTGCTGAACAGCCTCCTCCGCTAGCTGCACATGTGGCTTAAAGGATACTGCCTGGGGAAAAGTATTCCATTTGTGGACAACTATACGGCTTATCTTTAACAGACCCAGGCTTTTTAAACATGATGGCCCATAATAATGCAACAAAAATTCAGAAAATAAAATGTAGACTTTTAAACATCAGATCTCTGCCATCTAAAGCTGTATTAGTAAATGATCTGATAACCGATAACCATATTGATTTACTCTGTCTGATTGATACCTGGCTGTGTCATGAAGAATACGTAGCCTAAATTAATGCACTCCTCACAGTCATATTAATACTCATATTCCTCGAGGTAGTGGTCGAGGAGGAGCCGTTGCAGCTATTTATGACTCAGGCCTGTTAATCAACCCTAAACCTTAACTAAATTATAATTAATTTGATTGTCTTGTTCTTTGTCTTTCACATTCAACCTGGAAAACTGTGCAGCCAATTATACTTGTTATAGTGTACCATGCTCCTGGCCCATACTCTGAATTTGAATGTGAATTCTAAGAGTTTCTGTCAAATTTAGTCCTTAAATCTGAAAAAGTAATCATTGTAGGAGATTTTAATATTCACATGGACCTTGATAATAATAGCCTTAGTATTGTGTATATAGTGTACATAAACCTACTCACTGTTTTAATCACACCCTCAACCTTGTTTTGGCTTATGGTGTTGAAATCAATGACTTAATAGTCTTTCCACAGAATCCTATATTATCAGACCATTATTTAATAACTTTTGAATTCATATTACAGGACTACTCACCTCTGGGCAAAAGTTTATACACTAGATGTTTATCTGATAGTGCTGTAACTACATTTAAGGAGGGATTCCATCTGCATTAATTAATTTAATGCCTTATCCTAATATTCCAGATTCCTGCACTTAGTAAGTTCCTCTGAAATCGATCACCTTGTTGACAGTGTTGCAAGCTCACTACAAACAACACTCTACTCTGTTGCTTCTTTAAAAAAGAAGATAATGAAACAAAGGAAGTTAGCTCCATGGTATAACTCACAAACCCGTGAATTAAAACAAGTATCGTGAAAATTGGAAAGTAAATGGCGTTCCACTAAACTAGAGGAATCTCGCATAGTTTGGCAAGAAAGTCTAAAAAAAGTGAGGCCCTCCATAATGCCAGAGCAGCATACTACTCATCTTTAATAGAGGAGAATAAGAACAATCCTAGATTTCTTTTCAGCCCTGTAGCCAGGCTGACAGAGAGCCACAGTTCTATTGAGCCATGTATTCCTATAACTCTCAGTAGTAATGACTTCATGACCTTCTTTAATGACAAAATTAGAACTATTAGAGACAATATCTACTCTCTTGGCACCAATTTTTCTTCAAACCCAGGAACCTTAGAACCAACTGTACGAGATATATTCTTGGACTGCTTTTCTACAGTTGACCTCAACAAATTAACCTCTACTATTTCAGCATCAAAGCCTTCTACTTGTCCCCTAGACTCTATTCAGACTAGGTTACTTAAAGACATCTTACCTTTAGTTAGCCGTCCTATATTAGATATAATTAATATGTCTTTATCAGCAGGCTATGTACGACAGTCTTTTAAAGTAGCTGTAATTAAACCTCTTCTTAAAAAGCCCAGTCTTGATCCAGAAGCACTAGCTAACTATAGACCTATATCTAACCTTCCTTTTACTCCCTAAAATGCTTGAGAAATGAGTAGCCAATCAGCTGTGACTTCATAACAATGAGTTATTTGAGGACTTCCAGTCAGGATTAAGAGCGAATCATAGCACTGAGACAGCACTGGTAAAAATGACTAACGACCTAATAGCTTCAGACAAAGAACATGTCTCTGTACTTGTTTTACTAGATCTTAGTGCTGCCTTTGACACTACTGACCATTGCATCCTGCTACAAAGACTGGAGCAGCTAATTGGCATTAAAGAAACTGCATTAAGCTGGTTTAAATCAAATTTATCAGATAGATCTGTCTGTACATGTTAATGGCAAATCCTCCATTCATACTAAAGTCAGTCACGGAGTCCCACAGGGTTCTGTCATTGGACCGATTCTATCCACCTTATATATGCTTCCGTTAGCAAATATTACAAGAAAGCACTCCATAAATTTTCATTGTTTTGCTGATGGTACACAATTATATTTGTTGCTCAAACCAGAAGAAACCAATCAGTTAGATAAACTTCAAATGTGCATTAAGGAAATAAAAAGCTGGATGACCTGCAATTTTCTGATGTTAAACTCAGATAAAACTGAATTTATTGTACTTGGCCCCGAGGGCCTCCGAAACTTAATAGCTAAAGATATTGCTACTCTGGATGATGTTGTGCTGTCCTCCAGCACCACAGTAAGGAATCTGGGTGTTATTTTTGATTAGGGTTATGTCCTTTGATTCTCACATAAAACTAACGACAAGGACTGCATATTTTCACCTGCATAACATTGCGAAAATTAGAAAGACTACTCCATGCATCTGTCACTTTTAGGCTGGACTACTGCAACTCCTGATTAGGAGGCATCTCCAATAAGTCTGTTGAGAGTCTCCAGTTGGTCTAAAATACTGCAGCTCGTTTACTAACTAAAACAAATAGAAGAGAACATATTTCTCCTCCTCCTCTCCGGGAACCAGAGCGGTTTCTGTGTCTCTGTGAACCTGAGCGCTGTGTTGTCTGTAGCCTAGTGCTCCTGGTAGGGTCTCCCATGGCAGAGTGGTCTCAGGCGAGGGCCGGACTAAGAGTGGTTCACAAAGACTCAATGGACAAACAAGGAAGAGGAAGAGAGACCCTGCCCGGAGGAAGCCCAGGGCCCCCGTCTGGAGCCAGGCCCAGACTTAGGGCTCGCCGGCGAGCGTCTGGTGGCCTGGTTTGCCACGGTCCCCAGCCAGGCACAGGCCGAAAAAGTGACGTGGCACCTCCCTCCTCTCCATCCTGTGGGCCCACCACTCGCAGGAGGAACCACTTGGGTTGGTTGCGCTGCTGCACGGGTGACAGTGAAGGTGAGGGGCCTCGATGGACCAGACGCGGGCAGCAGAAGCTGGCTCCGGGGACATGGAATGTCACCTCTCTGTCGGGGAAGGAGCCGGAGCTTGTGCGGGAGGTGGAGCACTACCAGTTAGAGCTGGTGGGGCTTACCTCCACACACAGTCTCGGTTCTGGAACCATACTCCTGGATAGGGTTTGGACCCTATTCTTCTCTGAAGTTGCCCAGGGTGTGAGGAGCCGGGCAGGTGTGGGGATACTCACAAACCCCTGGGTGAGCGCCGCGATGTTGGAGTTCAATCCCGGTGGACGAGAGGGTCTCCTCCTTACGTCTGCGGGTGGTAGGGGGGGGGACTCTGACTGTTGTTTGTGCATATGCAATGAACAGCAGTTAAGAGTATTCGGCCTTCTTGGAGACTGGGGCAGTTTCCCCTGCCACTGCTAAAACACCACACCAGCACAACACATCATCATTCAGTTCACATACCACTTGATGGCCAGGTTGCATATTATTGTTAGTTTGGTGGGTGCACACACTGAACTACAGTTAACATCCCAGTAAGTTTCCTGTGCTATGTATTTTCATAGTTTTCCATAGACACACACACACAAACACATGTATTGTTTTGAGTATTTTATTATTATTTAAGAATAAGTTATCCTGAGTTTAACTAATTGTTGTTTTCTCACCATAGTATTTCCTGGTGCTGGGCAGGGACAAAGGACCCGAGCCTTGCGTCAGGCTGGCTTTTATAGTGCCTGAACCAAACCAATTTGGGGTAGAAATTGGTTTGTACAGGCATCTCTGGATTGAGGCCTTTTGTAATGTGGTGATGACTGCCTTTAAGGGTGGGTAGATGTAGTGTATGTATATATGACAGTGATTTGGGGTCTGGAAAATAACTGATAACTAATTGATGACTTTATTGATTTCAATTAAAGATGGTATGGTCCATGGGGCTAGGCCTTTACATCGAGGCGTTTGACACTGCCTAGTCAGTCGGTGAAGGACTATGTAGCTGTGTGGACCCAAGTACTGTGAGTATCTTTTTTTGGCTTTCTGGTTGAAGCTCTGCTGTCAAGGGACAATGTAAAAGGACAACAAAACATTTCAATTTTTTTCATCAAGTGGACTCTGTGTTGTGACCTTTTTTTGTCAACATTTTAAGGCTAAACCACCCCTTTTCCAGTCAGTCTTCCGGCAGACTACCCTCACTCTAGGCCAGAGTGTGACAGAGAGAGAGAGAGACCCTGAATGGAGTCCTGCATGGGGCTCCAGTAGGGGATTCAATAGTTCTGCTGGGAGACTTCAACGCCCACGTGGGCAATGATGGAGACACCTGGAGAGGCGTGATTGGGAGGAATGGCCTCCCTGATCTAAATGTGTGTGTAATCCACAGGGTGATGCGATGCGTCTAGTTTTGCAGTTTAGCAGTTGCTTGACTTAGTGTCAAGTGCATGCTTTGCATGCCTTCTCGCTTACAGCTAACTGCCGCTGGCTAGCCCCTGCGGTAAAAAGGGAAGCCGTGTGCGTAAGTCTTCCTCAGCCAGTACACAGCCTCTCCATCACCAAGACTCCTGCCGTGCCTCCTCGTGGCCACACACGGTAACTGGTTGTCTTGCGACTCCAGGCTAAATCGGCAGGGGATCTCGGAGCAGCAGTGAGCCCCAGAGGTACGGCGTGCAGGCCCTTCGGCGGATGGACACGCCCTGACGCCTACCAACCACTGCACACACCCACCACTGTCTTTGGACAGCCCTTGGTTGGGTGAAGACTACGGGAGTCAACCCCTAATGAAAAATCTGTGGTGGTAACCCGCAAGAGGTGAGCATCAGTTACCGATGACTCGGCAGTATCCTGCAACTCTCCACAGTGGCTGGCCGTCTTGATCTCTTCTTGCTGCCAGTCCAACTATGGAGTGCCATAGACAGTGGGTTGAGGAATGTGCTCCCCCCTCCCACTTAAATCATCCTTAGCGCAAGTTTCATTTCATGCTTCCCTTAAGTCCCACGGCGCTGGAGTCAGGACAGTGAGGGCAGGTACAGGAGCGTACTGGGAGCCTTTAGTACTGCTCTACACGTGTGGCGGCCCTGGGGGGATGGTCGCTGGTTGGTCGGGACCCGGAGACAGCGGCCTCCTCCGGCAGCACCCAGGGTGACTTGGCTGCCCTTTGTAGGAGCCACACCGCCCACCCCACAGGGGGGAGGGTCTAGAAAAGGTGACCCAAACATTGTCCGTCTCCAACAACCATGGGTAAGTAACCGAACCTACCGTGGCTTCCCTCTATTCGGTCGAATCAAGGCACATAAAAGTAGTCCTAAGAAACTTACCTTAGTCACCTGGAATGTTAGAACACTGCTAGATAGCGACTCTAATCTCCGTCCTCAGAGACGAACAGCTCTTATTGCACACAAACTAATGAGGTATAATATTGACATTGGAGCCCTCACTGAGTCAAGATTCTCTGGTAAAGGGTCTCTCACAGAGCACTTAGAGGGCTACACCTTCTTCTGGAGGGGGCTACCAGAAGACAGACCACGCATACATGGTGTGGCTTTTGCTGTCAGAACATCTCTTCTGCATCGCATTCCTATAAGCCCTACCGGGATAAATGAGAGACTCATGAAATGGCGAGTCCCACTGACAAACAACCGCTACCTCACACTCATCAACCCCTATGCCCCAACCTTACCCACGGACGAAACCACTAAGGACCAGTTCTATGCACTACTTAACAGCACTTTGCAATCCATACCCCGAGAAGACAAACTTATCCTCTTGGGTGACTTCAACGCCTGAGTTGGCACTGGGAACCTATGGGAAAAGGTCTTAGGTCGTCACGGCACTGGTAAGTGCAACGCAAACGGCCTCCGACTTCTCAACCTATGCTCTGAGCATGCGCTGGCACTAACCAACACCATGTT
Source organism: Echiichthys vipera (assembly GCF_963691815.1). Taxonomy (NCBI): domain Eukaryota; kingdom Metazoa; phylum Chordata; class Actinopteri; order Perciformes; family Trachinidae; genus Echiichthys; species Echiichthys vipera. Next base: position 29,776,119 of record NC_139837.1, read on the forward strand.
CTAGCTTCGGGAAATGCACAAAACAACCTGGATGCACCCCAGATCCAAGCAATGGCACCTGCTAGATTACACCATCACTCGCCAGCGTGACCTTAAGGATATCATCATCACTCGCGTAATGCAAGGAGCTGATGGATGGACAGACCAATGGCTAGTCAGAACAAAGCTCAAACTAAATATTCGACCACCGGCCCGTGTAAATATCCAGCTGCTTTAAGACCCAAACTTTCGAACATTGCTGCAGGATGAACTTGAAAGAGCCCTCACCACAACAACCACTGGACTGATAAACACTGAAGATCTCAGTAGAGCATGGGACGACGCCTGTACTATCATCCGCACAACATCACGCAGGGTTCTGGGTACTCATATGAAGAAAAACAGAGACTGGTTTGATGAGCAGGCTTTTGAGATCCACAACCTGCTGAGAGAGAAAAACAAAGCCCTTGCTGTAACCCTAAGTAACCCATCCCCTGCAGCACACTCAAAGCTAGCTGCACTCCGCTCAAAAACCCAACGTGAAATAAGGACCATGAAGAACCAATGGTGGTCCAAGTTAGCCCAAGAAATCCAAAGTTTTGCAGACACTGGGAACCAACAACAGTTTTACTCCGCCCTGAAAACTGCATACGGACCATCCAGAAATGCTTTCCACCCAGTCAGGAGTGTGGACGCACTGACCCTGTTTACGGAGAAGACTTCTTAATCGTTGGGCGGAACACTATCGCGAACTGTTGAACAGGGAAAGTGACACTGACCCAAGTCTGCTTGATGATCTGCCCAACTCCCCTCTCATCAGCGAACTTGACATTCCACCAACAATCGATGCAGTCCAGAAGTCACTGGTTGGACTTAAGAACCATAAGGCAAATGGTCCCGATGACATTCCTGCTGAAATTCTGAAATATGGCGGGGATGCAGTTCTCAACTGCATCCACAACATCATAACAGCCATCTGGAAAACTAAGTGTGTGCCAAAACAGTGGAAAGATGCTGACATCACAAATGTGCATAAAAAGAAAAGATACATCACCGTTTGTGGCAACAGCCGTGGGATCTCACTCCTGTCCAGCGCTGGAAAGGTGCTTGCCAGAGTTATGCTGCTTCGAATACTGAAGTATGCTGCAGACGAAATCTTGCCTGAAACTCAATGTGGATCCAGGAAAGAGCGCAGTACAACTGACATGCTCTTTGTCGCCCAACAGCTTCAAGAAAAATGTAGAGAGCAACACAGGCCCCTCTACATGATCTTTGTAGATCTAACCAAAGCATTTGACTTGGTTAATAGACCACTACTCTGGAACATCTTGCAAAAATTTGGATGTCCACCCACCTTCCTGTCAGTCCTAGCTGCCCTCCACAGCGGGGCAAAGGCTCGTGTCATCAGCGCAGGAGGTAAATCTGAACTGTTCACAGTGGATACAGGTGTCAGACAAGGCTGTGTCATCGCACCAGTCATCTTCAACATCTTCCTTGCTGGCGTTATGAAAAGTGCCAGCCACTTGCTGCCTTCAGACTGTGGCATTCCCATCTCGTACCGCTTGGATGGCAACCTTTTCAATCTACGCCGTCTTCAAGCGAAGACCAAAGTGTCTGAAGAAACCATCCTTGACCTACAGTATGCTGACGACGCAGAATATGTTGGCTGTTCACCAGAAGTCCTACAGCAGACTATAAACACCATTGCTGACATCTATAGTCGTGCAGGCCTTGTTATTAACACCAATAAAACTGAGGTGCTCCCAATGAGAGACCCACCACACGAGCCTGTCACATTCAGTGTAAATAACCAACCACTCAAAAACGTGACCCACTTCAACTACCTTGTCAGTTCTGACAGAAACCTGCGACCTGACCCATGAATTACAGAGACGATTGGTCTTGCTTCCGCCTCTTTTGGCAGACTCGCCAACAGAGTTTTCTTCAATAAAGATCTCCAACTTCACACCAAATTAGCTGTATACAAAGCCATCTGCCAATTTATCCTACTGTACGGTTCTGAATCTTGGGTCCCCTACAGAGGACATATATCAAAACTGAAGGCTTTTCACACGAGCTGTTTACAACGCATCCTGGGGCATAAGTGGTGCGACAAAGTGCCATACACAGAAATATGCAGGCGAGCAAACATCGAGCCTCTGGAAGTCATCCTACTCAAAATACAACTTCACTGGCTGGAACATGTTGCCAGAATGCCAGAGGATAGACTTCCGTGTAAAGTACTATATGGAGAGCTCTCTGCCGGTCGCCGGTCTGCAGGAGGTCAGCGTAAGCGATATAAAGACCACCTGAAAACATCTCTCAAAAATTGCAATCTCCAACCCGTGGCCCTTGAGACCCCGGCACTGACCGTCACAAGTGGCGAACTTCTTGTGAAGAAGGTATCAGGTTCTATACAACAGATCTAGAATGCAAAGCAGATGAGAAGCGTGCACGACGCCATCAGCAACCAGCTCAAGATGGAAACTTCCCCTGTGACTTCTGCAACCGTGTTTGCAAGTCCCTCATCGGACTTTACAGCCATCGAAGAACCCATCTAGTGTGACCCCCAGAAAGTGTCTACCCACTTTTCTACGCATGAAAAGATGTCTTCGTCAGACTCAACGGACAACTTCAAGCAAGTGCTAGTCATGGATTGTCTGTAACTAACACCATGTTCGAACATAAGGATGCTCATAAGTGTACGTGGTACCAGAGCACCCTAGGCCAAAGCTCGATGATCGATTTTGTGATCGTATCATCTGATCTGAGGCCGTATGTTTTGGACACTCGAGTGAAAAGCGGGGCAGAGCTGTCAACTAATCACCATCTGGTGATGAGTTGGGTGGATGGGGGAAGATTCTGGACAGACCAGGTAAGCCCAAATGAGTAGTGCGGGTGAACTGGGAACGTCTGGAGGAGGCCCCTGTCTGAGAGATCTTCGACTCACACCTCCGGCTGAGCTTTTCTGGCATCCCTGTGGAGGTTGGGGGCATTAAACCAGAGTGGGCAATGTTCAAAGCTTCCATTGCTGATGCTGCAGCAGTGAGCTGCGGCCTCAAGGTCTTAGGTGCCTCAAGGGGCGGTAACCCTCGAACACCGTGGTGGACACCGATGGTCAGGGAAGCTGTCCGACTGAAGAAGGAGACCTTCCGGGATATGTTATCCCAGAAGACTCCGGGGGCAGTTGCAAGGTACCCACAGGCCAGAAGGGCTGCAGCCTCTGCTGTGTCAGAGGCAAAGCAGCAGGTTTGGGAGGAGTTCGGAGAAGTCATGGAGAAGGACTTTCGGGCGGCACCAAGGTGCTTCTGGGAAACCATTCGACATCTCAGGAGGGGGAAACGGGGACCGTCCAAGCTGTTTACAGTAAGGACGGGACGCTGGTGACCTTAACCGATGAGGTAATCAGGCGGTGGAAGGAGCACTTTGAGGAACTCCTTAATCCGACTAATATGCCTTCTTTTGTAGAGGCAGAGCTGGAGGCTGATGGGGAATCATTGTCAATATCCCTGGCGGAAGTCACTCAAACAACTCCACAGTGGCAAAGCCCCAGGGATTGATGAGATTCGTCCAGAAATGCTGAAAGCTTTGGGTTAGGAGAGGCTGTCTTGGTTGACACGTCTCTTCAACATTGCGTGGAAGTCTGGGACAGTGCCAAGGGAGTGGCAGACTGGGGTGGTGGCTCCTCTGTTTAAAAAGGGGGACCAGAGGGTGTGTGCCAATTACAGGGGTATCACCCTACTCAGCCTCCCTGGTAAAGTCTACTCCAAGTTGCTGGAAAGGAGGGTTCGTCCTAAAGTCGAACCTCAGATTGAAATCACTTATGTGGGCCATCCAATCTCTGTACACCCAAAGGGAGAGCTGTGTTCGGATCCTCGACAGTAAGTCGGATTCGTTCCCGGTGGGGGTTGGCCTCCGCCAGGGTTGCGCTTTGTCACTAATCCTGTTCGTGATTTTCATGGACAGGATATTGAGGCGTAGTCGTGGTGGGGAGGAGTTGCAGTTCGGTGGGCTGAGGATCTCGTCTCTGCTTTTTGCAGATGATGTGGTCCTGATGGCATCGTCGGTCAGTGACCTTCACTCAAGCATTCTATGGATTGGTTCGTAGCCAAGTGTGAAACGTCTGGGATGAGGATCAGCACCTCTAAATCTGAGTCCACGGCTCTCAGCAGGAAACCGGTGGATTGCTTACTCCAGGTAGGGAATGAGTCCTTACTCCAAGTGAAGGAGTCCAAGTACCTCGGGATCATGTTCACGAGTGAGGGGACGATGGAGCGCGAGTTTGGCCGGAGAATTGGAGCAGCGGGGGCGGTGTTGCAGTCGCTCTACCGCACCGTTGTGACGAAAAGAGAGCTGAGCCGTAAGGCAAAGCTCTCGATCTACCGGTCAATCTTCATTCCTCCTCTCACCTATGGTCATGAAAGCTGGGTACAAGCGGCAAAAATGGGTTTTCTCAGGAGGGTGGCTTGAGTCTCCCTCAGAGATAGGGTGAGAAGTTCAGCCATCCGTGAGTAACTCGGAGTAGAGCCGCTGCTCCTTTGCGTTGAAAGGAGCCAGTTGGGAGGTGTTCCAGGCACGTCCAGCTGGGAGGAGGCCTCGGGGTAGACCCGGGACTAGATGGAGAGATTATATCTACACACTGGCCTGGGAACGTCTCGGGATCCCCCAGTTAGAGCTGGTTAATGTGGCCCGGGAAAGGGAAGTTTGAGGTCCCCTCCTGGAGCTGCTGCCCCCGCGACCCGACCCCGAATAAGCGGTTGAAGATGAAATGAGATGAGGTGAGATATTTCTCCTGTATTAGCTTCTTTGCACTGGTTACCTGTAAAATCTAGAATATAATTTTAAATCATTCTCCTTACCTACAAATCTCTTATTTGTCAGGCTCCGTCGTATCTTAAAGAGCTCATAGTACCGTATTATCTGACTAGATATCTACACTCTAAGAATGCAGGGCTTCTTGTCATTCCTAGAGTCTCCACAAGTAGAATGGGAGGCATATCCTTCAGCTACCAAGCTCCTCTCCTGTGGAACCGACTCCCAAGTGTTTCGGGAGGTAGACACTGTCACCATATTAAACTTTCCTCTTTGATAAAGCTTACAGCTAGGGCTTACAAGCCCTTAGCCTGAAGCTTATTTTGTCATGCTTAATGTCTGTCTGTATCATTCATGTCTCATAAATGCATGTAACTAATTCAACTCCATGTTTGCCATCATAATTAGTATCATTGCCATGTTCTGTCACTAACTGTGCCTGTTTCTTGCTGTTAGGCTGTATTAACTCCCATAACGTGTAAGTCATATTCACATTGCTTTACCTATCACTATAGTCACTGTTACTTTTGTGGTTGCTTGCATCTCTGGAAGTGTGTCTGTCTGTTTGTCTTTGTGTCTGTCTTTGTCTCTCTCTGTACATCTGGCTGTCTTTTCTCTTTTGTTTTCTTCCTCCCCAACCGGTCAAGACAGATGTCCATTCTCCATAAAGCTGGGTCTTTGGGGGAATTCTTGGTACTAGTGTTGTTTTTGGCGGCCTGTTTTACTTTTAGCTTTAGTCTAGTCTTTGTGACAAGCTGTCATTTTAGTTTTTATTAGTTTTAGTCATGGTTATTTTCTTTTTAGTCTAGTCAAGTTTCAGTCAACTAAAAGTCTGAGCATGTTAGTCTTTATTTTAGTCAGAATTGTACAGGATATTTCAGTATAGTTTTAGTCAAAGAAAATTGTATATTAGTCTCTTTTTAGTAATGCAATTATATTTAATCAATATAATAAAAGTACTTAGTAGTATTGACAAAACAACATTTTCTTTTAGCCAAACCCAAATATATTTGTTTACATGCATGTACGGGTCTAGAATAAGTTATTCAAAGTCATGTTGATGCCAAATTCAGTTCAGTGTGATTGCTATGTGAATAACAAAACTAGTGAAAGTATTTGCCCAACAAGGGATACTTAGTACACTTATAGAGTGAGTCAGTCAGGTGGGAACTAAAAACCCACTTTACACTCTGACACAAACGAATATACAAACACGCTCGTCACACACATTTGTTCTCAGCTCCAGCGGCTCACGTTAAATGTAGCCACATGAGCTTTCTAAAACAGAAGGTATCAATACTTTAATGTCTTGACTTCCCTAAATTTCATTATGGAATGCCCCGAGATGTCTCTTAAGATTTGTGGTGTTTTTTCTGTGATTTTGTGGGCGCATTTCTCCCCATCTTTTTCCACAACACATTCCGATTTCTATTCCATGTCTATGTGATTATTATTGATTATAGTGTGTCCAAATGTCTTTTCTTCTTTTTCTCCCAAAGACAATCCCCGGCTGGCCGGCCATCGGTCCCTTTCTCGGTGTCAGACTTTGTTCTAATTTTTCTTTCTTAGTTGTTGTTAACGCTAACCCACAGCAGCTGCATCTTCTGAATCTAAATAATGCCCCGTGTGGGGATTGAGGAACTGACATCACCCAGATGTGACACAGAAAACAGAAAAACTGCAAAATAATTATAATATTAACGCGACTAAACAAGATGAAACCACGTTATTTTCGCCTTGTTTTGGTCAACGAAAATTAAGAGACATTTCTTATAGTTTTTATTTTGTGAACCACATTTAGTCTCGTTTTTGATTGTCAACAACATTGCATTATAGTTATCTTCAGATGACCAGCATTTACGTTGTGTCTCGTCTAGTTTTCCTCACGTGATAAAGGTTCGTTGACAACAATATTTCGTCATAATTTTCGTTGACGAAAGCAACACTACTTGGTACTATATAAATCATAAATAAGTCATAGAGTGTGGTCTATACCTACTCTGTAAAGTGTCATGAGATAACTTTTGTTATGATATGGCACTATAAAGAAAATCTAATTCAATTCAATACTTAGGAACGTTTATCATTTAAAACTGAAAGGAAGAATCACTCAATAAGAACCAAACAGATAATGAGTTTGATTTTAGAAATATAGAAAGTGAATTCTTGTTATTGACAATGTTATTGTTATAAGACAAAATCTTTTTCAGGTTAGAGACAAAAAGTGCAAGCGCTGAAGAAACACCCTCATAAAACAGATCTGTTAATGTGGAATGTCAAGGAACCATTTGCTTGCAAGAGTGAGATACAAATCTGGGAGACAATTTATGGCCTAGGGTAATATGTGAAAGGCTCAAACCCCCATATACAAATTCCAGAAATTCTACAATCAGTAAAAGTTCCAGGTTGGAGAAATTTGGGGGATTAAATGCATTTTTTTGCATTTATTGTCCATTCTGACTCACAATTCTGTGTTGCTTTTATTTTCAATGGTAATAGGTGTGTTTTGATTGATGTTGCACAATAGTGCAGATGCGCAAAAGTTGCATGCTACCTGTTGCTGCTCTGGTCTTTGAGTTTGCTTTTTTTTAAAAACTTTCTTAACTTTTATTCTCCTTTGTTCGTTTTGTTTCTTTACCCTTACTTCTATGTACCTATAATGAGGTTACTTGCGCTAGTTTTCATGTTTATTTTCATGTTGTTTTTAATCAATGCTGCTTCCACCGGGACACGCTTCCTTTGTTTACTCCGGAAAACAGCTGATCGCGCTAGTGCCGGCTGGCATAGCTGCCAGACCAGCTGAGATTCCACCCAAACTCTGGAGAATTATACACCGGGGATGCAGAGATGGGAAGCAACGTCGGGGCAATAGAGGAGGGTCGAGATGGGACGGAGATGGAGAGGAGAAGATTTAAGATGTGTCTCCCCGCTGTTGTTATGGGAAATCTACGGCCTCTGTACAACAAAATGGATGAACTGACGGCGCTAACACAGAGCCACCCGGAGTACCGTGAGTGCAGTCTGATGTGTTTCACGGAGAGATGCCCGCACAGGGACATTACGGACCAGAACGTCTCTGTGGATGGCTTCCACACCATTCGGGCTGACCGGGATTTTACCGAGAGTGGTAAAAGGAAAGGAGGGGGGCTTGCCATACTAGTAAACAGCATATGGTGTAATCCTGGTTATATCACTGTTAAAGAACAGCTCTGTAGCCCGGATGTTGAACTGCTGGCCATTGGACTTCGTCCATACCGTCTGCCTAGAGAGATCCCGCGTGTCATCACTGTTGTTCTGTACATCCCTCCCTCTGAAAACCCGACATCTGCCTGCAGCATCATACACACCACCATCTCCAGACGCCAGACTCAACACCCCAGTGCCCTCATCATCATGTCGGGAGACGTCACCTTGGATAGAGTTCCGCCGACCTTCCAACAGTACGTGAACGGTCCTATCAGAGAGGAGTGGACCTGATGTATTCTAACATTAAGGATGCATACATTTCCTCTGGACCAGGCCAACAAACTGAGCGGCCCATCCTCATCAGGACTCTGCTGCTCCTGGCCTCTCAACTAATGCCACTTCACATCCCCCTACTCCTCCTTCTTACAGACCCTTTGTTTGCCCCTCACCTTCTAACCGCAACTCCTGTCATGTTGTTTTTTTTGTTATTTGTGGGTTCAGTCTTTTCTTTTGTTTTGTTGAATTAACTCATCACATCACATCACATTCTGTGCATAAACGTTGAGACAATGGCTAGCCTAAATTTTGTTACTGTTCTCCACGTTCTTCTGTTACTTTTTTTACTTTTTGTAACCGAGAACCTTGCCGGTAGTAGTGGGGGCATTGTTTACACGTGTGAACAGCAGATTGCGCTGTGTAAGCCTGTGCTGCTGCCCGGAGAAAGACCTGTGGTCCCGCAGGGTTACGGAGGAGTTGCCCGGCTGGAAACAAACGAAGGGAGAAAAGACAAAGACATAAGCCAGCAGTCCCAGCAATTTAAATGGGAAACGTGAGGTCTTTGGGGAATAAAATGGACAAGCGCTGGTGACGAACCCAGAGGGTGTACCATGAATGTAGCTTATTATGCTTCAGTGAAACTTGGCTGCACTCGCACATCCCGGACTGCAGTGTCAAGGTTACCGGTTACTATTTGGTACATGGAGACAGAAATTGTTCCAAAAGTCGGAAAAAGAAGGGTGGTGGGCTTGCCCTTTATGTGAGTAAGAGGTGGTGGAATCCCGGACAAGTCTGCGTGAAGGAACCTATATGATGCCACAGCCCTTCCCCCCGCGGCAGGTCAGACCACAACCTGGTCATGATGACCCCAAAATATGTCCCTCTTGTGAGAAGGCAGCCTGTGCACACCAGGACAGCGATGCGGTGGACACAGGAGATCGCTGAGGCACTGCAGGACTGCTTCAAGTCAACTGACTGGGATGTACTCTGTGAGCTACATGGGGAGGACAATGATAAGATGACCGACTGCAATACGGATTATATTAGATTCTGTGAGGCCAGCCCGGACCGTTAACTGTTTCTCCAATAACAAGCCCTGGATGACCCGTTACCTACAGGCACTCTAGAACAACAAGAAGAGGGCTTTTAGGTCAGGAGACAGAGAGGAGCAGAGGAGAGTGCAACACAAACCGCGAGAGATGCTGAGAACATGAAAGGACAACTACAGGAGAAAGCTGGAGGCCAAGCTCCAACAGAACAGTGTGAGGGATGTGTGGGCAGGAATGAAGCACATCACAGGGAAGAAATGGAAAGACAGGCGGACATCTGGGAGCCTGGATACAGCTAACCACTATAACCGGTAAATAATGTGGGCTTCATAGATAACTGGCAGTCTTTCTGGGGAAAACCTGGTCTTATTAGGAGAGATGGTATTCATCCTACTTTGGAGGGTGCCGCTCTCATATCTAAGAACCTGGATGCAGTTGTTAGCGGTCTAAAACCATGACAACCCAGTGTTGGGATCAGGAAGCAGAGTCAAAGTTTAATACACCTCTCTGTGCTGCCCTTATCGCAGGTGCCCAGGAAGCAGAGTGGCAGTCTTACACACCTCTCTGCGCTCCCTGTGGAGCATTTTCCAGCTCAGTTTAGTATACAAACACTGCCTGCCCCACGATCATTTAAATTAAACAGATCAAATATGAACAGAAGAGGAGCTATAAAGAAAAACTTGATACAAATCAACGCAAAATCTGTGACAATGCAACAATATCAGAAAATAAAATGTGGACTTTTAAACATCAGATCTCTGTCATCTAAAGCTGTATTAGTAAACGATCTGACATCAGATAACCATATTGATTTACTCTGTCTGACCGAAACATGGCTGCGTCCCGAAGAATATGTTAGCCTAAATGAATCCACTCCTCCCAGTCATATTAATACTCATATTCCTCGAGGCAGTGGTCAAGGGGGAGGCGTTGCAGCTATTTAGGACTCAGGCCTATTAATAAACCCTAAACCTAAACTAAATTATAATTAATTTGAAAGTCTTGTTCTTAGTCTTTCACATTCAACCTGGAAAACTGTGCAGCCAATTATATTTGTTATAGTGTACCGTGCTCCTGGTCCGTACTCTGAATTTCTGTCTGAATTCTCAGAGTTTCTGTCAAATTTAGTCCTTAAATCTGACAAAGTAATCATTGTAGGTGATTTTAATATTCATGTGGACAGCGATAATAATAGGGTACAAGCGTGCGTGCGTGTACGAGCGCGAGCAGTCCCGATGTCTGTTTATGTGCGTCTGTTCTCCGCGATGGACATTTAAAAAGATGCTGCCGAACGGTTCGCAGTGGTGCGATGCAGAGGTGGAGTGATTACTTCAGATTTGGTCAGATGAAACGTTCAAAAACAGTCAGACAAAACTTAATCCCTGAGGGGTGATGACGTATAAGCAATATGCTGTACACAGGCATGAGGAGCACCAGGTAATGATCAGATCTTCCCAGGGGAGGGAGTGGAGTTGAGGTGTATGCATCCTTGGTGTTTGCATGCACTATGTCTAGGGTTTTATTGTATCTGGTGTGGCAGGTGACATACTGTTTAAAGTAGGGATTCACTGATCAATATTAAGATCGGATATTGGTCCTGATTTTGACAAATTAGCTGGATCAGTTATCCGATTATTAACTAGATCTATCGATCCATTAAATGGCTGCGAGCATGTTTTTCCACATGAACCAATAGCAGTTTAAATTAAGTTTCACCAGTCGAAATGTTACATATCCAAATCAAATATAGCCGGTTACATATGGACATGTGTTCCTTAAGGGAAATCTGAGAAGAAAGGTCAAACCCCAGCTCTGTCTTAACGTCACAATTACTCCAGCAAGTCTGAGTGGACAAACAGCGCTGCACCTTCACCATATTACTATACTACTTTGTTATCAAGTTCAGCTGCTATATTTTATTTTGAATTCCTGTTTGCACTAAATATTTACAAATACGTCTGTTTGTTATGAAGTAACTTTCTTCTCAGGTTCAGCTGTTAAATTTTATTTCAATTTTAAGAAGTTTAAGCCGGTACACAATTGTTTATTTTATTAACAAATCAATAAATAAATAACAATTCCATAAATTTGTATCTATGTGTTAATTTGTTACATTTTATTTTACAAAGTTAGGAAAGTAATGTTTAAGTCAAGCCTGATACCTTTAAAATATACACCTTTGAAATATATATATATATATATATATATATATATATATATATATATATATATATATATATATATATGTAGTATAAAATATACTCCTTTTCTCAGCTCAGGTTTTATAAGGACAGGCCTTAGGGTTCATGTGACATAGAAGTTTCTGAATGTCTGCTCTGGCTGACCCCCTGTTCATCCAGGCTAAACTTTTGTTCACTCAGTTTTACCGATTAATCCAAGGAGAAAGAGCATGGCTGAAGGAGGACAGAGTAGTAAAGAATACATTAAGGAAAGGGAGGAAAGGGTGAGTGCATTTAATCCACATGCCCTTGCCTTTCAAACCAAGCCTTCTCTTCCAGTGTCAGTCCACTTTAACAGCTTCTCTCCCAGCACCTATTATGCAAAATATCTACATACAAATTATATCTCTTTCTTGTTTTCCAATTTTCGTATTCGACATCCTGCCTTCACTTTTATTTTTACGTATGGCAACAAATGTCAGACCTTGGATAAAAGACACTTTTTGGCAGTCTGGGAAATCACCCTCAGTCTGTGTATTCACGAGTCTTCGTACACTTTAAAAAGCACACAAGGTCCGGCCAGACATTCAGCATTGCTAGAAGTACAACAGAATATGATGGTGGAAAGAACGAGACTAATTAGCTACACAAGTTCAAGCATCAAAGGCCGGAAGAGAGGAGCTGGTGTGTGTGTGTGTGTGTGTGCGTGTGTGTTTTAAGTAAAAAAGAGGGTTAGAGAGATTTAGTAGTTTTCACAAAGTTTACAGCATTCTAGTCATCAGGACAAACATGGACTACACTACTAGGCTTAATAGATTGAGAACGAGACAGAGGACGGCTAAAAACAGGTCAAAGGATAAGCTAATAAATGAAAGCTAAGGTTAAAAGTTGAGCTTCAAGCTCAGATTTAAAGGCATCAACGGAGTCAGACTGTGTCATGTCAACGTGTATGTGTATGTGACCAGGGAACATAGGACCCTTTTTTTTTTATTGAAAAATGTCATATGTTCCCTGCTTTCTCCGGATTCCACGGCAAATAGGCTTAAGTATACCCTAAGGGCGCACTCACACTGTCCATTCGTAGCGTGCGGAAGCACGCTGCACAGTTAAAGTCTAGTTCGTTTGACCAGTTTGAGTACAACTGTACCGCACCCAGGCAGGGCACGCTTGCGGGCCGCGGTGGCGGAGAGGTGGGTTTTTCTAAAAGCAAGGATTGCACATGTACGGGCACAAGTGTGCGCACCTGTATGAGCGCGGGCCTTGACAGTGGTCTATTTATATGCGTCTGTTTAAAAAGATGCTGCCGAACGGTTCGCAGTGGTCTGATGCGGAGGTGAAGTGTTTGCTGCAGATTTGGACAAATAAAACTTCAAATACAGTCTGACAAAACTAAATCCCTGAGGGGTGATGACGTATAAGCAAGAAGCAATGGAGCTGCAGCCCAGATCTTTTCAATTAATGTGAGTACAAGTGGGCCTTGGCTGGGGGGAAGAGGGAGGGGGGACAAGCACCCTAAAGCACGGGACATGGACAGTGTTAAGGCGCCCTAACACTATCCCCCAACCCTGATCCTAACCGTAACCCCTAACCCCCCTAAGTTTATGCGACCGGGAAACACAGGGATGACCCCGCGGAGAGCAGGGGATTGTATATAAGCAGGGAGATCAGACACATATGACAGGGTGTGTACACATGTCCTGGAAGAGACATTTCACTCGTATAGTAAGTTCTGTAGTAAGACCATTCAAGTCACTCTTATGGGGACAAATATTTTCATTGGTGAGTGCAAGACACTTACCTTACACAGCAGCTACATTTTCACAATAACAAGAATCGCAAGTTCCCATGTCACACAAGAATCCATCTCGTCAGGCTCCATGTGATTTGTTAGTGTCCTTAGCAACGGTGAACCAATCAGTCAGATACCTGTGAGGAACTACCAGCAGTTGAGGGGGAGGTAGCGTGGGGTGACGACTACATGACTACATCAATGGAGGCTCCTAAAGAGGTTAGCTTAGATGCTGCGATAGCATCAGTTTTATCAGAACTGGAGAGTTTTTCCTCATTGAAAGAACACCACAGAAGGCGTTTTTTGATGGAAATGATGTTTTCACACTTCAAGTTTAAGTTTGATAGACAGATAGCTCATCCAGTCACCTGTCAGGTGTGCTTTGAAAGTGCTGTGTGACCCAGACCAGGGGAACCCAGTGGAAAGTGTTTGTTTTTAATTTATTTTTTAATAAAGCTTTACTATTCCTTTACTATGTTCCTTCCTATGTCTCTTTTATTCTAAATAAACTGTTACTGTGACAGGTGTAATTAATAATAGCAATAATGATAATTAGTAGTAGCAGTATTCTGTTATAGTTGCATTGTTATTATGATTAGTAGTAGTAATATCATTATTATTATTAATATTATTATTATAATCATTAATAATAGTAGTAGTAATATCATTAGTATATTATTATAATCATTAATAATAGTAGTAGTAGTATTGTTATTATTATTACTATTATAAAAATGGGGAGGGGGGGCAAACGACCACATGTCCCAAAGCTGACCAATGAGTGAGGGATTTACTGTCCAATCACAGGTGATTTTACTTATGAGCTGTCTGTGGTCTCATCCAATGGTTGTTTGTGTCATTCAGGCAGGCCAGAAATGGTTGAAATGGTTATTAGAGCCATTTGCACCCAGCGGGGGTTGGTTAAGGTTTATGAATAATTATGGGTGTGGCCTATTGAATGACAGCTAGCCGCTGACCCTCACTTCTCCTCGGAGATATAGGTCAGCCAGAAGAATCTCCCTCCACCCAACGTCACATCAATGCCCTTTTAGTAAGAGGAAATTAGGCAAGTCAAAGTCCGACAAGATGGCGACTCCCTTAGGTGAGTAAGATTGGATCAAGTTGATAGAACGAACCCCGACTGGTTTGCTACGTCAATTTTTATACAGTCTATGGGGCTGTATACCAATCAGACCAACAATCCGGATGACATGCTCCATTCATTTGGCGGGGCTAACTGGTAGATTCAACTCTTACCAAAACCAGTCGGCAGAGTAAGTTCAAAGTAAACTTGCCACTGAAATAATTTCAAACTGCCAATTGAAACTGCCATGAAATATTTATGAACTTGGACTTGTACAGCGCCTTTCTAGTCTTCTGACTGCTCAAGGCAATTTGGGGGTCCAGTGTCTTGCTCAAGGAAACTTTGACATGCGGACCGGGGAAGCTGGGGATTGAACCTATGATCTTGCGAATGGAGGAAGACCCACTCTAACACTGAGCTAAAGTCGCCCCACATATAGCCTACAACTAGCTCTCAAAACTGATTGTGGAATCCTCCAGCCCACTGTACTCACTCTAAAGCTAGGGTCATCATATAACATCATAATTCATCTGCATCACTAAGCATGCTATTGTCCTAACAAGTTGCCTACTGCACAATGTAACCCTGGGACCATTTTTTAAAAAGGTGTTAGTTACATCAATCTCACACTTTTTTTTGGCAAAATGACACATGTGATACAACTGAGTTCCCATTTCAAAATCCAACATTACACCCACTTCTCATTTGTCAGAAACAAATCTTTAAATATTAGTAGAGACTTTCTACAGAAACCCTGAAAGGCAAGGTGTAAAAAAAATGACATTTGGGAAATTGTCTTATTTAATTACCTGGAAACAACAGCAGTGTGCAACAGTTAAAACACACAGACCTTCTGTGTAACATCCATGTCCATACGCATCAGCGGTGTTGGACAAATAATGTCCAACTGTGAACTTAACTTACTATTTGTTGTTACATTTATTTTACATATTGTATTTCTTGCATCCAGGTGCATCATATACATATTAGGTAGGTTTACACTGCCTGCAGGCATCATGATCATGTCATCCATTGACATGAATATTAAATAACCATGTGAAACCGGCAGTCTCTTCCCAATAAGATTCCATCAGAGCTTATATCAACACTGCTTAACCCAAGTCGGCAACTATGCGAAGTCCCATTATGTTTTACAGACATTTGTAGTTCACTAATAAGGTAAAACATTTACATTTATGCTGCATTTTGCTGAACTTCCCTTTGTACTGCGCGTCAGGCAAGGCTTTTGAAAACAATTATTAATTAAGCCTCAAAGTTTATACTAAGGCGATAACATCATTTTTTCGTAAATCCTTTCTAGTCTTCTGACTACGCAATGCGCTTTCATACTTCTTGTCACATTAATTTATTCCCACAGACATTCACACTGATGGCAGTGGACACCTACATACCATAAAATCTAATCTAACCATTCACACCACATTCACACACCCATGCGCAGCACAGGGAGGTTCAGTGTCTTGCCAAAGCACACTTCGACAGGCGGACTGGAGAAGCAGGGGATCGAACCATGGATTTCTCGAATGGAAGCACTGTTACCCTGATTTAACCAGGTTTCAGTTAAGGATAAACAATCAACAAGAATGTGATTGATAATCAAATCATTGATTACAAATGTTTTTCCTGCCAAAAAAATGATGTTTAATAAAGCTAGATTTAGTGTGTTAATGTCATTATCTGCCCCATGTTTAGGGACTGGCTGGGGCTGATGAGGAATGAATGCTAGATTTGATAAATTTACAGAATTAATTTGTTTTTTTGCTTAGCCTTATGAAGACTGGAAATGAGGAAGCTATTGACTTGGGCCCCGACTTATCCTGGAAAAAGTCATAATGAGTGAAATCTGTCCTGAAGTCTGAGCCCAGCACATCTCAGTAGATTGTGTTTTGTTGGATATGAAGCACAATGTTCATGGACAGCAGAGTGGGCCCTTGGGTGAAGGCTTGTTCCCTTGGTCTCCTAGATCTGGTAGAGTATTGATATTCTGCCTTCCAACTCCATGATTTTTTCTGCGAACTGGGCACAGCCAACACAGCCATGCGGGGAGGTGAGTGGAGCCATGGGTTGTTGTTATTGTAGTGACTGGGCCGAGATAGAAAGAAGGCCAGTACAAAGTCCAGAAATGCATACAAAGGTTAAGGATGGTGCGGTCAGGAGAAGAAGAAGATCTGGTTTATTGCAGGGTTGACTCAAAGGAAGACATCAAGCAAAACTTACCGGCATGGGTCCAGCAAGTGGGCCTGATGCGGAGATTAGGCTTCAGACAAAATCTGTTGTAGCAAGCAGGGTGGCAGCAGGTAGCCAGCAGCAGGAACCAACTTCAAACCCCTCGGCTGATTGATTTGAGACTTGGATGAACAATAACCCTTCCTTCAGTTAAAAAATCTAGGTAAAACGATAGTAATCTAAAACATGTATTGTGAAATTATGGTTTAAACTAGACAAAACTACTTAGAAATTCAGTACGAAGGAGCGTATGTATAACTGCCGTGTAGTCATGCGATAAATGTGTATAAATGTGTCCTTGGACATCTTATTATTTCCCCCTAAGCAAAATAACACAATGCAGAGAGGGCTGTAGGTATAGTTTGCTGTGAACAAATTGGTCTGTTTGAGTTGCACCCGTGTATGACACAGAGTGGGTCGATGAGTCCAACAACAGCAAGGATGTCTGTCCCAACCCACTCAGTATTTCTAGTAGAACTCCTAACTTGCTGATTTAGGAGTAAGAAAGTGGGAAACTTGCATTCATTTCCAGACATATATTTTCCACTTCTTTCTTGGCTTTTGAAGTTATCTCCACTGAACAAAAACAAGCTGTTTTGTGTCTATTAGTTTTCATTTGCACCTGTCAATATCATATTGGTTGTTGTAGTCTGATGATTGTCACGCTTTTTGCATGAGTACCTTCTTATTGTTAACAAGCTTCCAGACACGTAAGAGGCTGCCTATATAACTCTTTGTCAACATATTAAATTAGTGACACTAAGCAGACTTTTGATTTCTATCGACACTGACAGAGACCTCAAGCTTCCCAACACAGTCGATCACAGTTTGATGAATCATGACGCCATCCATAGCAACAGGGTAACCCATAGACGAATGGACGTAGCCTCTCCATCGGGGTCCATTATCTCAACTTGATCCAATCGTCCTCGCCAACGGAAGTCGCCATCTTGTCAGACTTTGACTCCACCTCATTTAGTCTTACCAAAAAAGGGCATGTATGTGATGTCGGGGGCAGGGACACACTTCCATCTGGTTGATGTATACCTCCGAGGATAAGTGAGAGCAAGAGGCTAGCTGTCACTCAAGAGGCCGCGCCCCTAATTATTCACCAACTTTAACCTCCAATAAAATAAAAACTAGCCTGGGACAAAAAAATGCACCCGCCTCAGTGTTGTCATGGGGATATGACCTAAACACACAGACTAGAATGGGTTTTTTGTACCAGGCCTTAAATAGGTTTAATTATGCTGTGAAAATGGCCTGTTTAACATCGGGAGGTCAATAAGAAATTGCTCTATTATGAAACCTGACCATAGTGGCCACTCGGCAAACTGCAATTTTTGGCACTTATTGGATCAACTAGGAAGTCCCACCCTTTCTTCACAGAACAGAAGTGAACAAGAGGACATAAAACTCCAAATTCCTTTGTAAAAGTGGGTCTCACCAGCTTTGTAGATAGTTTTTAAGAGGACACTCTTAACGAGGAAGTGCTATTTAGGAGTGCTGGTAGTGGGAAAACAAAATGTTTTGGGAATACGGGCCCAGGCATATGTAATGTGGACCTGCTGATGTACATTAACCCACATTGGACCAGCTCATATAAGTCAGTCGTCACTTAGTTCTTCACACAAGAGACTTTAGTCATACTGCAGCCTACAGCGTATAAGTTATAGAGGTGAAAATTTGAATTCTTGTTAAGACCCCGGCACGTATGGCAGACACCAAAAATGACACTCCCACATCTTACCCCGCACATTCAAAATTCTTACATTCAGGTGCGATATATGCAAAAGCTACTTTTACGAACTCCTCTTAGGCCGAGTGTCTGATCAAGATGAAACTTGGCACACATAATGTTTGAATGGTCCTGACCAAAAGTTATCAAAATAATTTTGATATGCTTATAAATGCCGACGTTATAAAGGAACAACTTCCTGTAGATTACAGTCAAAACAGGAAGTGCTGCGCATCTTCCTCAAATTGTGTAGGATTGACACAACATGTGGTAATCTTGTTTCCTATGTCTTACTGAGGCCTAAGCCCGAGGCCCAAAATTTCGAGTAGCATCCAGCTGCAGACCCGGAGTACAAGCCCCTCACTTGACACAGGTCCCTCACTTGACAAAGCCCCTTGCTTGACGGAAGTGAATCAGTAAGTAGGCGGGAATTTTAGCGAACTCGCTGTCACGGCTGAACATGATGAAGATAATGGAGACGTTTAAAAACAACGTAAGCTTTGCTATGTTGATAATGTTGCTAACTACGAGCTAACTAGCAATCTTTGATGCGCCTGAATTTGGGGATACTGCTGTCACTCTGTGGTAAATACATTTCTGATATAGTTTTTTTGCAACCTGTGAGATGTGTAAGGGATTTTCCTGCGCTGAGATTGTTGTGTCGGCCGCTAAAGGCTTATTAAACTGGCAGTGCTAATGAAAACCATGAGCACCACAATGATGAAAAGACAAGCCAGCCTCGGCATATTTGTCTTTAACCCGTATATGGATGCACTTTGTATTTGTGGCAATGTTCTTCCTTTAGGATAACATGGCAGCTCTGCGGAGATGGTGGTGTGCAGTGCTAGTGGAAAACCTGCACCTGGAGGGGTCTGTGTCTGTTTTTGTCTGTCATATTTTGACTATTTGTTTGTTCTACAGATATGGCAGAAGGTTTGCCCATTTTTCCAAGGAGGCAGAAAGCATGCTGAATGGTCTTCTTCCACCAGTCTTTAGACTAAAACGAAAGAGAGGTGAATTAAGGGTCCAATATTATAAAAGGCTATGTATGTTAATCACCATAACTGATTGATTTCTAACAGTTTGACATGGTAAAAAAATAAATACTTCCGTCAAAAGGACACAGCTGTTTTTAATGTCCAGGAGGAGGTGACAAGCCAAGCGGAGGACGAAAATGGAAAGGTTTGAGACATTATTTGTTTAAGAAACGAATGTGTTTTTTACAATTTTAAATAGTGGTAGTAATGTAAATTTTCTTGACATTGCTAAAAGTTCATTATATTATAAATGTGGCCAACAGGAGCCAACACAGGATGATCACGTCATCAGGGAGCACAGTGACTTAAAGAGGCCATGCACAATCAACCTGGCTGAGTTGGTTAGTATGTGATTTAGATATTAGTATCAAGCATGCTATCTTGTCTCCCTAATTTATATCAAGCATTTACTAAACATAACTAAATTTTAAAATGTTTACTTTTAGGACAATGGATCTAAGGGAGCATGAAAAGACTAGAGGTCAGTAAAAAGCCATCTAAGTACGAGGAATTAACTGCGCTTAGTATAATTTTAATATTTGCTCTATGAAATTACAGGAAATGGTAGAAGAGGAGCAGGAGAAGCGGAAACAGCAGTGTTGAGTACTGATTGACTTCATAACAGGGAAGACTAAACTTGACAACACCTTGAGGTATCTATATGGCACTAAATTCATTAGCAGTTATGGCATTCACTGGATGTCCATCTTAAAGCATTTATCAGAAGATGATCAATGCCACGTCATTTTAAAGTGATGTTTATTTGCAGGCCATCACCACCGGCTATCTGCATTCGCTGTGGCCACTATCTGCTTTGATGACACGCAGCTTGATGAAGTGGTCTCTTTTCTTTTTGGAATCCTTAAAGACACACCAGGAGCGAGACAACCTATAGATTCTGTTGCTTGTCTTTGACGTGCTTTTGCCTGAGGTAAAATGTCAGTGTTCATCATTCAGATCCAGATTGGTAGAAACTGGTATATTGCCTTACCATACATGACTATTGGTGTTAAAGATTTGAGGGGTGTAGATGTGAACCCAGTGCAGGACACCCCTGTGGCCTCCAGAAAGGAAGACACCTACATTCACTCCAGTGTGGACGTGGAGATCCAGAGACATGTGGAGAAGTTACAAGAAGGAGCAGCTATCTTCTTTGAATTCAAGCACTACAAACCTAGAAGAGGTTCACCGGCACTAAATGTTTTGCCTTGGGCCCCATTGTCATGGAACTGTACAAGAAGACCACAGACTTCAAGAGAAAGAAACTACAGCTTCTAACAAAGAAACACCTCTAGAAACACCTCTATCCCCCCGCCACAAAATAACTTTTTTGTATTGTTTCCTAGATGTTTATTGATTATTGAATTCTAATATTGGATCATGAAATCAATATTAAAAGGCTATTAAACTAAACTTTGTTAATCCATACTCATGTGTTTGCTGGTCGAACTCTGCCCAATCTCACAATTTGTCTGCTTTAACATTTACAGTTTCCATTTTGTGATTTCTTTAAAATTAACTGACCTTTCACATTACATATAGTCATTTATTAATATAAATGTATATATTTTTCAATTTTATTTATATTTATTGGCAGTCACAGGACTGTTGTGCTCGTGGACTGACTAAGTATCGTCCTTTCCTACAGCCCACTACTTTTATTTTGAAATTTCATGTCACCCTGTTATAAAGGGCTTTTAAATTTTTGTTTATTAAAGTTGCATTTAGTTTTAGTTTCCATTAAAACTTTGCAGATGTTTATCTTCACTAAAACATCCAATATTTGATTTTAAATTTTATCTTTGTAATGTCACAATATTCAGGACTAAATCAACTGTAAGATACACTAACTGCGTATAAAGGACTGAGACCTGACTGAGGGGAATTGTATGTTCTTTTGCAAAAAAAACGAAAACTTATTTTTTCAATAAAGTTAAAAAAAACGATTTCCTTTAACTTGCTATGTTTTGTGCTTTTACAAGAAAGTTTAAATAACCTATTAAAAAAAACTATTGCGTGACTTTGCATAAAGTAAAAAAAACAAACTATTGCGTGACTTTGCATAAAGTAAAAAAAAAACTACATTTTCACTTCCGTCAAGCAAGAGGCTTTGTCAAGTGGGGGACCTGTGCTATTGAAAATTTCACATCAACCAACCACTAGGTGGCGCTGTTATACATAATTAATCATATTTTAGCAATTATAAGACAGATTAACAAGAAACTTAGAACACTAGTTTCTGATGCTCGTCTGAGGCTTTGGGGAAAATATGACATCAATTATCCAGGAGGTGGCGCTGTTTTGAATATCACTCATACTGGAACATGCGTACAAGTTATGGAAACGAAACTTTCAGGGGGGGTATCGACTGGTGCCGCCACAGAACACACCAAAAAGGACACATGTCCACCACAAGGTGGTGCTACAATCCATGAAAAGTCTTTTTGGCCGCTTCCACATCACATATAGCAAATATAGATTTCTTACAACCACATGTTTTCTGAATGGCGCCGAATCTTGGGATTTAGACCACGGCACATTTATGCTGAGTATCTTTGCGCAAAACTGCAAAAAATGAAAAACATATTTTTTCGAACACCTCCTAGGGTAAGAGTCCAATCACCATGAAACTTTGCAGGAATAATTGTTTTATCATCTTGATGAAAAATTATCAAAAGAATTGTAATAGTCCAAAATGTGTACTGCATGTTGTACTCATAACAAGTAGTATTGTATGTATTTGCAATAATTAACATCAAACTCGGACTGATAGTTCTCCATGGAAACTCCAGGCTCTGTGCAAAATTTGAGGTCAATCGGACATTAGTTGGTGCTGTTGCACAAAATTGAAAAATACACAAACCATGCGGAAAATAGTCAAAACCTACTTTCGCACACTCGTCCTAGGCCAAGCGTCTCATCAGCACGAAATTTGGCACACATAATCTTTCTAAACCTACGATCAAGAGTCATCAAAATAATCTATATAAGCCGAACAATATGAAAGTTATAGAGGAAAGACTTGGTGCAGGAAGTGGTGCGTTACTTTTGAAGTAGTTTCTCTGATTATCACACAACTTGGAAAAGTTATTTACCAAGCCGCAAAATCTGACATCAATCAGCCACAAGCTTGGTCTGTAATGCAAAGAATGAGTAATGCATGCATTATGTGAACAGTAGTTCGACTAGTTTGGTTTTCTGTTTCTACAAAAGTTGTAAATATCAAGGTTCAAAGTGAGCTGAGCTGATACTATAAGGTGGAGTTAAAACACAACATAGTATCATCAATAGAATTGTCACTAGAGTAGAATTGACACAGGACATTTTGCACAAACCCGACATTTTTAAATAGTTGAGTTATAATCAACAGCATCACAATTTTTCATTTGCATGCCTGAGATTTGAAAATAAAAAATGTCAGTCTGCATAAACACACCACACACTAAGCTGCTCCCTATTCTATTCAATTCAATTCAATTTTATTTATAGTGCCAAATCATAACAAAAGTTATCTCAGGACACTTTACAGACTAGGTAGACTTAGTTATGATTTATATAGACCCAACAATTCCCCTGTAGAGTACGGTGGCAACAAAAACCTTTCCTATTACAGGCAGGAACGTCAGACAGACCAAGCTCTATGGAGGACGGCCATCTGTCTTGACCGGTTGGGAAGGAAGAAAAGGAGAGAGAAAGAGAGAAAAGACGGACAGATGGACAGACAGAGACAAAGACAGACAGAAAGGCACACTTCCAGAGATGCAAGCAACCAAAAAAACAGTAACTATAATAATATCTATAGTAATGGGAATATGGCTTATATGTTATGGCATTAAATGCAGCAGAATAGTAGAAACAAGCACAGCTAAGGATATAGATTATAATAGTAACAAGAAGCGTCATGCAGGACCACAGCAGCAGGCACCACCACGATCAGCAGAGACCTGCGAGACGACAAAGCACAAAAAACTCCGGGGAAGAAGTGAATTAGTAATATGCATTGATGAGACATGAATGTACAGACAGAGGGGAGAGAAACTCAGAGTATCAGGAAAAGTATTATCCCGCGGCAGACTATAGCAGCATCATTAAGCAGAACAAAATAATTTAAAAAATAACATTGTTAAGGGATCGTAAGCCCTAGCCGTAAGCTTTATCAAAAAGGAAAGTTTTAACTTTACTCTTAAATATGGGGACAGTGTCTGTCTCTCTTCTATTTTTGGAGACCTAGGAATGACGAGTAGCCCTGCATTCTCAGAGCGCAGCGATCTAGTCGGGTAATACGGTACTATGAGCTCTTTAAGATACGACGGAGCCTGACCAATAATCGTTTCGTAGGTAAGGAGAAGGATTTTAAATTCTATTCTGGATTTTACAAGTAGCCAGTGAAAACAAGCTAATACAGGAGAAATATGTTCTCTTCGATTTGTTTTAGTTAGTACACTAGCTGCAGCATTTTGGACCAACTGGAGACTCTTAACAGGAATATTAGAGCAGCCTGAGTCCTCTTTTGGTCTAGGAGCAACAACCAAGACAAGAACCTTTCTTCAACCAGCTTCCTTCACAAAGGACCAGCCACTGGCATCAAGCAACGCAACTTATTTCCCATCTCATGGACTGGTAACTAATCACCAACTGGGCATTACTACACGTTATAGGACTGTATGAATGGCTAGATAGAACTGTAACTTTGTTATAACCTGACTCTAACTTCTGAGGTCCTCAGCCTGCTGGCCTTTGTGTAACTTAAATGTTCACACCATCCCTACAGGGGTCCAAGCCCCCACCTCTCCTCTTTGTTTCACGCACACACACACACACACACGCACACACAAACACATTTGCTTTTAGCTTCAGTTATTTTATTGTGTTTTGTTTGTTGCATTTATTAATTTGTTAATAAATGTTTGTGTTTACCATATGTCTGTTTATTTAATATTACACAAAGATGAATGAGCCAGCCTCTACTAAGAAAAGAACTTTTAAATCCTTCAACTGATTAAACTATTACATTTATCTGTTTTCAACCCTTAATTAGTGGTTTAATATATTTAATGAGTCTTTAATATTAGTTATCACTCCCTCTATGATGGTGGTGCCCCGAGGAACTCTTGTTTAACTAGAGTAATTTTTATTATTATCTTTGATAATTATTGGTGATAACTAATATTTACTTGATTAACAATAAGTTTATTGAGAATACTCAATCACATAATCTGAACGTGAGTCAAGGCCCTACATTTAATTGGTTCTCCGTGTGAAGTTTTAAGAAATTAAAGTTATTAATTTTTGGTAATTTTTCTTTATTCATTTTAGAAAATAGTTAATTTGATAGTCACATTTTTGATCCAATTAATCCTAAAGTACCTACAAAAGGAAGGTTAGATATAGGTCTATAGTTGGCTAGAACCTCTGGATCAAGACTGGGCTTTTTAAGAAAAGGTTTAATTACAGCTACTTTAAAAGACTGTGGTACATAACCTGCTGATAAAGACATGTTAATCATATCTAATACAGGAGTGCTTACTTAAGATAACACTTCTTTAAGTAACCTGGTTGGAATGGAGTCTAGGAGACAAGTAGAAGGCTTTGATGCTGAAATAGTAGAGGTTACTTTGTTAAGGTCAACTGTAGAAAAGCAGACCAAAAATATATCAGGTTGTACAGTTGTTTCTAAGGTTCCTGGGTTCAAAGAAAAATTAGTGCCAAGCAAGTTGTTGATTTTGTCTCTAATAGTTATAATTTTTCATTAAAGAAGGTCATAAAGTCGTTGCAGATGAAAGGTTCCAGTGAGTGTTACGTTGAAGATGATGTCATAGTAGTTTCACACAGAGGCCCTATGTTAATGAGCTCCGGAATCAAATTCAGATTCCCACCTACACTGACGGGGTACTATCCACAGTGGAAAACACAATAGTGAAAAGCACCTGGCACCAAAAGTGAGTTGAGACGAACCATATAGTGGGAATGAGGCATTAATGAGTCTATGGTGAGAGTGAGGGAAAATGTTGAAGTGGTACAGTATTGGAATGAGTTATTGCATAATTTGATTTATCCAAGGACTACAGTATAATTTCAGAGAAAAAAAAGGAATGTTTTATTCGTTATCAAACTGATGAAAAAAGGTTATGAAAGTAACAACATAAAAATGTGAATTTCAGGCAAGAAAAAAGAACTGCACGTCATTAAATGACCATGGCAGATAATGGAAAGATAAATGGACAGTAAAATAGTATTAATGAATGACAAAAATGTGACAGCCCCCCCCCCCCCCCCCGCCTCCATTTTAGCTCTTCTTAAATTGTGAACCCCAATCCATTACAGCCTCTTTGTCTTTCTATATTTGTTATACCTCTGACTTTATTGTCTTTCAAAAAGAAAAATTTCACTCGTGTTACCTTGAACAAGAAAGCCATGATACAGAAGAAAGGGCACCTTGTATTTGTTGGACAACTGCAAGTAGATAAATATTCATGCAACTTTAGGAACATCTCTGGTTAGATCTCTAGGCTAACAATACATTTTATTCTTTATGAAATATCAATATGATTCTCCACATTTTGATTAAAGTTTTCCTCCATGTAAATTAACAGTTAAAAGATTCTGTCATGAAATACGTTGATAAACCATATGTTCAATCTGTACAATAGAGGTACTAAAAATTACAACTGTCATGGTATATACAATTTCCTACCTACAAAGTACAACAGCTAGCATGTAATAAAATATGTAAACAAATTTCTGTTTTTTTGACACAGTTGACTGTGACAGCAGATATAATTCACACTTTCAACATTTGATTTATTTCTGTATACACATTTGTTAACAGTGTTGTAGTACTGCATTTGTCTTCATCCTGACACCTCCATAGAAAAGAGAACGACAGGCAATAAACCAACATACAGTTTTGCAAAAAAATAAAACTACCACTGCCTTTTTTAAGCGATCGTTTTATCCATGGTTAACATTTTTGAGGGGTTTGAAAAGAGGATAGGCTAAGTTTTGATCTGATAATGAAGAAGTGTTTGGCATTAAATAACAGAACATGGTCCAAGTTGAACACTGTATACTGAACTTTTACTGTACTGTACCTTACTGTAGAATTAGGATGGCATGCATTTTACAATCAGTTGCTTTTTACCTAGAAAATCGGCCACTTCTTTCGACAAAGTGAGTCACCTTGTCAAACAATGAGAATAATTGGGGTGAATCAGATGCTAGAGCAATCTGCCCATGGCAATTTGCTCGCTTGGTATCATTTTACACACAGAATTTTTTTTCTTTACCTGCTGTTCTTTTTGTCATTTTTTTCCTTTTGCTTAAAGCAAAAATTAGATGGACACCACACTTGTATTATGTATAAACCATACAAATTTGTCATACTCTGATACAACAAGAGTCCTTTTTTACTTTTACAATGATGGTGTGCCCGACCCCCTCTTGTTAAGCACTACATGTTGCTTACATGCTGAAAATGTGTATGATTATGAGCCTTTTGTAATAAACAATTTCACAAAAAAAGTTTTCTGTTTAATGCCAAGGATCACATAGCTCTAAAAGTCACTTAGGAGGAGGATGTAGCTGTGAAATATTTCTATACTGATAACGTCTCTGACCAGATAGAAGAATAAGGTCTCTAAAGTTGCTATTTAGCCTTGTTGTTATGCTTACAATAGTAAGTGTGCTTTATATTACAGTACATATCGTAAGTTCAACTACTTAGCACAGTATGAGATTATTCAAGTTCCATGTTATACCATCATTTGTCATAGCTCCTCGCAAGGAAACTGATAAGTAAATATTCTCTTAGTGCTTTCTTTCTTCACACTCTCATGTTCACGAATGTCTCATAGTCACACATAATACTCCTTATCCTTATTTTTCTGTTTCTTGTTGCTGCCTTTCAAGCTCTGCTGTTTGTCCTTCATGACAGCGCCATTGCTCTGTACAGCTGAGTTGGTTATGTAGTTCCTGCTCTCGTCCACCTGGTAGGAGCCCTCATCCCTGTTCCTGTACTTATACATGGCATACAGAAGGATGAGGATGCACAGGGCAGCGGCCGCCACTATTCCGATGACCATCCCGGTGGTGCTGCTAGATTCACGGACCACTTCCGAGGGCCCTGGAACTCGCCTGACGCCCGGCTCTGTGGGGAGTGCTGTGGGTATATTACGGAACATTGGGGAGGTTATTAATGGGCCCCTCAGCTTGGTGCTGTCTACCTCAAAGGATGTGGGCAATGGAAGCAACACAAGGACTGGCTGGGGCTTAAGCTCGCGGCTATTCATTTTGCCAGCCGGCTGTTTGGCCGGAGCATTGTGGAGGGTTGCGGTGGAGGCAGAGGTGGCGGTGGTGCGGCTCTGGTCGGCGGTTAGTGGTATGGCGGTAGTGGTAGTCTTACCCCGTCTGGAGATTGAAGGTTTCTTAAGTCTAAAAGTCTTGGGCATGTGAGCTGTGTTACCACCTTCAAAGCCAGACGTGGATACGGTCTTATCTGTTACCAAGGAGAAGGTCGGGTAAAAATCTTCATCATCAGTAGGGGGCAGGTTAGACTTGAACGCTTCCCCAGAGCCATACCCCGATATCACCAAGCCATCATCATCACAATCATCGCTGCCTCGGTCCGACAAGCAAGGTACCCCCTCCTCAGTGGCCTTGGACAGGGACTCTTTGGTGGTGTCAATAATGGTGAGGAGTGGGTGGTGGGTTGAGGGAGTGGGAATGAAGGGTGCACGAGGAGCTACAGAGGGGTGCGCTAATGGATCCTGAAGTACTGGGATGACTAACTCAGCTCCTGAGGTTGAAGACAGACAGGCAGTAATATTAGAAGGCAGCATGGTTTTAATGAATTAAACTAAATTAGATACAGTACATCTGAAGAGAACACCATAGAAGGCAACTACTAAACCCAAATCCATGAAAATAAAATTGGCATATCAATTTAAGACTGCTAAATCAAGACAAAGAAAGGAAAGTTGGCATATGTTGTATATAAAGGCTTAAGAGCTGTGCAAGGATGAGGCAGAACACTCAAGTTTGCTTTAAATTAGTTAAGTATACTTGGCTCCTTTTCTTTTTTATTTAATTTAAGAAACTTTTAAAGTCTGTGTAAAGCAATGACAAAAGTGGGATCTGAGTTTGTCACACTACAGAAAAATGTGTTATTAACCACCCAGCCAAATTTGCAAAAAGTATGAAAAATAAGGTTTAAAAATTATAAAAACTAAGCAGCACCCTCTTCTCTGAAACATTGGGGGCGTCTCCACTGGATGTGCTGAAACCACGCCCAGCCATGGGAGAGGTGAGGTCTCTTTCAACTGACTTTTGTGATCTGAAAAAAGGATGCTATCTCAGAAACTGAGTGAAACTGCTGAAGTGCAGCAAGCAAAAGGCTAACTTAAGTTCTGTAAGTGACACTAAAGCAATTTAACAGTAAACATATGCTACTAAGTATGAGTACACATATCATTTTTTAATAATGTGAAGTGGATTGTATATGTATGGGACACTATCGCGATGCTAACATCTGTTAGTGCTTTGATAGTAATTCCTATTCAGAATCAGAAATACTTTAATAATCTTAGGGGGAAATTACGTTTTATTATGTTCAAATAATAAATTAATTAAATTGGATAGAAAGGTTATCGAGCCGTTTGCCATGGTCATTTGATTAGTACAAACCAAAACAGCTTGTTAGTTGTCATGGTGACAACACATATTAGTGGGGCTGTGAAGTATGTCACAGAGGAGAGCGGACCGAGACAGCCATGGCAAGGGAGGGAGGAGGAGGGAGCGTTAGACCTAGTGGCAGACCAACCTAGTACGCTGTTCAGCTCATTTTCTGTAGCTGTTCGATAGCCAACCAGCTGGCTAGTTAGCTATCATATTAACTCCACACCACACCAGTCACAGAAACACATGTTGTCACTTACATTATATGACGATGACAATGTGTTTCCTTCACGGTGACAGGAGTGTGTGGTAAAAGTGATACATTTAGTGGCACGCTCTCCTAACGTCACTGCTCATTTGGCTGATACTGCAAAACCTCACCTTTGTGACTAGTTTATACAGAAGTTAGTCCATTGCTTGGCAAGGGTACACATCCCTGACCATTCTGCTATGTTGATGAAATGGAAATGTCTTTGCTATCCAATTAAATTAATTTCTTCCCATTTTGTAGAAGCATTGAGATAACACCTGTATCCTTCATGAAGCCAATTAAATAATAACAAAATCAATGGAGAGTGGTGAATTGTTTCCCCTCCGGTGTGGTCGGGGGCAATGACGCTAAGGCTCCAGTGCATCATTGAGCCATGATTTCAGGCAAGCCCAAAAATTTGAAAACTTCATAATTCAGTATTACATGAATTACAATCTATTCACTTGTTGACAGCAATCATTTTCCGACATGTATCCGTCCATCTGGTTTTGAAACAACTTTACACAGACTTTAAGAGAAGCTACAATCTTAAAATGTAAATTGATTAACTTTATTGTAGTTACAGCCAAAACATATTACAGTTAGAAGTGGCATTGCTCAATTGCTCTCCATCTTAAACCTGTTGCTTTATTATAATACAGAAAATCGTTATAGTTTTACAAACATTTCTTAGATACAGAGCTGTTCTGGAGGTAAAGTTATTTTAATCTTCAAACTAAAGTCGGTAACTTTCTATTAAAAATATGTTGTTGTTTTTTTTTCAAATTTGCAGATACTGTAAATATATCAAGACAACAATGAGACAGACAATCTGTGAAAAAGTATTGTATCTCTACCTCCACTATCTGTTCCTGTCGGCTCCCAGAGCCCTCTCTGCATGCTCCTAATGGCATCTTCTAGATTCCACTGCGCCTGACCAACAACCAATCAGAGCTGAGGAATATCAATGACTGCTTGTGAACTTTGATCAGACTGTGAAACAAGTCAGTGCTGATCAAATATGAATCAATATTCTGTTAGTGTCTATATCTCCCACAAAGTGTTTTCCGAAACATATTTTCGATTTAGCTGTATGAGAAAGTCTCTGACAAGCCCAGCCTTGACCAAGCCCAATTCACCAACTGACTGCCCAGACAAACTTTCACATTTAAAAGCTAATCAGTAGTGCTGTCCAAATGAAGCTTTATAAAGCATTTGTTGAGTTCACTAGATGGAGCACTTGGTTTAAAGAAAAGGGCTCAATGAATGGTGATTCAGTGTGTTTTCAACCCTTTGTTGAACAGAGAGCTCCATCTAGTGGACTCAGGAAATAATGAAAATGGTTCATGAAGCTTCATTTCGACATCACTACTAAATGGTACACTAAAATATGTTTCCGAAAACACTTTTAAGGAAATATGAAACAAACAAACAAAGTTACCAAATTTTTTTTAGAGTAAAATTTTAGAGGACCCAAACAACACAATACATTAGCATATTGTGATCTAAAGTTTATGACCAAGAAATGTGTGCTTATTAGTTTTATTGATTTGTACATGCAAATGTTTGTGATTGCTAATATGTTCTGTATATTATTTACGTTTTAATTAAATGTTGTATTTACATGTGACATTGATTCTGTCTTAAGAGCAGCTCTGTGACCAAGAAAAGTTGTCTAACTGTAACAACATTAGGATCATTCTATGTCAATGGCAATGCAAAGTCATATGAATGTTCACCCTGTGAACTAACAGCTGAGTGAAAGATGGCTTGCACTTTCATCCAGTACAGCTTAATTTTGCAGTTAGCCTCTTGCTCACCAGGTCCCCCAACACATCTATTTAAATAGACAGACTCTTACTTTGTACTACAATGAAACAATATGAAACAAATCTCCTTAATTACAGGTAAGTGGAAATGATCAAATCAGACCAATTATTTCCAACTGCAAAGAATGTCTCAACTCGAATCTGAACTTGAATGGAAAGCTTCTAAAGTTTCTTTTGTAATAGTAATTTATCATATCACTTTCTGTTAGGCTTGCTAATAATAAGGTCAGCTAGAGATATGTTTATTTCTGCACCATTATACATGGAATGTTGTTCCCTTTGATAGTCTTGATAAATAAGAGCAAGAAACCTTCAAATGTGTTTTTTGAAACTATTTGAACAGTCTTGGTCAAATTAAGGTGCATTTAGTAAAACTGCTCTACACAATACAACAATATTGGTTGGTACTTGCTTACAATCAACAATGGGCAGACAATTCAACACAGGTGTTACACACATTACTGGAACATGTATAGTAATTTGTTGAATAGTTTGTTAATTATTAGCAGTAATCCATTTGTCTTGCTGTGGACAGGAAACGATATACTGGCTGCCTGGTTAACAATAAAGTCTTATTGTCTTTTCTGTATTTGTTCAAGAGAGAATATGTAACATGGAGGCATAACTGCTTCAGAGTTGAGATACTCTTTGACAGAACTAGGCTCATTATCTTACTCAACACTGCAATTCAATAACAACAAAAGGCTTGTACATATTCCCTGTTTACAAGCTATATCTGTAACTCTTTCTTTTAATAAGGGTTCAATTCATTCTTTTTAATGCTAAACAACCCATTTCAGAAAAAAATCTGGTGACAAGTGCACTTTTTATTTTTTAGAAGTGCATAAAAGTTGTATTTATCATGAAAATGTATTATTAATCTCAAGCAGGTATCATTGGAGTGAACATTCAAAGTGCCATTGACATGGGAAGTATCCACGCCAAGCATGTGTATACTTAATCTTTGATGCACATTGTATATCAATTCAAGCTCAGCAAACTCACAACTTATCACAAAAAGCAACATATACATTCACAAGCACACAACTCTGTACATCTATACAATTTTATTCTATAATTTCAAACAATAAAACTCTGTTAAAGACTCATTCAGTTGTCAGTGTCCTCACCATGATCAGAGATGCAGTTTGTAAGGTTTTGGACAGCCTAGTTCAAACAGACATTAGTTTTGGTAGACATTTTGTGGTCTTATCAACCCTTTTTCACACCCAACTTGTCAAATACAGCAGCTTGGTCAATGGCCATCAGCATCTGATACCAATGCATAAGATAGCCTTTATTGCAAGATGCACTGAGCTTTGACTGGCGCAGTGAAATGACGTAGTATGTACAGTGTTATTACAGTATTACAGTGTTAATGTCATGTGAATAAGTTACATAATAAATGCATTAATTTAATTTTTTGGTTTTATTCCTAAATCTAAACCAAGTAGTTTTGTTGTCGAAACCCAGTGGTATAAGTGGATATACTCTCCTTTATAGTCCAATGACTTTCCGGCTTATAGGTGGGTGTTACCTTCCACCACACCACTGTCTAAACTCTACCCTGACACATTGAAAATGATGCCAAGGGATACCCAGAGTGATACAAATGTGAAACCAAGGGGTCCTGATCAATTGTCTGTATTTCACAAGCTGTGAGTGAGAAATCTATTTGATCATATTGAATGTATTCATGATACAGGATGTGTGAGTTGTTCCCTGTTTTGAATTGATTTGGAATATAAGGAAGAGTCAGTTAAGGAAAATAAGAAACTGTAGCATGTGTGGCTGAATAGTAAATATATCGATGTACAGAAGCCTAAAAGCTTCAGTTGCCCGGTTTTACAAACTGCATCTTCAAGAAGCAATTCAAAAAAAGTGAAAAGATACATACTGTATATTGTCAACTTACATCAACAAATTGCCCGCATGATTTAGGCATGAAAAAAAGAATTTACAAAGGAAAAGGTGTGTAAGAATGTTGGATAGCCACTTGGTACCGTTAAAGATCATTTTTTTTATCCATTGTAGAATGTGTTCTATCTTAAAACACAGGAGGCAACAACACATACATCCACAACACATAACGTAAAAAATAAACACCATAATTCTGTTTTTTAAATGTTTTTTTGTGATAAATAATTTCTTTTCTTTTTTTTTCTTTTTTTTTACAAAAAATGTGTATCTACATTTTTTTAATTTCAATAGACTTCAATAGCATCTAAAATCTATTCATGTTACAGTTTTTGCTTAAATTGTAATTCGATCTTTAGTGTAGAATGGATGGATGACTTTATTCTTTAATATCTCTAAAGACAAAGGAGAAGGTGAAGAAGGGGTGGGACCTATGAACATACTACATAGGAAATGAGGGTGATGAGGGTGACAGTGTAAGTCAGTTGCCATGTCCATGTAAAGGCAGTACGAAGCGGTCGGGCGGCATTAGAGCTTTTGGCTGTAAGGAAGGGATGGGGATATACAAACAATGAGCAATATACATGCCCATCTACAGAAAAGAACAGAAGAACTCTAACACTGACAAGTCTGACAAACCCTAAACTGCAACTTCTTAGCCATGCAATTCATTTGTTTTTTGTCTTACAGTCAAAATATTATTCAGCAAAGATGAATTTGTTGTGTCAAAATAGATTTAAAAAGAATCTGAAAATGGAAGATATGTGAGAAGTAGATATGGAACTGCTTCACCAACTAATTTGTGGGCTTTTGTATGTTTGCAAAAATGTCAACATGGGAATGTTTAACTGTTGTTTTTTTTTTACTTTTATATTTGCCAGAAAAACATGTCGGAAATAAAACACACAAGTCACTGAAGTAGTTCCAAATCCACAAAAAGTCTAATTATATCAAAAAATAGTTCACACTGTGATTAAAATATTATCTGATCGACAAAAAAACAAACCAAACATACTTAATAGGCCAAAAAACATAATCAGAACCAAAATGCCAGTGATCAATTCGATAAATATAGAATATATGACCAGTTAAAACTATCAAATGAAAAATGTTAAGATGAAAGAACAAAGCCAAAATTTTGCACACACTACAACCAGATGTACACAATATAAAACAGACACTGCTGAGAGAGGCACTCGAATGGGGGACGGACTTCTCTCTCATGTGTTTCCTGATGACAAATCAATCCGTTATGTTAGTCTTTAAACATGAACCGGCTGTGCAGTCTGGGTGTACATCAGAGAGAGACGGTACTGGCTGACAATGGGTTATTATTATTATTTTTTGGTTTTGTTTTAGCTGTACTGTAGGATGTTGATGCATGCTTAAAGTAAGTTGCATTTAGGGAAAGTAGAAAAGAAACAACACATCAAACTGGGAGCAGGTAAGGACTGACCAATGTTAGGAAAAATAGGAGACAGACACTGTGTCCCAATCCCTTACTATAAATAGTGAATTCAGTTAATGTAACAGTTTATACTGGTAAGAAATAACATGTGATACCCCTGATACGACGTGTGCAGACAGACATCAGTCAAACTGCAACTTTGTGAAGCTACAGACAATTTTCCTCTATTTGTACCCAACATCAAGTGAATTCTGTGTAAAATTAACATGTTTGACTATGCATCATTTTGTTACTTTTCCAGTAACACACCCTCCACCACCCCCCACCCAAAAACAAAACAAAAAAACTGGGTAAAAGTAGTGTGTAGTATGCGATTGGGACACAGCTCAAGCTTAACTAAGAGCAGTGGGAAAGAGGAACAAAATAAAAACACAAAGCATATATAAATAGTTTCTCATGTACTATATATGAAATGCAGTTTATTCAGGATTCAAATACGATAAAGTGTCAAAAGACAAGCTTAAAGCTGATATCCATAATATGTTGTCCCTGTGCCGTAGTGGAAGCTGCTTTATGTGTTTGTTCATCAACTTGTTGAGGACATTAAATAATGATAGATATAAAAGTTGAATATGGAGAATGAGCAGAACACCGCCACTGCCGTCTAGATCGCAGTCGCAACAACAAAAAATAGATTGAGCAGTCAGGTTGCCAGGTTTGTCAGACCCAAGTCTATTTGAGCCGGTTTGAACCCGCACCATAAAAACAAGTATTGCAGAGGAGTTTGACTGACTGTTACCCAGTGCTAAAAGGAGTTTTTATTTATTGTTGGTACTACCTCACTTACGACGGCGCATTAGGGCCATGAAAAATAAATAAATACGGACCTGGGGCGGGGGGTAATTTTCGGGAAAAAATGTTGCAGGTTTATGAGAATAAAGTGGCAAATCTATGAGAAAAAAAAAAAGCAAATCTACTTGAAAAAAGTCAATATGTATTCAATTCAAAGTCAGAAAAATAGTGTTTTACTGTTCTCCTCCATTGTTTTGTTTTACAGTTGGTGTATCTTTTGGGTCTGTGTATTATGATCACAAAAATCAACAGATCTGTTCCAGTAACAGGTCTGACTATTGCTATAGTAGTAGATTTTGTTGCCAGATTTCATGGCATATTGTTGTTTGGAAGATTATAGCTAAGCTAATATAAGCTAAGGCAACGACAGAGCTTCTGTGGCCTTATGTCTAACGTTAATTATGGCTCTTAGTATATCTATAAAGTATTGTGGGTTGTCCTTCTGTATTTTATCCAGATAATAATAATGATAATAATAATAATAATGGTACTCTGCCACTGATGTTACCTGAATGTTTACCTTAGTTATGGCAACAACAACAACAGGTTAGCGTTTCAACAACAATAAGCCAAAAAGATAGAATTTGGCACTTTTAAACAAAACAGATCACAGCTACCAACAATCAAACCCCTCAGGACCTGAACCATGTGTTGTTACAAGTTCAAATATCTAAGAAGCAGAAATCCCTATCTGACACAGCACCATCCTTACAGCTGCTTTACTGTGGAAATGGAAACTTCCGGTCAGAGAATGTGAATGTTTTTTTTTAATTGATTTTATTTTTTATGAACTAAGGTCCACCAAACACCGGGACGCGGACCTACGAAGCTGCATCGGTACTGTAAGATGCCAGGGCGACGGCAAAGTGAGGTTGGCCTTTTAATGCAACTCTTGGTTAAACGTTGGTGACAGTTAAATTCTGATCCGAGTTCTGTTGACAGGCTAATTAGAACCAGTTTCAGTCCGCCAGTAATATTAGAAACCAGGCCCGTAGGTCAGAATCACTCTGGTCTTAAACTTTTTCATATCCAAATTTAACCCTTTTCACTTGTCTATTCAGTGTTGCACTGTCCTGTATTCTCTTTGTTAGGTAGTCAAATAAATGCTTATAACCTTACGTCGTTGTGGGAGTCTTCCGTTCTGTGCAGAAAGTGTTGGTCCCTGATAAGGCTGTGGTACGAACTAACGCGTTCAAGACGAGACTGATAAAAATTTAAATAATCAATTACTTTAAATAACTAACAGGTATTAAACCTTCACCAAAGTTTAATAAACATCCTGTCTTATTTTGGTGAGGTACCCTACTCCGAGGTAAAATCAATCCTAAATTTTAACGAGTCGAGTTAATTCATAATTAATTCAGCGACTAATATATTCTATCCATAATAAAAGCAGGCTTAATCTCCTACATCCTCAAAACGCCCTGTGGGTGTATTCTTTTTGAAAAAATAGTTTTTAATAAAGTTTCTACATACTCAACCTTTAAGCTTTTGAGGCATGACAATCTAAATATGTTATACGAGTTAACTCATTTGTTGGCACTGTCAACCATGGCAGGTGTGAACTGACAAGCTATGACCAGCTAAGCAATATTTAGTAAAAGCAGTGTATCGGGTGTTCAAAAGTGCTTTCACTCTGGCATGTATGTTCAAATCATAGGGGTCCGGCAAAATATTTTTTTAACTAGAAATACATTTTGGAAAAATATGGTGTCTGTTATCAGTTTCACTTGAAATGTGGTAGGGTTTGTGTTATCAGAACACTATCTGTGTTCCCACGAGGAAAGGAATCATAAAATGTCAGAATGATATAAGAGCTAAGAATAACTCTAAGCCCAAGTTTAAATTATTTAATTCAATTCAATTGTATTTACAGTGCTAATTAATATAAAAGTTAATTCAGGACACTTTACATATGGAGTAGGTAAAGACCACACTCTATGACTAATTTATGATTTACATTGACCCAACAATTCCCTCATGAGCAGCAATCCTCAAACTACACACTGGGCATCATGCAACAGCTTTCCCTATTATTTCTCCCTTAATTTTCTGTTAAAAGAGTCAAACCCAGATGGATCAAATCTGCTCCAACCAAGTTGAGCTGGCTGATGTATCCCAATTGATCACAATTATTTATTAGGATATGGTAAGATCCCTGAACACCCTGCCAAATTACCAAGAACTGGAAATGCTAGAAGAAAAGAAGAACTTCAGCTGGAGTGAAATCGGGGAAACTGTCAGCCCTTTTCGACTGACAGTGAATGGGCTCTATTCCGGTTCAGGCACCAGAGTTTGAACCAGCTGGATCATTTCGATCAAAAATAGCGGAGTTCCGAACCTGGAAAGTTCATGCCGAACTGGAAGCTAAAAATAGCTGTTTTTTTCCGAACTGGTTCAACCTTGACAAAATCAGCGGGTGTGCGGATCAAAAGATAGAGCAACACAGCCTTATTCTTCTTTTTCAGATATGTATGAAGATATCAAGTGAATGTACAGCAGCTACAGTTTACAGTTTGAGAACTATTAAAGACCCATTGAGGAGTCCCGTGTGCTGTTTTCTGCTGCTGACTGAAGTGACCAGGAGACAAAATAAAAGTCTCTCCTCCAGTGATTTCTGAACAGGAACAGCTAACACTGAGCTACTGTAAGACATATTATTGAGTTTTATCTTAATAAAATGCTTTGAATAAATTTGAGTTCCCTCTGGTAAAAACTTGACTATGTAGTGTGTGTCTAGAGCTTTTATTGTGAAAGGTAAAAGTGAAGCTTTCTGCGCAGCTTTTGTTGAGATTGAAGGAGTGAAACAGTTTCCCGTTGCCTTGTGTTGTTGTCTTATAATTCTCAGAAGTGAATAACACTGTGATGAGAGAGGAAATCACACTACATTTTTAAATAAGAACTTTTACATGGAACTAAATAATAAGTAGCACTCCATAATAGGGGTGACCCTGAATAGTCTACTATTCAACGATTTGATCTGAGGAGCCTTATTCGCCTGCCAATCTCATGGTCGAATTGTTGCAAAATGTGGTTATGAAACAAAGGATTATTCCATTCTGGCTCTGGGGGTAATGAATGTCTGATTTTACATATAGATGCTTGGTTTCTCCAAAAAACATGATAAATAGCCTATTTGGGTATAAATATAAGCCTATAAATAAATACTGTTGCTAAAAATGTGAAAAATAACTAAAAATGTGCTTTTAATCAGTCTCCTTAGTGTGTGGGATTTACCCCCTCCCCCTCGCAGACTAAGTTGTTCTATCCAGGATCCGGCACCGTCAGAGCTCATCTGCGCTGGGCTTTAAATCTATCGGGGCTTCATAAATAGAACAGTCTGCTCCTGTTTAATCATCAGCATCATCTGAATATTAGCACATTTGTTATTTTTCATTATAGACGTTCAATCCGACACAGCGCCGTGAAGTGAAACTACAGTTCTAAATACACCATTAGCTATTGTCAAAGAAAGATAAGAGTCAAAACACATTGATGTTATAACAACTAATAAGATGCTCCTATCAGCAATCAGAAATTACATCTCTCAGTAACCCTCTGCCTGACACGCGTGACCGTGCACCGGCCGCTGTCTGCTTCATATCCATGGCTCGCCACCCCGGATCAATAACAATGATTTTACGATTAGTCGACTATAGGCAAGATGTGACGAATCGAATTCGACTATGAAAAGTTCTACCCCTACTCCACATTTATGGTGCTGCTTTATGGCACATTCAGGTCATCTATGCACCCTAATAACACACAATTCATCAGCCTCATTGCACAAAATATTACATTTACTGCCGTTGTGCATTGTACACACCCTCAGTTGCTGAAACATCCTTGATTACAGTGGTTCTGCACAAAATTGATGGAAATGGGGGCTGGTTCGCTAGATAGCACAGAAGTTCAAATAATTCAAAACAGAATAGGTTTAACAGCCTGTTCCCTGTCACTGGAAAAGCGCTATTTG
This sequence comes from Echiichthys vipera, assembly GCF_963691815.1. NCBI lineage: Eukaryota > Metazoa > Chordata > Actinopteri > Perciformes > Trachinidae > Echiichthys > Echiichthys vipera. The sequence continues at coordinate 29,815,400 of NC_139837.1, forward strand.
GCCACCCCAAAGGGAAACTCTGAAAAATCCGTGTCAACAAAGTAATGTTTAAGAAACCCACTACAGTTACTGAACAGTGGAATAGACTGAAGAAGAATGGACCAAGATCAAACAAGAGTAGTGTGAGAAACTAGTGATGTCCTGTGGGCTCAGATGTCATTCAAAGCTGTGGCCTCTTCACTTCCTGTTCTTTTTTTAATCCTATAGAAGAAAACATTGTTGAAATCTTCTCTTCTGACACAGTGGTTACTGTTCTCTAATTTTGATCACTGCTTTTTTAACAAAATAAAAGTTTTTGCTGAGGTGCCTTGGTTATTTAAAAAACATGCTAGTACAGCAGTGATATAGACACAGCAGATATTCTATAAAATTTTGAACAGTAAAAAATATTATTTCAGAAAAACCAAAGTATTAATAAGTTGTTCTCTAATTTTGATCTCCATTGTTTACAGAAGCTCTGAAAGGCAGGTGTTTTTTTTTTTTTCGGGCATTGTTGACCAAAAACCTAAATCTATTTCCTACGTAGGAGATATTATCTCAAAAGTTTGGACACACTTTTCTCATTCACCTTTGACTGGTACTGTATGTCCGCAGGTTTACATTTACGCACAGAGCTTGGAACTGGCTGTGAGGGTTCTCCGTTAATAATCCCACTTATATGCTATATTGTCACGTTAGTTGTCAAGTAAGGTGTGTGTTTGTGTGGGTGTATCGCCCATTATGTATGATCAGTGAACTGCTGGTTTTCCACACAGTCAACATCAGCTGTCAGCAACACCTAAATCATTTTATAAGATCTTTTGATGGTGAGAGACATCCGCATGTCTTGGATTTATGACAAGCGCTGATTGTGTGGACTAAACATGTCCACGGCACACACAGACACACACGCCGGTAAAGTGAACGTGACAGCAAACATTAAAGGCTATAAGTTCAATTAAACCTGAACGTCACTTATGTTTTTGACATGTGATTAACGGGGTAATGAAGTGAGCCAGCTCCAGGCTCTATGCGCATTTATACGAGGACAAGACGGTGTTTAGTTTTTACCCAGTCAGGATCTATCCCTGTGTGTCAGGACTCCGGTCCTGTCAGTCTCTTCCCTTTGTGTGAGTTTGTCTCCCTCTGTCTGTTTCTCCCTGCATGTCATTCCCTTTGTGTTTGTCTGTTGGAGCTGGTAGGTGTGGTTCCGCCCAGCTGTGGCTGATCTCCTCATCAACACCTAGATAAATAGCCGGATGTGACTCACGTCCGGCGCCAGACCTTTATTGCTATTTCGTTGTTCATGTCTCTCGCTTGGTTGGCTACCTACTCCTTAGGAACGTATTTCCAAGCCTTAATTGATTCAGGGGGAGATACTAATATTCTGGATGCTGGATGAGTTGGTGCATTATAGCAGATTCTGACTGTACCGTTAGATTCTCCACTTGTGGTTAATGGTCTCGGCGGTGAGGCGCTAGCCCAGATCTCAGTCCCCATGACGTTGTCGCTAGCCGGGAATCACACTGAGACCATAGCCTTTCACAATATGTAGTTCTTGGTCTTCCTTGGCGCATCACTCACAATCCTTTAATTGACTGGGTTACAGGCAGGGTTGTGAGTTGGAGTAGCAGTTGTCACTCATCCTGTCTACGCTCGGCTCCAGCTAGGTGTATCAGTGACCCCAGCCCCTCGTTGCCTGAATTTCCTGATCTGTCCTCCGTGCCACCAGTGTATCATGACCTTGCCGAGGTATTTAGCAAAACTAAGGCTCAATCCTTGCCACCTCACCGTCCCTACGATTGCCCCATTGATTTGTTATCCACGTCGACCTTTCCAACCAGTCTCTTTTATATTCTGTCAGGGCCTGAGCGTGAGGCAATGGAGAGGTATATTAATGACTCTCTCAAGTCTGGGATTATCTGTCCTTCTTCCTCTCCGCTGGGAGCGGGTTTTTTTCTTTGTGGCCAAGAAGGTTTGACCTACATAACTGTCAACAAGTACCCGTTGCCACTGTTCATGACACTGTGCAATAACTGTTACACCAAGCATCCACCCACAGCGTCACTAGGGCCTATTTATTTCATTGTTTAAATAATCACTGTTCTTTGAAATATTGCTGCATACACCAACTATAGAATACCGTCACATCCACCTACATCATGTATATAAAGCAGCCTGTTACATTAATTGACTCACTTCACTGCTGTATGTCTCTACGTATTTTTACACGCGGGCATACAGTGGGCTACCAGTGAAAGGTGAATAAAGCGTGTCCAAACTGTTGACTGGTTCTGTAGATATTGTGTTTATTTTCTTTAATTACCTGAAAACAACAGCAGTTTACTACAGTTAAAACACAGACCTCCTGTGTAACATCCATGTCCAGACGCATCATATGTGATGGACAAACAATGTCCAGGTGTGAACTTAACCTGCTATTTGCTGTTAATTTATTTTACATATTGCATTTCTTGTATCCAGGTGCATCATATAGACATTAGGTAGGTTTACACTGCCTGCAGACATCATGATCATGTCATCCATTGACGTGAATATTAAGTAGCCATGTGGAACACAGTCTCTTCACAATATGATTCCATCAGACCTTATATTCACACTGTTTAACCCAAGTCGGCACCTATGCACAGTCCCATTATGTTTTACAGACATTTGTGGTTCACTAATAAGGTAAAACGTTGTTTATGCTATATTTTGCTAAACTTTCACTTCCCATTGTATTGTGTGTCAAGAACTTCATTCAACCCATCAAAACAGTCTAATCAAGCCTCAAAGTTTATCTCCTATGCAGGAGATAGTATCTCCTGCGTAGGAGATAAACTTTAACTAAAAGGTTTTGGCCAACAATGCCGGAAAAAAACAACAAACTTTTTTACCTTGCTTTTCAGGGCTTCTGTAAATATATGAATGGAAATGTAGATTATTATATTAATTTGTTCGGATATCACTTCTTGCATGAGGCCCAATGTTTTTTACAAGCAGGTACTGAAAAATGGGCACAGTGGGGTCAGTTGTGCACACATTGCTCTGCTCTGATAGACGCGCCAATGTTTTTGCCTGGCAATGGTAGCAAATGTCTGGGTAAAATTCAAAAATTGACTGAGGTTTAGACTGAAACGAACATACCTAGTGTGAAAACAGTGCCACTGTCGAACTGCAGCTGTGGTTTGTATGTTTTACGATACCACTGAAAAATAGTATGGATACCAGCTTCAGCATTTAGTGTCTTTTGACATATTAATCAATATTTTGCAGAACGTAACCCACATGTTTTTTCCATGTAGGTAAAAATAGAATCACAGAGAAATTCCATAAGATGGCATGTCTGACAAGTCTAATCTCTGGGAAATAAATGGAGACCAATGGTTGCATTGAGGATACCAGAAGAAACTTCTAAACACTCATCAAATATGATTTGTAATTCGTTGCAGATCCCTTGGTCTTTAATGGGGTCTGTTTACCAGTTGTGCTTTAAAATAATGTTTCTGTGAAAGCCCAGCCACACCTGGTTTTTAAACATGTCCTTTCATGAAGACTCTTTGATTCTTCAAAAGATGTAAAAGATAAATTAACCCATATTTTTTAATTCAATTACATTTTTAGTAACCTTTTACCCACTAATTTTATTGTGATGTATTTTATTTGGTAGCGGTTACCTTTCTCTTATTATTACAGACAAATGAGACTTATATGATAAAGCTCTTAAACCTGTGCATGCTGCACACAATTGCCTCTCTTCTGCATGTAAGTGAGCACTGAGCAGATAGTGTTAAGTTGTGTTAATATATGCAGTAAAGGTGTATTTGTTGGAACAGCTGTTTGGAGGAATCCTGTTAGGTACCGTTTGCCTATTACTACCTTAGTAACCTATTATTTGGACTTTAATGGGCCGTCAGACATCTGATCTTAAATCTTTTAAGCTATTTATTGTAATTGGACAACAAATGCTTAATAAATGGTGGTGCACAAACCCTTCAGGTGCCACAGGGCATATACCTGTTCATGGTTAACAAATTATTTGGCTGTAAACTGCTTATTTAACAGCTGTATTGTTTTGAGAAATTCTGTGGGTATTGTATTTTTTATGTTGAGGGGAATGTTGAAAGAAAATATGAATATGTCTTTTGTTTTTATAAAATGAAATCTAAGAGTCAGACCCAATCCTGCACAATCCTGTTTATTATCTTTGTGCATCCATTTACTCTGCCACCAACTGTGTTGGTGGACAATGTTAGTGTTTTCCTTAGTTTTTATTTTTTTTGCTCAGGTTCTCCTCCTCGCTTCTTGTGGGACCCTACAGCCTATATATGTATATTATCACCATTAAGGCTCATTTATGCTCCTATTTCGTGCGTAAACAGAGAAGTACGACATCACCATTCTAATCGTCATGCTTTCATGCGTTCTTTACATTCGAATGGACGTTGAACAAAACATCCTCTACAGGGCGTCGCTCAGATTCAAAAGTTACTCGTATAAAGTTTGAAAAAAAAAGGTTTATGGCAACGACATAGGGGATAACCATCCTGTGTCTGTTGAGAAGGAAGCATAATGGTGGGCAGCGTTGTAGACAGCAGTGGTCTGTGAGAAGTCCCAGAGCGTGGACGAAGAATTCCACACATTGGTTTGAGAGATGAGACAAACTGACGACCAACGTCTCTTTCAGTATTTCTGTCTGTCGGGGCTTTGATGACTTGCTCGCTCCTTATATTGACGCTTTTCAACTTTTTTGTGTCCAGTCCCCGACGCTGCCCCCACGATTCCAGGTGGTACTGCAATGTTTGGTCCGTATCTGTACACATCCGCAAGCTTGCAGGAGGTGGACAGAAATATGGACGAAATGTACGCAGAGTACAAACAAAAAGATACGTCTGTATCTGTATAGCTAATGTAGAGTATAAATGAGCCTTTATAATAATGATTAAATAAAGCGAAAAAAGGACTGGGTTTCAATTCTCATGAGATATTGGCTGGGATGCACACTTTAGAGGAGTTTTCCGACTGTTTTTGGGCTTCTCAGTGAGGTCAGAGATATTTATGGAGGAGCAATTATATCATGAAACTTGTGAAATGGGTCTATGACTGACACTTGCAGCCTTAGATTAACATGGAAATTAGTGGGGGAAATGTATTATTAATCATTGGGTATGAGGTGATTTTGTACCAATATCATATTTTATTAGTCACAATATCTACGGTCTCGAAGCAAAAAATATATAGAAGCTATTTACCTGGTCATCAAATATATAACAGTTTAAAGTAATAGCTAAAAACCCTTTTTAATTGCCATCTTATGAAATTAATTGAAAGGAGAGAAGAACACAACAGATTTACAACAGAGAACAGAACCACTTGATAAAAAAAACAGATAGACAACAGCCACACTAACAAAATAAAGATGGTGGGGAGTAAGAGATTACATTCGATGGTGCTGCGACCGCAAAAATTGTTTCAAAATTAAAAACAAATACAGACTAAGCAACCAAGTTAGTCTAAGTACGGGGCATGGAGTCAAGGATCAATCAAAAATCATGCTAATAAATCATCAAATGTCAGCCGGAAGAGAATGATTTGAAGAGTTTGCTAAAGTGTGGTACCAATGATTGCTTAAGAGAAAAAAAACAAGTGGAAATACTAGAATTAGCGGCAAATGCTGCCAACCGCCATCAGTTACATATGGTTACATATGATGCAACTTGTCCTGTTCAAGACAAAAGGTTGATAGTAAAAAAAAAGAAATGGCTTTCTATTTGCCATGAAAACTGAAACAGGGATGTTTTATTAAAAGCTGTATGGTACCTTTTGAAAATATTTGAAAACAATAATCACCCACCAAAATGGCATGCCAAAATACAACAGTGTGTTCTTGGATGATTGGCCGATAGGGAAATAGCATGGACTCCCAACATAACACATCGAAGGAAATATCAAATAAAAGCATGCCACTGTCAATGTCACAGTTATGTTAGGGTTAGAATGGTGTGAATTTCTCTGTAAACACATGATTGGATGACTGGGGCCCTGTTTTTGTCTTTCTTCGGAAATCCCCATGAATCTCAGGCTACACAGCACAGCATTAAACCCATTTACACCACAACCTTTCACATACTGTTTGGAAGAACTTGGGAATGGCAATCAAAAGAGAGAACCAACAGGTGGTCAGCAGTAAACACTAAAATCCTCATTACTGTCACCATTAGGCATTAGACTACAAATATTTTACAATCTGATGTTTATGCTTGACATAAAGGAAACTATTTTTTTTAAAAGATAATTTTTTTTGGCAGTTTTTCAAGCCTTTATTTTACAGGACATACAGGAAATGGGGTGTGTGAGAAAGGGGGAGACATGCAGCAAAGGGTTGGAGTCTGCAGCTGCTGCCTCGAGGACCTTCAGCCTCTTTACATGGGGTGGCTGCTCTAACCACTGTGCCACTGGCTGCCCCAAAAACTACTTATTTTTGCATGAAATGTCACTGTGTTCACCCAGGTTTTTATATGCTTGAACTTAAAGGTTGAATATGGAGAAAAGGAGAACATTGCCTTCTAGTGTCTCAAGCTAGGCATACGCTAAATTTTATTCTAAAAGTAATTCCAGCAGTCAGGTTGCCAGGTTGGTCAGACCCACTAGCCTACAGGAGAGAAGGTAGGCTATTGCAGAGTTTGACTGGTGAAAGTGATGTTAGCGATTAAGGAGAAACATAGCCATGTGGGCGTGCGTTTTAATGTCTTTAAACTCCTTTATCTCAGTCCATGGAGTGAATGCTTGGCCTATATTGACTCTGGTTTTTGCCCATCTCCGGTCACTCAGCTACTGAGACAAATAACGCCCCCCTTCGCTGAGGCTCCAAAGCAAACTCCATTTCACCCAGTGCCAGCCTACAGTAGCTGCGCTGAACAACAGACAACCCTGGCAACCAGCAATGCCCAACGCTATTGGTTGCTACAATGTAAACAGTACTGGTTACAAAGTCATTCTCACACCTGTCAAAAAATGTTTTAAATATTAATTCAGACTAAATTAATTTTTTTAATGCGAAAGCAATACTTTCATTCTGTACCCCTCGAAACGCCCCTTGGATGTTCTATTTATTTTTTAAACATAGCTTTTAATAAAGATTTTACATATTCAACCTTTATAGTTTGGTTGAATGGTAAATAGGGCCTTAACAGAAACCAAATATTAGTATACTGACGATGTATTATAAGGAAGTTTGTCATCGGAGGCCTTTCCTGTTTAATTATAATTTGTAGTGTTTGACATAGTAAAGTGGCAGAGGAGTGCAGTTTTACTGTAGCAGGAAGGATTTTACAGGACATAAACTAAATATTGGGTCATGACGGAAAGAACAAGGTAGTAAAAGTACAAGCAGCCGAAATTAGTTTTCTCAGGAGGGTGGCTGGAGTCTCCCTTAGAGATAGGGTTAGAAGTTCAGCCATACGTGAGGAACTCTGAGTAGAGCCACTGCTCCTTTGCGTTGAAAGGAGCCAGTTGAGGTGGTTCAGGATCATCTGGTAAGGATGAACCCTGGGTGCCTCCCTAGGGAGGTGTTCATGACACGTCCAACTGGAAGGAGCCCTTGGGGTAGACCCAGGACTAGGTGGAGAGATTATATCTCCACACTGGCCTGGGAACGCCTCAGGATCCCCCAGTTAGAGCTGGTTAATGTGACCCGGGAAAGGGAAGTTTTGGGTCCCCTCCTAGAGCTGCTGCCCCCGCAACCCGACCCCGGATAAGCGGTTGAAAATGAGTGAGAGTGATGAGTGAGTGAGTAAACTAAATATTGCTGCTAAAATATGGAAATTCCCAAATTCTTTCAAACTTAAACAATTTATATTTTTTTATGTTTAAATACAAAAAGGACAGAATAACAAGTACACTTAAAAGCAAAAGTATGACTCAAAAAGAAAAAAACACAGAAATTCAATGATATCCGTTCTCTATTAACTCTAGTCAATATGGAACAACACAAATGAAAACAAAACATCACTGTAGTCTAGACAACACTGCATTTTACCTGAGATCAAATGTAAAAACAAAATGTATTGTTTTAAATAAGAATCAGTAGAGCAGTGAATGGCATGAACAGTGGACTAAAACACAATGTGAAACATTTTGCAGCATCAGTGCAGAGAGCATGGTTCACCATCATACAAATTTTACACATTTGTGATGACATGTACTAACCCTTATTATTCCTCTCAGAGTCCAGAATTTGTATGTATATTGGTGACCATGTTAACCACTTTGGAAGACCCCATGTGCAAGTATAGTTCTGTTATGAATGGTGGTCACTGAAACTAAATTAACTTTCTGTATGACGAAACCACCAGATTGACCTTTTTTCAATTCGAATTTGAACTTTGCATTTAATAATCCAGCTTCCTTTGTAGTGGGTAATGTGTAGTGCAGCTATCCTTACAAAGACTACATTGGCTGTTCAATGCAGTCACACTTGGCTTAATCATGGGGCTGTGATGCTTTGAGGATACCTTGATCCTCTGGTGCAGATGAGTGAAAGCACAAAAAAGCAAGCAAATGCAAACTAACCTAGCCCACCTGCAATGCTAGTTTCACACTCCTCCAGGTCTTCGTCGTCACTTGAGCACTCTGCAGATGACACAATGTCATCGGCTGTATGCTTCATGGGCAGACCGTCATAGCCACAGCAAAGATACCCAAAACACAAAGAGCCAACAGCAAAAAAAAACAAAGAAGACACACAAAGACAAGGGAAAATATACAAAAAGAGTTAGAAGATTAGCATGAAAGTTCATAGTAGTTTGACAAAAAGTTCAAGGTTCACTTATTTGCTTTTTTCAGAGCTTCCAAATGCATCTCACAGTCCCTCTCATTTTATTTTTGCCCAGTTATCATAGAGATGACTCAGTTTTTGTAACGTCAACCTAAGTATCGGTGACATGACAAAAGGTGGTCATATATGGGTAGAGATGCTAACCCCTGTCTCTATGGTCTGATGTGAATGTCAAACTTTCTTTGTACTTACAGTCAAGTCTTGGAAGGTGTATGCTGGGCTTTCTTAAATGTGATTACTTTATTGTCCATTACATTGGCATAAAATGGAAATTTGGCACTGGCATATAAGACAACACACACCATACACAACAGTATAAAACAATTATGCATCTTCAAAATCCTCTGAAAAAGTTTCAGGAATAAAAGTGATGTTTGGGTTGTTCTATCTCTCACAGACTTTTAGAGCTTTCACTACTGAGCAGCCTTTTACTCATCTTTAACAGAGGTGAATAATAATTAAACCTAGATTTCTTTTCAGCGCTGTAGCCAGGCTGACAGAGAGCCACAGCTCTATTGAGCCATGTATTCATATAACCCTCAGTAGTAACAACTTCATGACCTTTTTTAATGACAAAATTAAAACTATTAGAGACAAAATCAACTCAACTGGCACCAATTTTTCTTCAAACTCAGGAACCTTAGAAACAACTGTACGACCTGATGTATACTTGGACTGCTTTTCTACAGTTGACCTTAACAGATGAACCTCTACTTTTCAGCATCAAAGCCTTATACTTGTCTCTCAGACTCCAACTAGGTTACTTAAAGAAGTGTTACCTTTAGTTTGCACTCCTTAATTAGATATGATTAATATGTACAGGTTATGTACCACAGTCTTTTAAAGTAACTCTTATTAAACCTCTTCTTAAAAAGCCCAGTCTTGATCCAGAGGTACTAGCCGACTGTAGACCTATAACTAACCTTCCTTTTCTCTCTAAGATCCTCGAGAAATTAGTTGCCAATCAGCTGTGTGACTTTTTACATAATAATAAGTTATTTGAGGACTTCGAGTCAGGATTTAGAATGAATCATAGCACTGAGACAGCACTGATGAAAATGACTAATGACCTTCTAATAGCTTCAGACAAAAGACTTGTCTCTGTACTTGTTCTACTAGATCTTATTATACAGAGACTGGAGCATCTAATTGGTATTAACCATCTATATATTGCCGGAGACGGCAGACTCTTCTCTTCCGCATTCTTTTTTACTGCAAGCTCACAGGTCACTCACACAGCCAATTAGACGACAGGAAATAACACTTGTGACCAGCATCATTTGCTTCTCAGTGTGTGGTTGGTGGACCGTGGTGTCCGTCACCATTTTCTATGAAACTAACCACTAGACACTCAAAAAATCCCTAAAGACCCGCTTAGTCTGATCATTTTACTGCATCCTGACGCTGGCAGCAGATCACAACAGTTGACGAGGATTAAGGTGCTTCTGTTCTAGAGGGTTGATTCCTCCGACAGAGAAGAACAATGGAGATCCATTTGAAGATGAGTGTTTTTACTTCAAAAAAATTATGCATAATTGTGACCAGTTTGGCCAAAGTGTGCTTTTGTGCGTAATGCGTGAATTGGTCTGTGTATCAATAGTCATGAACTGTGTTTGACAAAATTGACTGTCCATTAGTAAAGTATGACTCTGTTATAGTTATTTAGTTTTGTATTATTGATTAGTGAGCTTCACATACTAAAAGTCTAGATGAATGAATATGTTTTAGCCACTAGTTCAGCACACTGTTCTGTGCAGATGAAACTGTCTTTTATAGAAGCGCATTTCTTTTTTGTTTGTGATTTTTATACTGAATGTAACAGTGAAATGTTTTTCTGTCTGCCACTAGGAACACATCATCCTTGTCCTGTGCCTGCACCACAGCCATCACCACCTCACCAGCACCTGGCACAGCTGAATATATGGGGCACAAAAACATGCACATTATTTAAATATTGTAAATTGTGTATTTTTGGATTTAACAAATATTTGGTTTGGAAGAGAAACATTTGTAATGCGATTTTTCTTCATTTGCACACATCCCATGAAGCTAGATATGTAGTGTGAAGTCCCATTTCATCTCACGGTGAAAATAGAGTGAGAGGCAACACTTTTTCTCATAAAGCGATATTGACAAAATTCCATTTCAGACATTAATTTTTGCTAAAGCTGCTGCCCCCGCGACCCGACCCCGGATAAGCGGATGAAGATGAGATGAGATGAGATGAGATGACATTCATTTTACATTTATCTACTATTTTATTTGTATATTTCACTACTTTTGTGAACCTAAGACTTTGGTTAATTATTTCAAGCACTAAAATGAGTAAAGGTATGTTTTCATAAGAGATATGAAGAATTTGAAAAAGCGGTATTCAATTTTCAGCATTTGGGCCAAATAATCTCTTTACACATTGCTCTAGGACAAATGTGTCACGATACATAAACACTCTGATATTATGTTATATGCAGGTACCCTTACATACAAAATTGAGAAAATAACCTTAGACCTCAGAGGGTTAAAGTAACCGTATTAAGCTGGTTTAAGTCTTCTTTATCAGCTGGATCTCAGTTTGTACATGTTAATGACAAATCCTCCATGTACACAAAAGTTAGTCCTGGTGCTCCACAGGGTTCTGTCCTTGGACCGGTTATATTCACTTCATATAGGCTTCCCTTAGGACATATTATAAGAAAGTACTCATACCCAATTATATTTATTGATCAAACCAGAAGAAACCGATCAGTCAGTTAAACTTCAAATATGCATTAAGGAAATAAAAAGCTGGATGACTTGCAATGTTTCTGTTAAACTTAGATAAAACTCAAGTTATTGTACTTGGCCCCGAAGGCCTCCGAAGCTTAATATCTAAAGATATTGTTACTCTGGATGATGTTGAATTGTCCTCCAGCACCACAGTAAGACATCTGGGTGTTATTTTTGATCAGGATATGTCCTTCGATTCTCACATAAAACTAACGACAAGGACTGGATATTTTCACCTGCGTAATATTTTTATTTTTAATTGTGTCCCAGAAAGATGCAGAAAAACTAGTCCAATGATTTATTACTTCTAGGCTGGACTATTGCAACTCCTTATTATCAGGCTGCTCCAATAAGTCTGTTAAGAGTCTCCAGTTGGTCCAAAATGCTGCTGCTTGTGTACTGACTAAAGCAAATCAAAGAGAATATATTTTTCCTGTATTAGCTTCTTTCACTGGCTACCTGTAAAATCTAGAGTAAAATTTAAAATCCTTCTCCTTACCGACAAAGCTCTTATTGGTCAGGCTCCGTCATATCTTAAAGAGCTCATAGTACCGTATTACCTAACTAGATCACTGCGCTCTGAGAATGCAGGGCTACTCATTGTTCCTAGAGTTTCCAAAATTGGAATGGGAGCAGAGCCTTCAGCTACCAAGCTCCTCTCCTGTGGAACCAACTCCCAGGTGTTGTTCGGGAGGCAGACACCGTCCCCATATGTAAAAGTAAACTTAAAACTTTCCTTTTTGATAAAGCTCATAGTTAGGGCTTACGAGCCCTTAGCTATGTTGCTATTGGCATTTGATTTCTCTTAGAGCCTGCATGTACGGGGTCTAAGCCGATTCTGTTTTGCCTAATGATGCTGCTATAGGCCTAGTCCGCCGGGGGATAATACTTTTCCTGATACTCTGGGCTTCTATCCTCTCTATCTGTATCATCCATGTTTCATCAATGCATGTTACTAATTCAACTTCTTCCCCGGAGTTGTTTGTGCTTTGTCGTCTCGCAGGTCTCTGCTGATCGTGGTGGTGCCTGCTGCCGTGGTCCTGCATGATGCTTTTTGCTGCTATTATAACTATTACTCACATATACTATCATTAGTCTTATAAATAAATATAAAACACCATCAGTCGTATGTCTCTGTTTCACAGCTGTTATTACCACTACTTCTCAGTGATCATATTTACTACTATAATTAACATTATCATTGTCATAATCTGTCACCTTGGCTGTGCTTGTTTCTACTATTCTACTATATTAACTGCCATAGCATATAAGGCATATTCACATTATTATAGCTATTATTATAGTTACTGTTACTATTGTGGTTGCTTGCATCTCTGGAAGTGTCTGTCTGTCTTTGTCTCTCTCTATTCCCCGTCTGTCTTTTCTCTCCCCTTTTCCTCCTCCCCAACCAGTCAAGACAGATGACCATCCTACATAGAACTTGGTCTGTCTGAAGGGAAGGTTTTCATTGCCACTGTGTACTCAAGGGGGAATTGTTTGGTCTATGTAAAATCATTAATAAGTCATAGAGTGTGGTCTATTACTGCTCTGTAATGTGTCCTGAGATAACTTTTGTTATGATTTGGCACTGTAAATAAAATTTAATTGAATTGAATAGAACAGAACTGAATCCCCATGGCTCAGAGGTAGAGTTGGTTCTCCCCATTCGGAAGATCCTGTTCAATCCTAGGCTCATCCAGTCCCTCCAGTCCGCATGTTGAAGTGTCCTCAGAAAAGACAGTGAACCCCAAATAGCTGTGTGGACGTGGTTTGAATGACTAGATTAGTTTAGATGATAGGCAAGTTTACAATTTTCAGCAATTTGCAGTGGGCATGAGTCCGGTGGCTTGGCTCCCGCAATGAATCATTCAATCATTCGCATTCCAGCTTTCCCCCTCCCCCAAGAAGGGGAGTCTGGTTGCTAGGACGGAACCCCGCACATTTATTTGGCAGTTTGAATAATGTTCGTTAAACTTAAAGCTGCAGTCGGCAAGTCTGTCAGATTGAGTTGAGTCAGTCAAATTTCAAATGTTTACAACTCTCACGCCCCTCCGCTGCTATTTCCGCGTTCCTCCGCGTCGCGCTCTCCATTCGAGTGGTCGTCAATGCAGGAACGTGTCTTCTCGAATCGATAAACAGCATGGAGTACATGCTACATGGAGGTAGGCTGGCTAACTCACTCTGATAGCAACTGCTAACATAATTTAGCATATGCCGAGCTTGAGGCGTGTGGGGATCTCTGGCTTGTGCACAAACTGTGAACTGTGCTGAGTGGACTGGACTGTGGAACAGGTTCTACATGCACGTAGAGGCACTTTACTAAAACCAAATGATTTATGTTGTTCTATGGGAGCAAAGTGTTGGCTTCAGTGAATATGATCAAACAAATGTTGCTGACTGGGACTTTAACAAAGGCTACTCCACCAAACTCCTCCTCCTTCAGCATTTGCAGCTCAAGTGCTCAGTACCATCTTGTTGCGGCCGGTGGTGGGACATGGAAAATGTACATTTTTTCTTTCAAATCTGTCAGATGGAGCCAGATGGGGAGTGTGTATCTCTCCATCAGTTTACTTTTGTCTCTGAGCATTCAGCAACTGTTTCTGCTAAAACACACATCTTATGCTTGATTGCATGCTTGAGTCTTACATTGGTAGTAAGAGTTTGTTAGGTTGTCCAAGTATGGCCACAGAGACTCCTCAGAAGTTGTGCGCCTGCTTCAGAGCACAGTCTAGTGGGACAGTTCCCTTTCCATGACCTACAGAGCGCCACACAATGAATCCAGGATGCATTTGAGGAGGCACACCAAGTGAGGTCTGTCCCATGTGTAAACTGTCCTCCAGCCGTTGGTAGATAGAAATGTGCACTCTCCTTCCCATGACAGTGAGTTTCATACAGACACAACAGCTGTTATCAGGGGCTTCACCTGATAAAACAGTGCTTGGTTCCCGGGCTGTGTGACCCTATCACACGTGCTTTTGCTGCACATAGGTGCAAAAGAAATCCTTTAGGGCTGTGTGCCCCCCCCCCTCTCTGTCTTTTTAAGGTTGAGTGTATTCTTTCATGTTACTTGTACATAAGTTGACATCAGACGCGTAGCCAGTAATGGGCCGCCCATTTTATTCACTGGCCCAACCAGCCAAGTTTTAAAATATATTTTGTTACAAAAAAATGTAAACATGTATGTAAAAACGGCCATAAATTTAAAATAGTTTCAATGGTAGCCTTGTTGTGTGTGCTTAATTTGTCCTCTGATTAAAATGGAACTGATTAATGAAGTTGTCGGAGGACAAGAGTAATTAATTAGTTCCTATGATTCCGACAGGTATACTGGGCTGCTTTCTTGCTAGTCAGCTGGCTTTTCAGCCGATATAGCTAACATTACACCACAGCAATTGCTAAGCAAAGTTCATTAATGTGTTATTTTACGGAAGCAAGAGTTGAGGAAGAAAATGGGCCACTGCCTACATTCCAAGTTCCGAGTCCCGCCAGCCCAGTTCTTCGGAGTCATTAGCCCACAAGAAGGTTAGCCCGGACGCGAATGTTTGCTCCCCGGCAGCAGTACTCTCTTCGAGTCAGCTTGACATGGGTTTATCCGCTGATTTATCTGCAATTTATGAAGCACCCTCACAGCCAAATTTGAAGGTATTTCCCTGCACTGTCAAGAATGGAAAATCAAGGTGCTTCTCATCAAAGTGGTATGGAGAGTTTTCTTGGTTGGAGTACAGTGCGAATAAGGACACGCTTTTTAGTAAAATGTGCAGACATTTCCCCAACGGAGCTGACGGCCCGTTTGAAAGAGAGAGGTTTGTGGACTGGAAGCACCTACGCCAGGCATGTCTAGCAAGCCCCACTCCGTGTCACTGGACAAGTTCCAAAGCCACACGGCCAACCAAACAACCACCCAAAATATTATTTCTCCCTATGCCACTGGTTGACGTTGTGAATCACGGGCCACCTTAAATCGAAAGGCAACTATTCTGTGTTTCTCATTTTGACAACGAATGGCGCACCACTGTAACACAGATCAGCTGATCTAAACCCATTCAGAGTGTCTCGTAAATCCCTCTGGGGCCTTTTTTTGTAATGGAAACACAGGGATATATATTTTACTGTTATTTATAGAATCGGGGATTACATTAAGTAACTAACATTCTTGTACTGGAATGCAAGTTTATAAAAACATGGCAACAGTGCAGCGATGCTCGGCTGTATTTTAACAATAAATTAATAGTACATTTGGATATTAATAATATTCACATTTAGACTTATGTTGTTGGTTGCACCATTTGCATTTCTGCATGTGGGGATCTACCATGGACATATAAAAAAGAACCAACAGCGTATCAAAAATGGCGCCTCATTCAATCCTATGGAAAGCTACTCAGTGGCGCAGGCGCAGTTTTTGCTTCTCGTGAACGAGGGAGGACTTACCGGATGTAGAAATGCCCGAGTGCCAAGCATGAGCGAGTCTGTCTTGAATAAACGAAGCCTTTTATTCTTTAAGAGTACAATATTTTTGTATTCTTTTTTCTGTCCATGGTATCTTTGGCACGGTAGTTAGTAGATTGAGTAAATGTTGTCTATATACGTAGTTGGTATATGTTTATATATTTGTTAAAATTAGCTGAAATAGTATATAATATAGTACGTATACTGTTTTAACAGTTTTAATCAAGAAAAGTCATGTTTGAATGCTTTAGTGAGCTTTTTAAAATTTCAATCCCCTGACTAAAATGTGTCAAAATACCACCTAAAGAAAAAAGAAATATTAGTTTTACTCCCCTGTCCTAAGCACTATCTTGAATATAACTGCAATTACTATATTTTTATATTTTTATTCATATATTTATTAGAAATAGTACGTCTACCAAGTACTAACTAAATAAAATACCAACAGTAGGCCTATTGAGTATGATGAGGTTTCACTACCCATATTGTAATACACATAAACTGTACACTGGCATAGGCTACATGGCGGCTGTGGCTTGGTGGCAGAGTGGGTCGTCCTCTGTTCGAGAGATTGGTGGTTCGATCCCCATCTCCCCCCAGTCCACATGTCGAAGTGTCCTTGGTGTCCTTGACACTGAACCCCGAATTGCTCCCCGTGCTGCGCATGGGTGTGTAAATGTGGTGTGAATGGTTAGATCAGATTAGATGGTATGTAGATGTCCACTGCCATCAGTGTGAATGGGTGAATGTGACAGACACTGTGAAGGGCCTTGAGTAGTCAGATGACTAGAAAGGCGCTATATAAGTACAAGTCCATTTACCATTTACCATAGCTAAAAAAAATAAAGAAAAATAAGTCTATTGTATCAAGTTATAATGTTTATATTAGCCTACTAACAATGTTAGCAAATTACGTACCATCATCTCCTATAATACATTATCCATGAGATAAACTATAGACAAAACATTGGAAACAATGTTTTAAAAGTGTGAGCAGCAGAGTCTCTACCGGAGCCTTGCACTGGGATTTTACAGACGAGAACTAAGCTGCGAAATGTATTTCACTACTCACTTATTAGCCATGCACCCTCCTTCACCTGCCCATAACTCCATTTTGGTTGGGTCTAAATTATAAAAACATACATTCTTTTTTAGTAGAGGGTCTGAAGATAATTATGAGCCTTTCTATTTGGTGCTGTTTTGAATATCACTTATACTCGAGCATTAACCGTACAAGTTATGGAAACAAAACTTTCAGGGGAGGTATAGACTAGTGCCCCCACAGAACACACCAAAAATGACACATGTCCATATATATATATCAGACATTTCTTTGGATGATACTGCCTGATTTTGAAATTGATCGTGTTAATCCCAAGGAGATCGTCATGGCAAGTGCAAATGTGCGGAAATTCTAAATGGCCAACTTCCTGTTGACTTTAGCATATTACTCCAAGTGGCTCTTTTGTTCGTCTCGATGAGTTTTATATGCCTACTAGTTTTCAGAATTTACGTCAATCCTGGGGGAGGGGCTGGAATTTACTGTTTGCCAATAGGGGGCGCTATAATTGTGAGTCAATATTGAGATGTAGGTGTGTTAAGGCCGGCACTCTTGTCATGTATGTGAAATTTGGTGAAAATTGGACTTCGGTCTATGGACAGGTTTAAACAACTTTCTCTTTCTCTTAAGATGGTATCAACCACGTTTGAAGTCAATCGTGTTAAATCTCCAGGAGTTCGTTAAAGTATAAAGACATGTAAAAACATGTGACTTCCTGTCACCAGTAGGGGCTGCTATGAATGTGAGTCAATTTTTTAGATGTCGTTGTGTTCAGGGCAGGACTCTTATGAATCATTAAACGTTTAAAAGAGATTGGACAATGTATGGGGAAGTTACAACAACTTCATGTTTTCATGGTGAGTGACATTTGGCTAGCAAGACAATTTGCCACGCTCATTTTGGAGAGCAGTTTGGAGAGTTTTTGAATATGAGAAAGCCTCCAAAAGGGCGGTTCATTCAATTTCAATAGGGCCTTCGCTGGCCCGACATTCGTTGGTGCTTGGGCCCTAATAGGAATAAACAAAGCAATTTCAATAGGGCCTTCGCTGGTCCGACATTCGTCTGTGCTCGGGCCCTAAAAGGAAGAAACAAAGCAATTTCAATATGGCCTTCGCTGGCCCTACGTTCGTCAGCGCTCAGGCCCTAATTAAAGCCTTGAGGGGTGATGAATGGGCCCTCGTACCAGCCATGTGTCGGGGGAGCCTGCTTGACCCTGGCGGGGGTGGTCCTGACTTTACACGTCCGCGGAATGCTGCGCCGAGGGTAGGGGGCCATGGGATATCTATCCCCATTCCTGCAGCGCTTCCAGCGTGCCCCTGTGGTGCTTGAGAGCTCTTCATCAAGTGTATTAATTGCATTTGAATTTTGTGCTATCAGGCTTACTTCCTGTTGCCAGTAGGTGGCGCTGTGGCTGTTGGTAACTATTGGCATGTTTGTCTTCAGGCCTGGACTCTGATCATATCCAGGACATTTGATGCAGTTTGGACAATGTATATTTAAGTTTGAGCGACTTCCTGTTTCATGGTGAGAAGCCCAAAATGGCCGCCATGCCATTACCCAACATGCACAAAACATGCTTATGTTTCCAAACATGAAGTGAGGAATCCACAATGGAAATTTCATGTAAATCGGATAATAGTAACTTTTCAGGGGGCGCTAACTGTGTGAGTCAATATTGAGATGTAGGTGTGTTCAGGACATGACTCTTGTCATGCCTGAGAAATTTGGTGCAGATTGGACAATGTATGCTGAAATTACAGCGACTACCTGTTTCTTAACTATGGCAAACGGCCTAACTTTGACGCCAAGCTACGGCGACATGCAGCAAAAAATAGAAAAAGTGCACAGTATGGTTTGATAAGACATGTCTTGAGATGATACTGGCTGATTTTGATGTCGATAACATTAAATCCCTAGGAGGAGTTCGTTAAGTAAGGCACGTGCAAAAATGGGAAAATGGGCATAAAATTAAAAATGGCCGACTTCCTGTTGACTTTAGCATATGGAGGCTTTTCGATGAGTGTTATATGCCTAGCAGTCTTCAGAATTTTACGTCAATCCTGGGGGAGAGGCTGTAATTGAAGGCTTGCCAGCAGGGGCCCTATCACTAAGAGTAAATATTGAGATTTAGGAGTGTCCAGGTCGGGACTCTGGTCATGTATGTGAAATTTGGTGAAAAATGGACAATGTATGGTCAGGTTAAAACAACTTTCGCTTGTTTAGCAATTAGGCTGATGTTGGCGCCAAGCCACCCCCATGGTGCAGTTAAAACGCAAATGCCGAGTATCATTTGATCACACATGTCTTAAGATGGTATCAACCACGTTTGAAGTCAATCGTGTTAAATCTCTAGGAGTTTGTTGAAGTATAAAGACATGTAAAAACATGTGACTTCCTGTCACCAGTAGGGGGTGCTATGAATGTGAGACAATTTTAAGATGTGGTTGTGTTCAGGGCAGGACTCTCCTGAATCATGAGAAGTTTGAAAGAGATTTGACAATGTATGGAGAAGTTACATCCTGTTTTCATGGAGAAAGGCGTAAATTTGGCACCTTGCATCATCCACATGGTAAACGCAGAGTATCGTTTGATCAGACATGTGTTTATCTGTAGGAGGATAAAATGGCCATAAAATTCAAAATGTTCGACTTCCTGTTGAGTTTAGAATATTGCTCCAAGAGGCTTTTTTGTACATCTGGATGAGTTACATGTCTACCGGTTTCATAAATTTTCGTCAATCTGGGACTCAAGGCTGTTTTGTAGGGGGCGCTAGCGAGCCAATTTACCACGCCCATTTCTGGGAACAATGAAATAAGTAAATTTTTACTACAACTGAATTATTTGTGAAGTTTGGTGAGTTTCTGAATGTGAGAAAGCCTCCAAAAAAGCAATTAATTCGGGGAAAAAAAAAAAAAAAAAAATGCCTTCAATTTTAATGGGGTGGCCCAACTTCTGTCGGTGATCTGGTCCTAAATAGAAATATTTGTGTGGATATTATGTTGTGATAAATAGTCCTATAGCATCTTCAACTAATATTGTTTTTCATTTAAATATATGTTAGAAAAAAAGATAATTCTATAGGAATGGCTACCATCCTTTTGCCACTTCAATATCTGATGGTGGAAAATTGCACACAGAAAAAAAACTCTGATCGACTGAACATTCTGGCCATGAACTACCAGCATTGTGACATTTGATTAGTATGCTGGTCAGGTCTTTGTTCCACATATCTTCAAACAACTGAAAAGAGTTGCTGAAGTTTGGGACACGTCACATTGTGTCTTTTTGCACTTAGAGAAAGCGTATGACAGGGTGCTGAGAGAAGAGGAATAGTATATGAGGAAGTCAGGAATAGTAGAAGTATGTAGGGTGCACTCACACTATCCATTCGTAGCGTGCCCAAGCATGCTTCACGGCTAAATTCTAGTTCGTTTGACCACTGTTCCGTGCCCATCAAGCCCCTACCACAGCAACTTTGTGGTTGATCCAATGCGGAAGTGCCAAAAACTGCAGTTCTCAGAGTGTCCACTAGGGCAGTTTGCACAATAGAGCAATTTCTCATTTTATCCTATGTTAAACAGGCTGTTTCACAGCATAATTAAACCTATTTAAGACCTGGTACAAAAAAACATTTTAGTCTGTATGTTAAGGTCATATCTCCATGGCAACACTAAGGGGGTGAGGGAGGGCAATCACGCTAAAGCACGGCACGAATCATCTTGGCCTTGTGTGAGTGCGCCCTAAGAGTGTTGCAGGATATGTACAAGGGTAGTGTGACAATGATGAGGTGTGTGGTAGGAGTGACAGATGAGATCAAGGTGGAGGATGGATTACATCAAGCTTTGGCTCTGAACCCTTTATTTGCAGTGATGATGGACAGGTGGACAGATGAGATCAGAGAGGAGTCTCTTTGGACTACGATGTTCCTGGATGACATTGTGGTCTGTAGTGATAGTAGGATATGCACTGGAGTGAAAGAAATGAAGGTCAGCAGGAGAAAAATGGAATACATGTGTGTGAATGAGAGGGAGGGCAGCAGTGAGGATGCAAGGAGTAGATTTGGCAAAAGTGAATAAGTTGAAATACTTGGTGTCAAGACTCGGCTCTGTCAGTATCCTCCTCTCTTCCTTTTGTGTGAGTTTGTTTCCCTCTGTCTGTGTTTACCTGCATGTTTGTGTCCCTCTTGTTTCTTTTCGTCTAGGTCCGGTAGGCGTTCCCCCAAGCTGCAGCCTGTTACGCTGATCACCTGGTCAACTACTTATACCCTGAGCTGACAGGCATGCAGCGCCGGACCGTTGTATTCCTTCATTGGTAAACTATTCCCCCCAGATTGGCATTCCTTTTCTCGTTGTGGTTATCACGCTCCCCGTCGTAAAGTATACTCTAATTGTGTTTGTTTTTCTGTTTCTCCGTAGTTTCCCGTGTTCCTGTTTACCGTCTCGTTATATGTATTACCTGTCAACCCTATAGTGACTCCCCATTTGTGTTTGGTTTTCGTTATTTGAATCTCTATCAAAGAACAGAAAAAGTGAGTAAACTATTTGTTGGGGGGAAAAAAAAAAAAGGAAGAAAAAAAAAAAGAAAAAAAAAAGATTAGTAATATTGAAGTCATTCTTTGGTATTATTACTAGAATTTACTTTTCGTGTATCTATCAGTATTGTTTGTACTCACTAGGATGGTAATGGTGACTATGATGGGATTATGATGTCACCACTTCAATTTATGTTAAATCAGGTGAGGGCCTGGAAGAAACCAATTTAATTTCTTAAGCATTTAAAAAAAAAAAGGGGGGGGGGGGGAGATGAAGGATTAATGAAAGAGTGATGGAATTTCTATGTAGGAGTGAGTGTCAGTGTATACATACAAAACATTGTTTGTACGCCAAAGTGAGAGGGGGTTATAGCTCTAGCAAAGCATGCTCTTATATGGGGAAACCAAGGGGTTAATGTTTGTTTGTGTGTGGATGTGTGTGTGGTTGGAGGGTCATGTAAATATATTTTGTATCTTAGCTTCCCTTAAATTTAGCTGGCGTGATCTCGTTAGGTTCTCTCTTGAGGCTTCCTTGGATTACACCATAGATTATGGTTAATACAACGGAAAGCTCTATAAAAACCCTTCCTAACACGTTTAAAATAGCAACTTGGAATGTAAATGGTTTACAGGAAGGGACAAAAAAAGTAAAAGTAATGCAAAATTTACAGAAGCTGTCCGCTGACATTGTTTTAATGCAGGAGCTCCACTTCAAACCTGGGCAAATTGAACAACTCAAAGGGCAATGGGTGGGAGAAGCATTTGAAGCTGCATTTACTTCTAGAAGCAGAGGTGTAGGCATATTAATTAACAAAAGGATACCCTTTAAGTTGATCTCACAACACGTAGATGTCCACGGTCGGTACTTAATAGTTAAATGTGAAATGTTCGGGGAACTTTATACAATTATTAATATATATAAACCTCCTAACTCGGATATGTCCTTTTTTGAGTAAAATCCAATTAATATTAGACAGATCTCCAACAGGAGTGATTGTTTTTGGGGGAGACGTAAATAGTATTTTCTCCTCTCAGGATAGCTCCACAAAAAATAAGACAATTAACCCACCAAAAAAACTTTTGAGATTATTAGTAGATAATGAACTAGAGGACATCTGGAGAACGTTACATCCAAAAACATTAGATTACACATATTTTTCACACCCTCAAAATAGCTATAGTCGAATTGACTACCTATTTATCTCCAGGTTAGATTTGGACAGAATAGTATCAAGCAATATAAATGAAATTATCATATCAGATCACACAATAGTAGTATGTAATATGTCACCCAGACAAAACACGTTACACCATAGAATTTGGAGAATGAATAGGAAGCATTTAACAGATATAGAATTTCTAAAACATATTAAAAACCATATTGAATTATTCATTCAAACTAATGTCAATGTTGGGAACTCTGAAAATAGACCAGAAATTGTTATAATATGGGACACATTTAAAGCATATATAAGGGGGATAATGTTAGGATTTGCAGCTAAAAAGAAAGCAGAGTTAGATAAAGAAATAAATAAGTTTACAGAACAAATAAAAAGACTGCAGAAACAACATGCAAAGCAAGCTAGCAGTAGTGTGTTGACAGAAATTCAAGAAAGTAAGTTTTATCTAGATAATTTGTTAATACAAAAAGCTAACGATTTCAGACATAATTCAAATAAGCTTAATTATATCTCAGCTAATAAAACAAGTAAACATTTAGCTTCATTAGTCAAAAAAATAGCTAAGAGACAACCTATATCAATAAAAAATAAAACATCAGATTTAGTTTATACAAATAATCAGATGATTAATAATGAATTCAAAATGTACTACGAGAATCTATATACATCAGAATTAAAAGAATCAGACCCCATCCCCTTCCTTAAATCACTTAACTTGAAATGTCTAACAGCAGAACAAAAAGAAAAACTTCGGAAAGACATAACTTGTGAGGAAATACAATCGGCAATAAAAACATTCCCTTTAAAAAAAGCCCCAGGAATGGATGGAATTCCTATTGAATTTTATTCAACATTTTAGTCAAGTATTGAGCGCCTTTTTATCGAAGTAGTAAATACAGCACAAAAGGAACATACGCTGCCCCAAACAATGTACCAAGCAACTATTTCAGTGATACCAAAACCAGGAAGAGATGGTGATACCCCTGCGGATTATAGACCTATTAGTTTAATTAATTGCGATAAAAAAATTATAAATAAAGTTATTAATAACAGACTCACTCTTATTCTACCTGAGATCATCCATCAAAATCAGACAGGATTTATACAGAATAGAGCCAATACCTGGACTTGTTTATCATTAATACAATATGCAAAGAAAAATAAAATAGATTTAACACTTATGGCGGTGGACGCAGAGAAAGCCTTTGATAGGCTAGAGAGAGCTTATCTATTTAAAGTGTTGGAAAGTTATGGTTTCCCAGAGGAATTTATAAATATAGTCAAAACTGTTTATAAGTCACCAAAGGCACAAGTATAAACAAATGGAATTCTCTCGGATCCATTTCCATTAAATAGAGGCACAGCCCAGGGAGACCCTTTATCACCTTCTCTATTTGCACTAGCAATAGAACCATTGGCTCAAAAAATTAGAGAAACAGATCAAATTAGAGGTATTACTATTGGAAAGCGTAATTACAAACTTAGTCTTTATGCTGACGATTTATTACTTTACCTAAATAAGGTGAATACATCCATACCAAGGGTAATCGAAATATTAACTAACTTTTCAACTTTATCTGGATATAAAATTTATATTAAAAAAACGGAATTATTATTAGTAGATAAAATTATAAATACATTGGAAATCTGTGAACAGTTTAAAGTCAGTGTAAAGATTAAATATCTTGGTTGCTACATCAGCACAGATAAATCACAACTCTATAAAGACAACTTCATTCCTTTGATTAAAGGGTTAAAAAAAGACATTGAAAAATGGATGAATTTGAAAATAAATATAATAGGTAGGATAAATTTGTTTAAGATGATGTGGTTGCCAAGATTTTTATATATATTCCAAACAATTTCCATCACTCCACCAAAAGCATTTTTTAAAGAGGTTAACTCAATTCTAACGTCCTTTATCTGGTCAAAAAAAGCTCATAGATTAAAAAGAAAATTATTGTATTATCCACAGGAAGAGGGAGGTTTGAACCTGCCCAATCTAGAAAGTTATCACTGTGCAGCGCAGATGTTTTATATTGATCATATAGTAAACAATGGGAATGAAAGCTCATGGATAGATATTGAAAATCATCAGTTAAGGCCTAAAAAACTACCTATCCATCCTTTTCTCCAAACAAAAATGTACTACTGGGAACTTTATAATCAACTGTACATTAAATACTTGGAATAAAATACAAAAGCAAATAGGACATGAAACTGAAATTCCTAGACATATAAAGATATGGAATAACCCTTCTATAATGATTCAAAACACTAAAATTAGTTGGGGAACATGGGAGAACTCAGGAATCCAAATAATAGCAGATATCATAAACCAGGGATCCATATGCTCATATAAGGAATTAGAGGATAAATATGGACTAAGGGACACGGAAAAATGTAGGTATTTGCAACTGAAAAATTGGATAAGGGACAATATAGACCTCAAATATGGAACAGCCACAGAAATAGGGAACATTTTGAAAAAGGAAGGAGATAAAAAGAGGAGATTAATAAGAGCAACATATGACACTCTTATTAAAGCTGAGAGCAATGAAAAATTACTTGAAAATATATATAATAAATGGAATGTAGACTTAGATACAAAAGATGCGGGGAGAAGATGGAAGGAATGTTTACGACTTACAAATAAGGTCACCACAAATGAAAATTTACGATTAATTCAATTCAAAGTAATGACACAAATATATTATACACGAGCTAAAATAAATAAATTTGATAGTAACTCCTCAGATAAATGTTTAAAGTGTAGCACACAAAGCGACTCCCTCACCCATGCCTTTTGGTATTGTAGGACGATTCGAGAAATCTGGGATCAAATTGGGATGTGGATGTCTAGAGTCTGCAAGCGTGAGTTTGTGCTTACACCAATGATATGCCTCTTTCAAGATATCGAAAATATGAGATACCCAAAGGGGTGGCAAATAATTTTTTCCTCACTGGTTTATAAAAAAATTATTTTGCAAAATTGGAAAAATAAAGAAGCACCATCCTTCAAAAACTGGAAAAGATTAATGAAATACTACTTAAATATTGAGAGGACAATCTCAGAAGACAGCTATAAAGAAAAACAATTTGAAAATGTATGGACTATAATTTATGAAGCTTTATAGAGAGTGGAGCCGTGAGATCGACCAGCTATCAAGGAAAGGCACTAACATAGGTGATGACCAATGAGGGTGTGTGTGTATGTGTGGGCGTGGGCCAAGCATTCACTCCATGGACTGAGATAAAGGAGTTCAACGGCATTATTGTCGAGTCAATCAGGTTGTTGATTGTGGCCTGTGGAATGTTGGTCAACTCTTCTTTGATGGCAGTGCTAAGTTGTTGGACATTGGCAGGAACTGGAATACGTTGTTGTATACACCAATCCAGAGCACCCCAAGCATGCTCAATGGGTGACATGTCTGGTGAGTAAGCAGGCCATACAAGAACTGTTCCATACAGGAATTGTGTACACATCCTTCAACATGGTGCAGCATGATGTGATGGTAGTGGATGAATAGCACAATAAGGGGCCTCTTGTCAGGGTTTCTCTGTGCATTTAAAATTACATCAATAAAATGTACCTGTTTGTTGTCCGTAACATATGTCTGTCCCTACCATAACTCTACCGCCACCATGAGCCATTTTATTTCGGTGCTGATATCAGCAAACCGCTCAACCACATGATGCCAAGCACACTATCTGCCATCTGCCTGGTACAGTGAAACCCAGGTTTTGTCCATAAAGAGAACACTGCTCTAAAGTGCCAGACGCCACTGAAGGTGAGCATTCGTCCACTTAAATTGGTTACAACAAACTGCAGACAGGCCAAGTCCCCAGTGAGGACCACAAGCATGCAGATGAGCTTCCCTGAGATGGTTTCTGATAGTTTGTGCAGAAACATTTTGGTTATGTAAACCAATTGCTGCATCAGCTGGTGGCTGGCTAATGTCTTCTCTGTCATTTCACCATTGTCACAAACTTCAGAAATATAGCTCCCTCAGTGATAACTTCAGAAAATTTAAATACTGAAAGTACCAGCACCGCCTTAAAAGTCTGATTATGTCAAACAGAGAGAAAATAATGAGACACCCAACTTTGACATTTACATTTTTTACTTTTACTTTTTATAGCTTTGTTTCAAGTGGCTTTAAACATTATTGATACATTTTAGAATTAAATATTAATTAAATTATGATTAAATATAATTGAATATAATATAATTCTATTTAAAAAGGGATGATACAGTTCAACATAGTTTCAATAAAATTAATGCAACTGATGCGCTGTACAGAGAGTGTATAGCTATCACTAATGTTCAACTCTTATCCCTTCAGTGGATATTATGAGTATAATTAATAAAAAAGTCTATTCATACCTGTACAGTTGAGGAGGATCTGTGTTTCCGTGTGGTAGTGGTGGACATCATGGTAGTAGTCTCAATAAAGGTGGTGGACATCTCTGGAGAAATGGCTGTGGTCTTGGCTGAGCCTCCCACACTGGGTACATCACCTACCAACCTCACACTTCCATTAATTTTGATGTTGGGGTTTCCCTCAGCAGCCATGTTCAACACTTTGAGGCCATTGTAATAAAGGCCGGACAGTTGACCCTGAAAGGACCGGCCACGATCACTACCACCAATTGCGACTGATGCTTGAGTGTTGAAAATTGTTAGCTGCCGTCCTAGAGGAGACATCCAGATGTAAGGTATTTTTAGCACAGAAAAGCACCTTTTGATACACCTTTTTAGGTGCACTATTCATTTACAACTAAACGAAGACTAAGGGCCTTATTTTCTTGGCGGAAGAACGACCAGCAAAGTACTTAAGCAGTTTGGCAGTTTCCTGGCCTTGAACTTTTTCTTGCCCCTCTGTCTGGTATTTCGATACCCAGCGCACTGCACAGGTGGGAAAACAAGGGCAAACAAGTGGGAGACTCGTACAAATGAGACATCGAGTCATTGTAATTTGGTTGTAAATTAGATGTTGTACTGTATCTTGAACTATTTCTATTTCTGGTGCAACATCATTGCACTGCCAGTTTGGTGATTTTATCAACAAGTAACTCTTATAACAAACTCTGGCCAGTTGATACATTTAAATCTGTATTAAAAAATACCATTTAATGTGGTTAAAGCAGTCTGCATCGATGTATCAATGAATATGGATCAATCTTAAAGTATCTGTTGTCCGCAGCTGCTTAAATTCTTTTGCTGCCTTCACACAGATGAAGGCAGCAGAGCAGACATTTTGATCCAATTTGAGAAGTGATAAACTGGAGTGCAGTGCCATTACATCCACTCATCCACTATGTTTCACCTTACAAATGAAACCAGGCTGCTTCAAAATAGGACACCTCTACACACATCAGACTAGTCAGTTAGAACTGAGAATTCTGACCGTTGATGTTGGAGACATCATATTACAGAGGCTCATCAATCCTGTTCTTTAAAGCAAAAGTAGCACCCAGCCTACAGTCTCTGCACTGGTCGTTGCACCTGCACAATTAAAATAGGGCCCTCAGCGCCTATAGCCATGCCAGCAGCTACATGAACATTTTTGAAAACATTTTTTAAAAATGAGATGTCTTCTCAACTCATAACTATTACTCATTCATTTTCATTATATATTGAATTATTTTACCATTTATTGGTCATTTATTTATAGTAATTTAGTTCCTCAGTGGTTATGTATTTGTCATTTGTATGGGTTTACATTTATGTTCATGCTAGTGACACATTTATGGGTACTGTTAGAAATGGAAAGCATCATTTCTGGTCTGAAAACTTCCAACAAAAGTTTGTATCAATATCTTATGACCTGCATTAATGTGGTCTTCAGGGTTGAAGATAGTATCACAGAAAAAATCCGCTGATGCCCATATATGATGCATAACAATACTTATAATGTGTTACAGTTTGCTTATAGCACTGTATGATTATAGATATAAGCACATAAATATTTATAATGATTTATAACAATAATCATAATGCATTTTATAATGACTTTTAAGGTCAGGTATCGTAATATTGCATGCTTGCTGGTCAGTCTGACAATTTTGTGCGAGGATAATGGTGTATTATAATAAGCATAGCTGTAAAACATTAAAATAATTTATTCTGTTGCATTATAATCACTGTCATAATGCATATAATGTGAGAATACATTGCATTGGGAGCTTTAATTGAAGTAAAAAAATATATAATAAATTATAAGTGGTCTTAAATAAAGTAAAAAGATATCGTGTATCTATATCTTTGTAAGAACAACATGCAAAACTCACTCTAAAAGCTAAATTGACTCAAATAAGATAATACCTGAAACAATTCTGCTTTAAATGTATCAGCATATTTTAGTTTTATGTTAACATTTGATCAACAAACTGACTGTTTAAAAAAGCGGGTGCAAACAAACTGGTGCACTGGTGTTAAATCTGAAGGATGTAACTTCTAACTTTTTTTGTTTATGTCATATTTGCTAAACTGTGGCTATATCCTCTCAGCACTACATGATTATTTTTTACATTATAATCTGTGAGAACATCATGTTCCTCTGCCTCCACCTGGTGCTGCTCATGGCATGTACAAGATTACATCATGTCTGATGGAAAATAACCAATCAGAGAGTCCCTGAGGCCGTGTCAATGACTGCTTGTGAACTCAAATCAAACTGTTAAACTACTAAGGTTTTGGCCAACATTGTCCGGTAAAAAGTTTTTTTTCCCCTTGCCTTTCAGAGCTTCTCTATTGTCTCTATCTAAAGTAATCTACAAATAGTTATTGACCACCAAGCACGCCGTTATACCTGGGCATTCAAGGCTATAGCCCCGGACCTCTGTAACGTCTAATAAAAACAATTACGATGAAAATAGCCCAGTACAGTAGACTCTTATGTGACTGCATTACCAGCAGCCAAAAATGCAACATTGTAGCAGTGAAAACCGCAAATTCTGACATGTCCACACTGCCAAGTGATACCTTCTAAATCAAACTTAAAGCAGACTGACTTGATAACTTCAGAATAAAACTAAAGCAGACTGACTTGATAACTTCAGAATCAAACTTAAAGCAGACTGTCTTGATAACTTCAAAATCCAACTTAAAGCAGACTGACTTGATAACTTCTAAATCAAACTTAAAGCAGACTGACTTGATAACTTCAGAATCCAACTTAAAGCAGACTGACTTGATAACTTCAGAATCCAACTTAAAGCAGAATGACTTGATAACTTCAGAATCAAACTTAAAACAGACTGACTTGATAACTTTAAAATCAAACTTAAAGCAGACTGACTTGATAACTTCAGAATCAAACTTAAAGCAGACTGACTTGATAACTTTAAATCAAACTTAAAGCAGAATGACTTGACAACTTCAGAATCAAACTTAAAGCAGACTGACTTGATAACTTCAGAATCAAACTTAAAGCAGACTGACTTGATAACTTCAGAATCTAACTTAAAGCGGACTGACTTGATAACTTCAGAATCAAACTTAAAGCAGACTGACTTGAAAACTTCAGAATCAAACTTAAAGCAGACTGACTTGATAACTTCAGAATCAAACTTAAAGCAGACTGACTTGATAACTTTAAATCAAACTTAAAGCAGACTGACTTGATAACTTCAGAATCGAACTTAAAGCAGACTGACTTGATAACTTCAGAATTGAACTTAAAGCAGACCGACTTGATAACTTCAGAATCAAACTTAAAGCCAACTGACTTGTTAACTTTTAAATCAAACTTAAAGCAGACTGACTTGGTAACTTAAGAATCAAACTTAAAGCAGACTGACTTGATAACTTAAGAATCAAACTTAAAGTAGACTGACTTGATAACTTAAGAATCAAACTTAAAGCAGACTGACTTGCCGGTGTTGCGGTTTAACGAGTGACTCTGTTAAGGGAGACTTTCAGCAGAGTGCCTCTGCGGTTGCCATAGAGACTGCATATGATGAAAACAGGATTTTGTTTTTAGGAGAGATACTCATAAACTGCATAAAAAGGTGATACTGAGATATGTTTGAGTACACCAGGCTGACAGGTTAAACCCAAACACCGGTCAGGAGAGAAAAGGTCCGTCGGAGCAGTGATATCTTCTAGTCTGCACAGTTTCAGGAGACCTGCACTGGATTCAGCCCGGTCCACTTGACATCAGGTCGCTGCATGACAGTGTTTCTGAGGCCGTAGGCTGTTCTAATGTCTCATTATGGCTACTGGTGTCTGTGCTGACCTTTTTTAACAGAAACATTAACCTACTCAGGAGACCTGCCCAGACGGGAGTCACATTGGTCTTTCCTTCTCAAACTACGTCACAATTGCATGTTCATCACACCAATTTCAAAAATTCTCAGGGGAGAAACCCCTGATGCCCCATCTGAAAAGGATTCTAACGTCTGGGCTACAGCCCTGAATGTTTTCATTAGCTAGTGACGTGCCTGGAGACCATTGATGTCCCTGTCAAAAAGGTATCATAGGGGGGGCCCTTATAAAATGGCTCTAAAATTTGCAGGAAAATTAGGGAACTTTTAACAAAAATGTCCTAAAAACAAAGATAATGGTGCTGGGAACCTGTCCTTTGGTCTACCCCTTCCTGGGACATGTGAGCCTTGTTTGGTGAAGGATTATGGAAAAACACAGTTTTTCTGCATCACAAAAGTAGTGTACCCTGTATCACTAACGTCAGGTGAAAATCACCAGAACACTTGCCTGCTGAAAAAAAAAAATTATTGGAGCAGGGGTACATGCCGGCCTTCAGTAACATCAGTGAGCAGACTGAAGCTGCTGAAGGACTCAATGATTCAGACAGAGGCAACACAATGAAAATCATATGAAAACAATCACGCGGGTAAATATCACCATACATCATTATCTCACTTAAGCACCCAATGACCCAATGAAAATGATTATATGTGTTGCAAATATGAGAATTCTTATACTATGAATGATAATTACTAAGTGTCTTGATACTTGATATTCATAATGTGCTATGAACATTGTAAATATGTACAAGTGCTTATATAAGTATACAGTGCTATAATGTAGCATTACATAATATAACAATATTACAATATATTTTGTGTATGTTTATAATGCATTATAGACATGGGCATCATAGAGTATTACCAAAAACTCAAATTGAATGTTTAGTGGTATTTTACTCTGAAATAACTCCATCAATGTAAGTACGGAAGTAAGTCTGTGTCATTGGATTTTGAAATTAAAAAAGTAATTGAATTTCTAGCACTGAATATTTATGCATTGAAAATATTTATCTGAATGTCTTGACTCTGAATCTAACTCTTAATTTTTGAATGTTCATAAATTCATAAATTGAAATGAATTTAATTTATAACATTGCATTTTATACATTGTGTATTGCTTTTGAATTTGGCATCTTGAAATGTTTAACTTTGAAATTTTTAAGTTCAATTCAGTCAAAACATTAACATACATACTGTATTTTCAATGCATAAATGTTCAGTGCTAGAATTTCAATGACCTTTTAATTTCTGAATCCTATGACACAGATTTACTTCCATACTAAGCCTCAAATAGTGACAATGGGTATTATTTAATCTTATTATAGTGCAGATGTGGGGTTTCACATTCTATCAGTATAGTAAAAACACGCAATAAGCATAGACATATGTGTGTTTGAAATTACCTTTCTCTTGTAGCCATTCTTCTACTGGTCTGGCGTATTTGAAAGGAATTTTCTTATTGGCCATTTGATAGCGTTCAATGTCAGTGTTCCCTTTAAAGTTTAAGAAGACATTTATGCAAACATTTATTGATCATCAGCATCATGTCACTGGGAACAAATATAACTTTCCCTCTTACATTTACAACATGTTTATGATTATTTGATTTTAGCTTGGCTAATGTTAGATTAGAGCATAGCTAATGTTACTCTCTTAATGTCCCTATTTGTGTACAAAAAAGATATACACATATATAAGGACAACATGTAAACATGTCACCATTCCAAATATCACAACAAATAGTTTTACATTATGTCATAACTTTTTAAATCCTCATACATTTCAGTCAGACCACTGTGTTGGCACAGCAAGCGTTGAACCGCACTCAACTTATTCTGCATGCAACGTGATAGTTAGGTTAGGTTTTGTCTGTGTATGTACACAATCTCATGTTATAAATGGGGTCATGCATTCACATGTTGTACTGCATTTTTTAGTTAGTAGTATTTAAAGGGATAATATCAGTTTATTTCCGCACAACATCAGATGTCGAAGGTGTTTCAGTACAAGACTAGCCTTGCAAGTCCATCCTGATCAGCTTTCGAGCAAGCCGCTCACTAACTCTTTTTTCTCTTGGATCCTTCTGTTGGAATATGGACTGGGCACTTGAAATTGGTAAATTTGATCCGTAAATTTGCGTAACAAAAACGTCAAATATCCTTTACAGATATGTTGTTTACTTTCTGAGCTTTGCCTCAACGCTGTTAGCACGTCATACACTCCGTTAATCTGATTGGTTGATTTGGCCCGTATGTTGGTGATAGACAGATGGTTTATCCAATCAGCAACCCGTATTTTCGCCCCTTCCCAAAAGATCTCAAAACGAGAGTTCCCAGATGGATATGCTGAGCCAATGAGAATCAGTCCATCCGGAGGGGTCAGGTTAGTTCAAGACCTACAATAAAATGAAACTTGTGCAAACTGTTCATGATGATGACACGTATATTAAACTTGAATTAGAGGAGCTGCTGTGATAAGCATGAGCGGGAGGTCTGTGCCACATGAGGGTTTTTATCTGGGACATCAAATGTCTGCCATGTCTTTCCCATGGACACTGGGAGGGATTCTTGATGTGTCAGTATGGTAGAAATATCTTTATAAAACTGTCCATAGAGTTCTTATTTAAATCACATAGGATTTGATGGCAAAATCTCAGTGGGCCTCCAAACATCAGCACACAACAATGAGCTGCAACCACTAAAGTTTTAAATGACTTCAAGATTGTGTTTGACAGTGGTGTCTTCTTGGGCTATAGAGTGTTGCAGTCAATCCTCCTTCACTACCGAAAAAAGTAGTCCACGTCCTCATATTCTCTCGTTTAGATTACTGCAACTCCCTTCTAAGCACCATGAATCATAAATACCTCTCTGGCCTCCAGCTAGTTCAGAACTCAGCAGCCAGGCTTCTCACTGGTTTTAACAGACAACATTGCATCACTCCAATTTTAGCCGCACTCCACAAGCTCCCTGTACATTTTAGAATTGATTTTAAGAAGGCTTGTAAAGGTCTAGCGGCAGATTACATTTCAGACATGCGTACCGCAAACGAGCCTGCTCGCAGCCCTAGGGTGCACTCACACTGTCTATTCGTACCCTCGTGTCCCGGGCTTTAGGGTGCTTGACTGCTTCTTGCTTATACGTCATCACCCCTCAGAGATTTAGTTTTCTCTGACTGTTTTTGAACATTTCATCTGACCAAATCTGCAGTTAACGCTCCACCTCCACATCAAACCACCACTAACCGTTCGGCAGCATCAGCTTTTTAAATGTCGCTGGAACAGACGCATATAAACAGACATCAGTACCGCCGCACACGCTCTTGCACGTACATGTGCATCTTTGCTTTACAAAAGCCCACCTCTCTCAACCAGGCAAGCGTGCCGTGCCTGGGGACGG
Source organism: Echiichthys vipera (assembly GCF_963691815.1). Classification (NCBI taxonomy): domain Eukaryota; kingdom Metazoa; phylum Chordata; class Actinopteri; order Perciformes; family Trachinidae; genus Echiichthys; species Echiichthys vipera. The sequence continues at coordinate 29,849,871 of NC_139837.1, forward strand.
TACAGCTGTACTCAAACTGGTCAAACAAACTAGACTTTAGCCGGGAAGCTGCTTGGGCACGGTACGGATAAACGGTGTGAGTGCACCCTTAGATCCCCGGGCCGGCCCCTCTTAACTGTTCCAAGGCAGAGGCTCAAAACCAGAGGTAACCTTGCCGACTCCGTCAGAGTGCCTCGGCTTTGGATTTACCTGTCCACGGAGTTAAGGCTCGCTGAATCAGTATCCTCTTTTAAATCACTTCTTAAAATTATTTTTTGTAGGCTTCTTTTTATCATCTTTTTATCTTTCTTTGCAAGCACCTTAAGCTAATAATAATTTCCTTTGTCGTATGATGCCCCTTCCTTTTTTTACCACAATGTGTAAATATGGTTGTGTTGTACCCTACTAGATTTCACTGTTTTTATTATTTTTTGTTTTGTTTCGACTAAATGTGAATTTTATTTTTATGCTGTCAAAACACTTTGTAAACTGCTGTTTTTAAAGGTGCTATACAAATAAAGTTATTATTATTACCTGTGCTCTATAAGTGGAGCAGAGATGCAACTAACAACTATTTTCATTGTCAGTTATTATTTTCTTGGTTAATCGGTTAATTGTTTGGTCTAAAAAATTAAATATTATATTATATTATATTATATTATGAAATATTTAGATCAGTGTTTCCTAAAGCCCAAGATGACAACCTCAAATGTCTTGTGTTGTCCATGACTTAAATATATACAGTTTTCAGTCATATGGGAGAAAAGAAATCAGACAATATTCACATTTAAATTTATAAAATTGAGTAATTCTTTCTTTAAAAACATTTAAAAATGACCTAAACCAATGAAGCCATTATCATAATGATTAGTGATTACTTTCAACAGTTGACAACTAATCAAATAATCAACTAATGGTTGCAGCTCAAAAGTGGAATATTACTGACATTCTTTAGTTCTGTTTAACTGTATGTATTTACATCCTCATGTTATGTTCCTCAAATTTCTCTCTTTCACTCTGCAAAAACAAATTAGCTTCACGTTTCATATCCATTTTTTTTCTGTTTTTAACAACACTTCTCAATTGCTGTCCCATAGTGTCTTATTCTCCATTAACAAAGCCTCACAGAAAATAAAGAATCCTGATTCAAGTTATCCATTAATCAAATCTCAAGCTAACAAAAAAAGTTGTGTCCTCCACAGTGGTTAAGTTTAGACTGAGAGTTCATTTATATTTTTCTTCTCAGCTCCAGTTGCCAGACCACCACATTCAAGCAGAACTGTATCACAGACCGGATGTTGCAGTTCTTGCTGGAGACCAACAGAGTTCACAGATTACATAATATGATTCTAAAATATTTTTTATGTTGGTGTTTTACTTTCTCAGTCTTATACTGCAGTGACAGACAGACTTAACAGCACCAGTTACACACACGGTGAGATCAAAAGCAAGAGCTGACCAGATCATTATATAATGATGCTCTTCTGTAGTCAGCAGATGCTGCCCAGTGACATCTCAACTGATTCAGAATGACATGAGCCAATTGCCTAATCATATCTTGTTTATACTGATTGTTATACCTTTTCAGTAGGTTTTCATTATTAACTGATACTGTCAGATTTGCTAACAGTTATGGCAACATCTTTGTACAGTAAAGATGTTAAAAAAAGATCACTAGTTTTGATTAGATTTATTGATTCATTTTTGTCGTACCTGATGGGAAGTGTTCATTGATCGACCAGTTATCCACCTGCAGTGTAGCATTGCCACCATTCCTGGTGAAGCGAACAACATGATACTTCCCATCATTCACCGGGGTACTACTCTCCTGCACACTGATATCCACTGTGCCGATGTTGAATGTCACTCCAATTTTGCCTTGTTGCTGAAATGAGAAAATGCCATTATTCATTCATATCATTCAAACTTACATCAAACACACCTCACTCGAGACTTTTTCTTTTTACTTGCACTGGTTGAGCCACTTCTGTGTTTTATGATGTGCCAAAGAAAGAAATGTGTGTTATGAGTGTATTCATATAATCAATAATTATGGATGCATTATAATTAACTCTGAATGCTCTCATCATGTACTAGAAAGTGTTACGCTGATGTTTTTACATCACATATCATAATCATGTTAAAGTCTAGTAAAGGCATTCAAATGTTCTGCTGCTAGACTTTAATGTGTATTGATAAAAAATATATTCATACAAATATTGATGTGCATTGCTATATTATGAAGAGCTATTTGGTGAGTCACCTGAGTTCCTTCTTTATTTTTTTGTAGTAATACTATACCTTTCTTTTCATGTTTCCTATGCTACATTTGAATTGTATTTAACCCAATCATCAACGTCTGCTTGTATTTACCTTTAAGACCAGATGTGACATCTGCATGTCTTGGATGATCTCATTATCTTTAATCGAAGAAATGCAACACGATTCGCTGAATTACATGTGAAGAAAGCGGAAAGGGAAAAAAACTAAACAAAATTAAAGCTGCAAGCAGTGATGAACAGGCCCTCGCACCCCGTGCACCCCACTTCCTGCATCCACCGTGTGGCACTAGAGAGCACCTACCAAATATACTTTACCTTGTTGTATATCAAACAAGAACACACATTGAAAATTTGATTTAAATCTAATAAAGTTTGTCATAGTAGGCTGACTTCCTGTTGCCAACAAGTGGCGCTGTGGCTGTTGGACAGAAACACTCAAATGTGCCACACCAACACGCCAACAGCGTTGCATGGACATGCAAATGGCAATAAACATTTGATCCTGAAAGTCTTTAGATGCTACTGACCAAGTTTGGAGTTGATTAGATAAAATTTGTAGGAGGAGATCCTGAAAGTATAAAACATGTAACTTCCTGTCACCAGCTGGGGCGCTATGATTATGAGTAAATATAGTTATGTGGTTGCGTTCAGAACTGGACCCTCATTAACCGTAAGACATTTGGAGCCAATTGGACAATTATTGCTCAAGTTATAGCTACTTCCTGTTTTCTGATGTGACGCCAATGTTCACCGCCATGCCACAGACCCACCCTCCCTAATTAGGTAACCATATGAAGTAACTTTGATTACTAAGGTCTTTAAATGGCATGGGCTGGCTGTTAGCGTCTCTCCGGAAAATCTACGTTAATAGTTCATACATGAAAAAAATATGTCCCTTATTTCATGACTGAATTTGCCTAAAAAGACTGGGATGATTTTACACCGGAACTTTACTTTAATGGGTTAATGTCGAAGGATATTTGCACTGTTATATGACTAAAGTTAAATAAAACAGACCAGTATCTTCTTGAGAACTCAATATTTTTGCATCATTATATAATTAAATATATTTGAACAAACTTTGCTTCACTGTAACCTGTGTGCTATAATGACAATCCATCAATATATATTTTCTAGGGGTGGAACGGTTCACAAAATCCACTGTTCAGTTCATATCACCGTTTTGAGGTCACAGTTTTCGATAACATTTGTTTGCCTTCTAGGTAAGAATATAAACACTTATGCATTATCAAATCTTGAAAAGAATTAAGAAAATAGGTTTTCTTTCACTAAAATACGCACAAACAGCAATCACTGAACGGACTGAAATAGGCTACATCAGGGCTATTCAATTAATTTGGAATTAGGGCCTGTTGACGAAAATGATCTAAAATGAGGGGCCGGAAAAATATGAGCATCACGTTAATGGATATTGTAAAACAATGCAGCGACATAGGAGTACATATATTGTCTCTATTTTATCATTGTAAATAGTAGTCATGACCTCAAAGTGAAACAAGCTTGTCAAAAATCGATCCTTATTAAATGAACAAACCTGTTAACCAGAGGTTTACACTCAATTATTGGACTAAAGTACATGTTTGAGGCTCTTGTCCTTTACTTGAGTATTTTATTTACATGCTACTTTATACTTCTACTCCACTACAAATCAGTGGAAATATTCTAGTTTTTACTCAACTACATTTATCTGATTACTTCAGTTATTAGTTATTTTACCAGGCTTACAAGCACATATGAAACATTAGTTTATTCATCAAAAATTAGACTGACACAAATGAACATAACATAAATGCAGCATTATTTCTTTTAGCTTATCGAGCTGTTGCCAAGAAGATTCAGAAACCCACGAAGAAGAGTGTAGCGGGAGCGTTAGTAGCGTTGTGGTAGTTGCGCGTGGAGCAAGTCTCACAGCGCGCCAGTATTTGACGCACTGAGACGAAGCGCTGAGATGGATGTGAGAAAGGACAGCGCTCATGAAGGCTTACGCTACGTTGCACCTCATAAACCAAACGGTAAACATTTGTCCCATCTAGTGGATATATACCAGAACTCAGGCATTGTCACCCAAGTCTGGTGTATAATTCTTGCTGATTATACAGTATATTTTTCAGACCCTGATGAAGACTCAGTGGAGTCAGTTCTGTTGCCCATATGCTTGAAATATAAACTAAAATCATATCACTTGTTGTGGGAGTGCCTTGTTTCTTTTCCATGGTTGTTGTCATTACATTACATTAAGCAAGACTTCCTGGAAATCGTTGTCTTTTGTACATTCACCCGCCACACCAAAGAGCACATGTCAGATTGGAACCTTCAGGGCCCAGCAGTACTGCCTTCTCTCATTGTCAACACAGCAGGATGGTCAGAGCAGTGGCTATTTTGACTTGTACTGTTTCTATTGCAAAGAACTATGACTGTTGAAGTGGGCTTACTTTGTGGCAGACTCCTTGAGGGGAGGTCTTGCCACAAAGGAGCAGTACGAAGCACGAAGCATCGAGATGTGTCTTTTGTGCACTACGTCTGCTGTTAGAGAGAAATTGAGGATTGCTATTTAATTGCTTCATAATTCTAAGTCCTCCAATTCTATTCAATAAATGAAAGGAAAATGTGTTAAGGTTGCAGAAATATAAACAGGTAAACATAAGGAAGGGTACAATAACACCCTAAGGGCCTGAGCAAGAATTTCAAGTGCTTGTTGTATTTTTTTTCTTCCTTAACTATTTCTCTCTACTCCCCTTCAGAGTGGATAGTAAGGAAACTCCATCCTTTCATGTAGCATTGAAACACCATAGGGTACAGTAAAGTTGCAGTAGTTAGAAAACAAAATACGTGAAAGCTGAGGCATTACCAAACATCAACGAGACACAAGACTGTTTGTGAAAACTTACTACGTGCAGCATGACATAGTCCCCCAGACCAGGTGCACTTTCAATCCTGACCAGGATGCCATCTTTCAGGGAGGTGCTGAAGCCGACGGTCAGCCTGTCTGTCCTGGTGCTCGGTCTCTCATTTGCTGGCCACTTAAATGTAATAAGGCCTCCTCCTTTGCCGAAGATGTACGTAGTCCCAGCTGAATAGAGCAGGAGAAGGACGAGTGAATAATAAGTTCAACTCTCACCAGCTAAGTGAGATAATATCAGAATAGCAGGTATCAACCCAATAAAGAGATATAGATTACTTTAATAATGAATTAATTGATATAATACAATAAGAAATGTAAAACACATCCCTGAAGCAATTTATATACAGTATATACATGTATATATATATCTTCTCAAAAGTCTACAGGGGGGCATCATAATTGTTTGCCACAGTGCTCACTATCCGTGATGTCAAATTCCATCCAGTAGGAGCATTTCTGGGCAACCTTGAAGCCTGCAAACTCAAAAAAAGACATCCTTTTTGTGGATTTTGAGAAAAATGTAGCAAACCCAGAGAGAGATGCAAAAAAAATGATGCACTCAGATAAGCATTTAGCCCCCTGAGACAGCACCAGATTCAATGTGTGTGTGCATAGTAATGCAAAAACATTGCACTGTGGGCTATTGCTTTAACTTTGGCCTGCAAACCATTGAGAGCGGAAGCCATGACAGCAGCCCCATCATAGGTTTGTGCCACAAGTTTCTCCCTGAAATTATAGCCCTGCATGTTCTCATTCAAGACTTCAAAAACAGACTGAGCATCTTTTCCCCCAGAATCCAATAAAGCTATTAACAGAGAAGACACAGCGATGTGACAGACTTTAAGCATACTGCGCTCACTCAAGATGATTTATTCATTATCCAATCACAATACATGTACACACCCATATTAATAATCACAGGTGTCAAAGTTCAATCAGTTCAATCGACTCAATAAAGTCAAAAATCAATCAATAAAGAAAACAAAAACAGCATTATAACATTTGCAACCTTAATAAAACCATGATACACATTGAGAGCACAAAGTTAACACCCCTACTTGCTTTCACATTGTTAACATACAGAATGTCACATCATTTTCCAAAAATAAATGCAGCAAACTTCATCAACTTACATACAGTTGGTTGCAGGCTTTGTCAACACATCTGCTACCATTTCATTAGTTGGACAATTCTCTAACTCAATTGTACCATTATTTACAGTAGACCTAATAAAGTGATACGTGTCATCATGTTTGCATCTTTGCCTGCTCACAGGATTTTTTGCTCTTTTGCTTGTACCTTGGTTATCTTCATAATTTACACCTCTCTTCTGACTGTATCGTTTTGCCACTTAACGTGCTTTGCACTTTGCAAGTTGTTCTTTATTGCATAAACCCATCTACCCCCCCCCCCACACACACACACACACACACTGCTTTCTTACCATCAGGCAAGCTACTCAGGGTAAATGTGTAATCTTTTCTCAGTGACTGCATCTCCTCATCCATTGCAGTGACCCACTCTTTTGATCTGTCTGAGGTTACAGCTTCTTTGAAAGTTACAGGTATGCTACATGTCACTCTATAAGAGTAATCTTTGTTAATATGTACCTGATCAGTTTCCTCATCAGATGCCTGTTGAGAAGCATAGTCATGGAAATAGTCTGGCCTCCTCCTCTCTCTAGAAGGGTACCTTGTAGGCTCAGGCATAGCTTCAACTGGACTTGCATTCCCATTCTACCAGGTCCTATTGGCCCTATGCTCCAGATCATAATCATCATCATCATCATCTACAATGCCGGTCTGACTCTGTTGCTCAACACAGGTCTTAGAAACAAACTTGACTAACCTGTGCTTTTGCACTTTCTTGCTGTCAGGGAAATAGATTATGTAGTATGCTGGACTGCTTTTATCATAACCAATAAAAACACCCTTATTACATCTTGGATCCAGCTTTCTTTCATGCACCGTGCCATGTCAAAAAGTTTATGCCAATTTCGCTCTGCTGTACCATTTTGGTGGGAAGAATATGGTGCAGATATCTCCTGTCTAATACCATTCTTAACCAACAGAGTTCTGTAACACTTTGCAGTAAACTCAGTGCCATTATCAGATCTAAGACATTCCATTTTACTATATGGGGCTGTATCTGCAAGAAACCTCTCTGTTGCTTCTAGTGTGTCACTTTTATTCCTAAGTGCATATACAAATACTGCACTGGAAAAATCATCAGTGAATGACAGATTTGTACCCCTCTCTAGACTGTGGGTGAATTGGACCTGACAAATCTGTGTGCACTAGCTTTAGTGGTCTTTTAGCTCTCACATCAGGCTTTCTGTTTCTGGTTTGTGTAAACTTGCTTTGGGTGCACACTTCACAAGTTGGAGGTCTGTTTATTGGACCTTCAATTTGCATGCCATCAACAACACCTTCTAACCTCTTCACATCATCAAAATTACAGTGTCCCAGTATCTCATGCCATGTCTTTAAATCATAACACCCTTTCCCTCGGTCATCACATCCATCAGGTACTGTATGCATGTAATATAATCTATCATGTAAATGAATGGGAAATTTTGTACCGATTTTGTGAACCAGAATGTCCTTGCCTTTCTTGAAAGTCACGGTCACTCCACTGGCAGCCGCTGCTTGCACCGAGAATATGTCCTGCGGGTAAGAAGGAATGTACAGCGTCTGTCTCAATGTTGTTTTGAGGTGGCGTCCTCGGCTGTCCATCAAACAGACCTGTGCATTCCCTCGGCTACTTCCTTGCCAGGTTGCCCCGCAGTCGACCATCAAGGCCCTCATGTAGACAACCTAGCTGTTTGGCTGGGATCCTGTCGCCCCTTTGGTCACCAGCAATACGTACTCGTCGGTCACTTCCTTGGCGGCCCTCCATGTTGCATCCGGTGTGTGTTGCTTTTGCAGTGGCTGCACCACAGTTTGCGCTGGCAAGCGCGGGCAATGATTCCTTTCATGCTGCACCTATAACACACCACGTCTGCTGCAGACTGTTCAGCTCCACTTTCCATCGAGCCTGCACTGGCGGGTCTCACAGCCCTTTGTCGTGCCCGCACCGCCATTACATTGACCTCAGTGGCTGGGGCATGCATCTTTTTGACGTCCTCGTAGCTTCCAAATATCGTTTTGAATTTGACTCATCTGATTGCGTTACATGGATGGCAAACAGTTTCAAAGTCTCAGGAAGCCCCTTAGAACCATAGCTAGCAGCAGCCCGTCACTTAAATTCTCTCCAGCATTTCGTAATGCTGTGATAGCAGTTTCAGCACGAATAACACATTCGGTCACACTCTTGCTGCTTGATTTTTGAAGCGAGGTCAGCTCTGTATACAGGCTTATTACTTGTGGCTTTCCTTTACCTGCATAATAGTCTCACAAAATATTTAGTGCTCCACGCCCGTCATCAGCTGCCTCTCGCATCACTAGCGATAAACTTTTATCGTCCAGGAACTGGATCAATTCAGCATATGCCTCAGCATTTGATGCCGCTTCTTCCGCTGTCTCCACACCTGTGAGCTCCGTAGTAATAACCCCTTTCAGGCCTTGCGGCCGGAGGTGGACTGGATGACTGGAATTGTGTAGCCAGGACAGAGTCATATTTGGCTAATGTTTCTGTAAACTCCCTGTAATTCCCCTTGTTGGATGATTCACCACTGTTATTATGCCCCCTACATGACGCTCCTAATGGCCAAGCAAAGAAGTCACATCAATAAGGCGGTTTAGGAAAGCCCTGTTTTGTTTGACTGTTTCTTTATGTTTTGCTACTTGAACGCGAGTTCCTTAATTTATTGCATGTTCAACCCTGACTCTGCCCAGGCAACTTACCCTTGCACAAGCATTGCTTTTTTCATGCCTTTTGAATGCCCTGTCAAAGTGTGAGTGATGGGGAAGAAACTCCACAGCTGCCGCTGCTCGTTGGGGAAAGAAACCGCAGAGTGACAGAACAGAGTCGCCAAACACAACGCTAGTTGTTTTTAACAAAGACAAAGTTGATGGGGATCAGTAAAATCTCTGGATCAGTTCAGAACAACGGAATGAAAAACTTGGAAACTGCTCTGGTAGATGTTTATTTTTCAAGAGCACTGATTTGCTCATTTAGCTGTAAATCAAAAAAAGGTTTCGGCCTCAGACAGCTCATCCAATCATCATGCAGAAGCCGAGCGTTTGGGCCAGCCCACTCTCCCATAGACCCCCAGAGACATTGAGCGTCCGATGGGTGGGACAAAGCCCAGCATTTATCCAATAACTGTCTAGGTTCGCTGCAGTGGAACGCTCTACGCTTCCCCATTGAGGTCAGTAGAAGCTGAGTGTCTGACTGTGTAAAGGGCTATGGCGCTGTGGGGATGAATGAGAAGGAAGTTGTGCTGGTTACCTGTGATAAGAAGCTGATTCTGAAAAAAAAGATGAAGGCTTTCTAGCGCGCATTTAGTCAATGAAATGTACGCAAAGCAGTCCATACAATATTTCAGCAGTTGTTTTTTTTGGGGAGGGGGACATTTTTTGCGGTCCTACATACTCTAACAGACCCATAGGACAGTAAAATGAGATTTTAGGCCAATAATTTCCTATCTTTTCATTGTATGGCATAAGGTCCACCGATTTGCTGCATAATATTGCGGAAATTAGGAACATTGTGTCTCAGAAAGATGCAGAAAAACTAGTCCATGCATTTGTTACTTTTAGGCTGGACTATTGCAACTCCTTATTATCAGGCTGCTCCAATAAGTCTGTTCAGAGTCTCCAAAATGCTGCAGCTCTTGTACTAACTAAAACAAATTGAAGAGAACATAGTTCTCCTGTATTAGCTTCTTTGCATTTGCTACCTGTAAAATGTAGAATGGAATTTAAAATCATATAGTACCGTATTACCTGACTAGATCGCTGTGCTCTGAGCAATGGCAGAGCTATTGGCTATTAACAAGGCTATTTCAGGGGGTCCACAGATTACGGCAATTAACTTGTTTCTCAGCTAATGGATTTCAATCTGAGTCTCTTAATGTTAAAATGCACATACTAAGCACACAGGAGATCAGATTTGTGTGTATAATTTGCAGTTTATTAACAATGTGCAAAATGTAAAACACAATTTGGCAACATTTTTTTTCAGTAATGACATCACTTTTACAAAAATGGTAAAAATGCTCTCTCTCTGGTACTCACTCACACACAGTTACACATACACAGTTACACGCACACACAAATACTCTCACTCACGTAGTTACCCACTCACACACCCACACACTCAGTGATACTCACACACACAAGCTACTCACTCAAAAAAGGCATCAATATATCAACAAACAATTTTACCCCATTTTTGAACATTTGAACATAGTGCAGGTTTTAACTATGACCATGTGTACTGTCTGGCAGCCAAACTATCCTTGCTCTAAGTAGAACATAGTGAAGAGCTTAGCCATGACTAGAGACACTATCTAAATGCCATCTACCTTATGCAGTTTCAGAAAAGCATAATCCTTCGGTTGTGGTGAAAAGTCGCAAAATGTTTCACAAAGTCATCCATGTTAAGGGCACGTGCCCTCCTTGACTCGATACTGAGAGTTCCAAGGTGACTTGACCTGTCATCAGCCATTATTGTTCTGAGGTGAGTTTTAATGAGTTTAAAAGCAGGGAAGCTTCTCTCACAAGAAGCAGTGCTGACTGGAGTAACAACAGAAACTTGCAAAGTCTGAATATCTCATGGAAAACCTCTTTGTAAGGTTCAAGAAACACAATAAAATCAAGCAAAGTAGATGGTCTGTCTACTTTTCACTCTCCAATCAAGAAGTCGCTTGGTTTGGTGAACCTCATGTTTGAGGTCACTCAGGTCTGACTCAAAGGTCTTTGGAAAGGCAAACAGAGACTCCTCATTTAAGAAAGTTGCAGTCTTTGGGTTCAGAGACTGCACACCTTGCATGAACTCACAACTTTTCTTTGGAAAACGCCTCTTCAGCTCAGTCAATCACCTGATAAAAGAGTGATCTGGGCAAGCCCTCATCATCACAGTTTTTCTGTTCTACCATGCTCATCACCAGGCAGTCAAGAAATCTCAAGCTTATTCTAGGATGTCTTTTAGAGTGTGTTTGTACACCGATTTTGCACTGCTCAGAAAGCTCCTCAACCTCTTTTCATAGTTCATCAAAGTAGTTCTCAGTTCTGTAGTCCTGGAAAGTGTCTGTAAGGGCACCTACGAGATCCACAGCTCTTGCTAGGTCAAGAGTGCTGGACTGGAGCATGTCAGAAAGACATTTGGCATCACCAAGCACTTTACAAAAGGTAACCAAAAGCCCTATGAACTGTAAATCTATCTGAGAAAGAAGACCCCTCGCCTCCACTGATCTTTCTCCAAGTGCAAGATCCTGCAAAAGTCTCAGAACTGCTGGAAGTCTGTCTCTCAGATTACGGCATGCTGTGTATCTGCATGCCCACCTTGTGTCTGTAAGTGCATGTAGCACCCTGGGCTGCTGCAATGGATACAGCTCTTTCTGAACGGCAAGCCACTTCAGATGCACATAAGAGCCAGACACAAAGTTATACAGCTGCTGTAGAAGTGCAAAAAGTCAACAACCTCAAGCACTGCTTTTGTAGCATCAACAAGAACTAAATTCAAGCAATGCTTTGAATTCTTGCAGATACTCCAGAACGTTTCCCGCTCATGACGGATGCACTTGTCCCACCAGGTTATTTCTGTAGTCCAGACAATGTCTCTCTAGACAACTGACAATCATTTTACTGAGCCCTTCTGCATCAAGGCTTTCAGCTGTCTGGAAGCATAGGAAGTTTTGTGGATGGCACCATTGTAATAATACCGTACAACCAAAGACATTTGTTCCTTTTTTTGCAAGTCTTTTGTTTCATCTGCAATGACACTGAGCATTTTCTTTCACCTTTTTTATGATTTCACTTTGTATCATCTCAGCTAAGTCCTGAAGAATTTCATTTTGGATTTGGTGACTTGTGTACTTAGCATTCCCACATGCATCCAGCCTTTTTTCAATGAATTGATTATGCTTCGCTATCTCATCTAGTATGGCCAAAAAGTTCCCCTTATTCTGAAAGTCTGATTGATGGCCCCTCTGTGCTATGTTTTGGGTTGCAGTCAAAAGAAGCACATTTGCTATTGTTTTCACATAAAGTGGATTTTCTTCCACTTTTTTTCGTCAGTTCATGTTCAAAGAGTTTAACATGCTTGTTCTTCATCTCAGTAACTTTTTTACACTGATTCCATGCATACATTGCATTGACATGCATCTCTGATTTTGAGTGGAGTTTAAACCCAGCTTCCTTTCACAACGCCTTTTTCCAGTTGGAGAAGTCTGACTCTGAGGAAAATGCAGTTCTCTCTTCCTTGATCCATGCTGAGTTCTAGGGAATTGTGTCAGAAATGGCTGAACTGGACCCTCCTCTTTGTATCTTGAAATATCTGCAATACAAATAAAAAGGTCATGGAAACACGGTTAATGGATCCAGGAGAATATTAGATGATAACTGCAGCTAACTAGTGAGTTTCAGGTAAATAGACCTACGGCAGAGTCAGAGGCCTCTGTGTCCTCCTTCGATGAAACTTCATTGTATAAAAATATATATTAATATTAAAAATGCAACCACCATTAAAAAACAACACACGTCAGTAACCAACATTTCAAATATCTAAAACTTAACTTAAAATGACTGAACTGAGCATGTGATTGTGACTGCTTCTGTAGAGGCTCTGACCTAGTGATGATGGGCTGTGTTGTGCCTCACATTCTCTCTCCTGACTAGTCCCAGGATGGGAGCTACAAAGACCGTTGAGTTCTGTCTGTCTGTCTGTCTGTCTGCCTCATCTTTGCCTGACTTTTTTCTCTTTAAAAATAATTCATAAATCTTTTCCCCGTCTTTTCATTCCCAACTGACCCTATGAAAAAATAAGCCAGTCTTGTTACTCCTAGCATCACTTATAATTGATTAAAGCCTTATTTCAAGCCCAAAAAATGTTAGGAGAACTAGACCACTGTAGATGTCATTTTAATAATCAATTTTTCAGCTAGTTGACAGCCTGGCTACCATCTTTACGTCACATTTTTGATATATTTTATTTTAATATTTTAATTTTATATATGTAATGTAAACAAACATATCAGTATACCAACGGTATGGAGACATAACAAAGGGCAAGACGTGAAGGATAAACAGAGCATGAAAACGCTAACTCAGCAGAGGTGGTGCAGCTAGCCTAGCTGGCTGATTGTCTGCTAGTTTCATTCCTCTAAAATCATCGGAAAAACATGTAAAGGCATCCTAAGCAGCAACCCGAAATAAATGTAACGTTAGATGTTAATGTGGAGCGGCAGTTGGAAGCTGACACTGGTCATCTGTAGACGCCATGAGATGTAACTTAATGTTAACGTTAGCTTTATACCCGTGGCTTCTAGCAAAACAATCTCCTATCTGAACACAAAGTTTTTTAAACAGTGACTCATTAGGACACCACCATAAAACTTACTTTTTACTTACTTATCTTCTTCCTTTTGTCGTGTTGATCTCCTGGCTCAAGGCACTCGAGCAACAACGATAACCGGTCCTCTAATTCAAATCTTCCTCTTCATCTGTGGCGATTCTTCTTCTTCTCCTAATAAATGTGTATTACAACTCTTTGTGGTACATAGCGCAAACTACTGTACAGGAGGGACTTAGCAGTCAACAGGCGTCACTGATTTCAACATGCAATGGCTCCATTCGACAAGACGTGCGGTGCCGTGATATGTCAATCATCTGGGGGGGCACGTGGGGGGTCCAATCTGATTTCAGGGGGGTCCAGTGCTACCCCGGCCTCCCCTCTAGCTCCACCACTGGCTCTGAGGATGCAGGGCTACTTGTCGTTCCTGGAGTCTCCAAAAGTAGAATGGGAGGCAGAGCCTTCAGCTACGAAGCTCCTCTTCTGTGGAACCAACTCTCAAGTGTTATTTGGGATGAAGACACTGTCTCCATATTTAAGAGTAAACTTAAAACTTTCCTTTTTGATAAAGCTTACAGCTAGGGCTTATGAGCTCTTAGCAATGTTTTTATTTTTAAGCTGATTTTGTTCTGCTTAATTATGCTGCTATAGGCCTAGTCTGCCGGGGGATAATACTTTTCCAGATACTCTGAGCTTCTCTCCTCTCTGTCTGTATCATTCATGTCTCATCAATGAATGTTACTAATTCAACTTCTTCCCCGGATTTGTTTGTGCTTTGTCGTCTCGCAGGTCTCTGCTGATCGTGGTGGTGCCTGCTGCCGTGGTCCTGCATGATGCTTCCTGCTACTATTATAATTTATAACCTTAGCTGTGCTTGTTTCTACAATTCTGCTGTATTAACTGCCATAACATATAAGTCATATATGACTTATACACATTACTATAGATATTATTATAGTTACTGAAAGTGTGTCTGTCTCTGTCTTTGTGTCTGTCTTTGTCTCTCTCTGTCAATCTTTCTGTCTTTTCTCTCATTCTCTCGCCTTTTCTTCCTCCCCAACCTGTCAAGACAGATGGCCGTCCTCCACAGAGCTGGGTCTGTCTGACGTTGCTGCCTGTAATAGGGAAGGTTTTCGTTGCCACCGTACTCTACGGGGGAATTGTTGGGTTTATGTTTATTATAAATAAGTCATAGAGTGTGGTCTTTACCTAGTTTATAATGTTTCCTGAGATAACTTTTGTTATGATTTGGCACTATAAATAAAATTGAATTCAATTCAATTGAACTAGTGATGTCCAAATGAAGCTTCATGAAGCATTAGTTGTATTTGTTGATCTCACTAGATGGAGCTTGCCTCCTCCAGCTGTACCTGTGGCTTAAAGGATACTGCCAAGGTAAAAGTATTTGTGGACAATTTTATGGCTTTTTTAAACAGACCCAACCTTTTTAACATGACGGCCTGCACCCTAACCAGGAGGGGTCAAGACTTTTATCCGTCAACATTGACCTGACTGTCCAGTCCTGCACCACCACCACCTCCTGACAACAACCCAGTGTTGGGATCAGGATGCAGAGTCACAGTTTAATACACCTCTCCGTGCTCCCTGTGGAGCATTTCCAGCTCAGTATCCTATACAAACACTGTCTGCCCCACGATCATCTAAATTAATTAAAACAAAGAGGAGCTATACAGAAAAACTTGATAAAATTTAACACCAAATCTGCGATAATGCAACAAACCTGGAAAACTGTGCAGCCAATTATACTTGTTATAGTGTACCGTGCTCCTGGTCCGTGCTCTGAATTTCTATCTGAATTCTCAGAGTTTCTGTCAAATTTAGTCCTTAAATTTGATGAAGTAATCATTGTAGGAGATTTATGTATCCACATGGAAGTTGATAATAGTAGCCTTAGTATTGCGTTTAATTCTCTATTAGATTCAATTGGTTTCAGTCAGAGTGTGTACTGTGGAAGATAGAGAAATGAGCTGCTCGGTCATGTGGCTTTTGAAATGGCTA
Source organism: Echiichthys vipera (assembly GCF_963691815.1). NCBI lineage: Eukaryota > Metazoa > Chordata > Actinopteri > Perciformes > Trachinidae > Echiichthys > Echiichthys vipera. The sequence continues at coordinate 29,865,531 of NC_139837.1, forward strand.
AACTGAAGTTGGTGCACAGTGGGGTCATGGTACATAAACCCCTGGAATGAGACTAGTCCTGGCTGGTTGAGCAGATAATAACTTGCATCACAGAGCCTCACAGAAAAGAGAGGAAGATAGAGATCTCGTGCTCTCTCACACATCACCTCATTATGATCCTAAAGAACAGAGGAATGCTCATTTCCTCATTTTAGGCACACACACACATACTCATTAACTAACAATTTCGTGTGGTGCAAACACAGACACATCTGTTCTCTCTAGATAGCCATATAGGGACATGCACTAATTTCCTTCACTCAGCTTTTAGTGTTATAATGTGTTGCCAGGCAGATTAACGCCCATTGCCGCCTTTTTTACCTTTAAGGCGTTACCATCGACAGAAGGGTATTTAAAGCCGCTACCCCTAGACAACAATAGACTCGTCTGATGTATGACCTGGTTTGAGTTGTATCAGAATTTGTCTCCGCTTTGCAAAGTGCTCCAATAAAGATATTGGTGTGATCTCAAGCCATCGTCTCAAGATCCCTCCTTCTACCCTCCGATCAACGGACCCGGGGAGGTAACTGCAGGTTGATCTCAACAGTACATAAACCTACAGAATCCTTTTTTATTAGACCATTATTTAATAACTTTTGAATTCATATTACAGGACTGCTCACCTCTGGGCAAAAGTTTCTACACTAGATGTTTATCTGATAGTGCTGTAACTAAATTTAAGGAAGCGATTCCATCGGCATTTAATTCAATGCCTTATCCTAATATTCAATAATATCCTAATATTCAAGATTCCTGTACTAATGTTAGTTTCTCTGAAATTGATCACCTTGTTGACAGTGTTGCAGGCTCACTACGAACAACACTCGGCTCTGTTGCACCTTTAAAAAAGAAGATAATGAAACAGAGGAAGTTAGGTCAATGGTATAACTCACAACCCTTGAATTAAAACAAGCATCGCGAAAATTGGAAAGTAAGTGGTGTTGCACTAAATTGGAGGAATCTCCCTTAGTTTGGCAAGAAAGTATTCAAACATATAGGAAGGCCCTCCGTAATGCCAGAGCAGCCTTTTACTTATCTTTAATAGAAGAGAATAAGAACAACCCCAGATTTCTTCTCAGCACTGTAGCCAGGCTGACAGAGCGCCAAAGCTCTATTGAGCCATGTATTCCTATAACCCTCAGTTGTAATGACTTCATGACCTTCTTTAATGACAAAATCATAACTATTATAGTGTATTTCATGAACAGAGAGCTCAATCTAAGGGTTCATGAATACTGAAAATGGTTCATGAAGCTTTGTTTGGACAGCACTAGTTAGAACTTCTGTGTATAAAGTCACCTATTGTTTAAAGCGGTAGCTTCAGTGGCAGTCTCAACTTCATCAGACAAAGACAAGGAGTCTTTTCTCCTTTGTGGGAGAACAAGAAGAGCGATTCCACTTTAACAGGACTGAGTATCTCTTCACTCTGTTGGATCTTTTATCCTCATTTAATGTATGTATACTTTCCATTCCAGTATGTCACTCTTCTTATAGACACTTTAGACTATTTACCACTCACAAAATCACTGTAATTTTTCACACCTTATCTACGCCTCCCGTTCCACACAGACCCAACATTTTGTCACAGGGGGCCTGTGGAACTGCGAGTCTGCTACCCGTAAGATCAAGTTATCTCTGGCTACACCTTTGGTCCTTGGTGTAGGACCTGATAGGCAGTGCTCCATGTAAGTTCTCTGTGTTTGCTTTGTCTGCTCAGCGTCACAGGAAGGGAGCGGGAGATAAGACGTTATTATAGTTGGTTCAATATGAGATAAGGTGTGTTTTACAACCTCAAACCCTCCTAGGGTAATTAAAACCCAGAACTTGAGGATGAAGGACCCTTTTATCCTAAATCAACGTCAAATCTGACCACAATTCGAACTGGAGGATCGGTCTCTGTTTTGGAGACAGAAGGACTTTCAGTGATAAGGCCTAAACAACAGGATTTTGTTTGAAAGTCTGCATCCTGACAGCTGCAAGCTGACAACATTCATAACATCATTTGGCAGATACTGTTTCAAAAGAAGGCCTTTTGGCACAACAAGTGCACCAGAGATATTCCAGCGGAAGATGCTAGATATCCTAGAAGGACTGGAAGGCGTGGCAGTCTACATGGATGACATCCTTATCTATGGGACCTTGATGGAGCGACATGATGTCCGACTCGAGAAGGTGCTGCAGTGTGTTGACTTGGCAGGGTTGGAACTCAACAAGGAGAAATGCTCCCTTTGGCAGAGCCAGCTACGCTTCCTGGGTCATCGACCAGTCAGGGGTCAGACTGGACCAAGACAAAGTGGAGGCCCTACACCAGCTGCCACCACCTGAAAATGTGCAGGAGCTAAAACGCAGTGGTGGGACAGCCATTGTATGAGCTGCTAAAGAGCAAGAACATCGGTTCCAGGGGAAACTCGCAGCAGTCAGCTAACCCGAGTACGAACTGCTTCTCCACTCTCAGGACCTTTTGGAAGAATCTCAAACTCACTGAAGAGTGAACAAAATGACGTCAAGGTCATTCATTGAAGAACCATGTAAGAGTAATTTATGTTAAACAAACAGACACTCAAAACGTGAAATTTATCTGTTAACTAATAGAGAAAATTTTTCAAGAGATAAGTTTATTGCACCTTGACTCTAACTCGAGACCCCCCACAGTTTTATGGCCCTGAACAAAGCTCACAGACTTACAGTATCTGATTGAAGGATACAGAGACTCATACTTTAATATGTTCTTATGAAAAACTTTTATAGGAAGTATAAACTGTTAGAATGTGTATTTTATTCATCTGTAAAGAAATTTGTTTTCTTTGGAACGACTCTGGTCATTCTATGATCAAGATCAATAAGTTACAGAGATGTGGTGATATTAAACCTTATCATGTAAGTATTGACATTAAGGATCCACCAAGTTTATCCCAGTCTGTATGCATGTATCATTCAATAATACCATATATTATCATTGAGGATCTTATTTTAACAGATTATCAAGATATATTTAGACTACTATCAAAGAATGATTATTTTAACATATAAATATATTATTTGGTGTTATTGTCATTGACTACATTCCCACATGATTATTAACTAAGAGGAATGTTCACATTTTGTGTTAATATGTGTGTATTCACTGTTAAATTCCTACACTTGGCCTGATTTGTAAATGTATATGAACTGAAACTGATCTCTTGTCTTTGGAGACAAAGGAAAGAGGGTGCCTTTTTTGTAGCCATAAAAACACCACCAGTGGTATGTCTCGCTGTATCGTAGCTGCTATTGCCACTACTCATCATTGATCATGTTTGCCACCATAATTATTATCATTGTCATATTCTATCACCTTAGCTGTTCTTGTTTATACTATTCTGTTGTATTAACTGTCTTAACATATATGTCATATTCACATTACTATAGATATTATTATAGTTACTGTTAGGCTTTGCTTGCTTGCATCTCTGGAAGTGTGTCTGTATGTCCCTCTCTGTCCATCTGTGTGTCTTTTCTCTCTCCTTTTCTTCCTCCCCAACCGGTCAAGACAGATGGCCATCCTCCACAGAGCTTGGTCTGTCCGACGTTCCTGCCTGTTAAAGGGAAGGTTTTCGTTGCCACCGTACTCTACAGAGGAATTGTTGGGTCTATGTAAATCATTAATAAGTCATTGAGTGTGGTCTTTACCTACTCTGTAAAGTGTCCTGAGATAACTTTTGTTATGATTCGAAACTATAAATAAAATTTAATTGAATTGAATTGTTCCCTCCACTTTAGGTGGGAAAATGAATGCATCTCATTATCCAAGCCCCACCTTCAAACTTAAAGATAGTAGGCCCAAGTTGTCTAGGCCCAAGTGTCTAATTTACAGTCTTTTATTTTGTAACATCTGACTAGTTTATTTTTGTCTTTATTTTTATAAGTAACTTTCTGCCTGACTTGGTTTCAATGAAGTTCAGTGTTTTATTTGATTATTAACATTTTATCAATCAGTCAAACGTTGTCTTAAATTAGTGCTCATGTTTTTAGGAACAAGCTTATTTTATCTTGGCTGGAGAAATTGAGCTTTAGTCAACAGCACGGAGTTACGTTACCCTTTAAAGTTTACGTATATCAAAATCCAGTTTTCACAAAGAGTTTGCAAGGAGAGACCAACTGACTCTCTCATCCACCTAACTCAAAGCTGTTGAAGCTGAAGAATTCAGAAAGAATCTTTTTGGCTTAAAGCTGAAGATTTATAACCTGACTCTTGCCAGATGAATTTCGTTCCGCCTTGCTTCACTCATCCATCTGGGATCACTCCATAGGAAAGTGATTTCAGGAGGCTGTGCCTTGTCAAAAATCATTGCATATGATTGGATAAACCACTTGTCCAACGTGCTACTTCAACCACTCACATCGAAACCAACCTGTGACGCTGATGAGAGAGACGCAGGGAAAACCATCAGCCGACATCGTTTCCACCAACAAAGGCCTTCAGAGCCGTTCTCTGGTGTTCTTTTGAAGAAGAATGAATCTTTAGATTGGACAACAGAATGAAATAGCAGCATCGATGTTGACGCCTGCTTCCTCGATGCGATCCGCCATTGTCACAAGGTCGCTTCTCTGCTACGTCACATCTATAAAAAAAAACGCCTGGAGGTCGTGATTGGCTCGACCATTTTTTGCAGACCCTGAAATCCCTCTGCAATGGATCGATCATAGATGATTGAGTGGAGCGAGGCGGAGTCAAGGCGGAGTCAAAATGGCCACTGCAGCTTACAGCGAGCTGCAGTCTGTCATCAAATTCATGAGAAGCGGATGGAAATACAATGGAATTGTACCACCAAACATCAGAGCATACATGAAGGTGAAAAATTAGCTATCAGAGGCTGGTGGTTTGCTCAAACGTGAAAGCAGGGTCGTCATTCCACTGTGACAGAGTGCCGACATCCTACAGAAAATAAATGATGGAAATCAGGGGCTAAAAAGTGTAGTGACAGAGCAAAATCTTTGGTTTGGTGGCTCTCTGCAGAACTCAAGAACACAGTGATGTCATGCCACTCATGCCAAGAGCAAAAACGAGCCCAACAAAAAGAGTCACTCATCTCTACACCTCTGTCTGACCAATGGAAAGAATAGCGCTTGACCTAACAACTACCTAGTAATCAGATCATTACTCACGGTTCCTCAAAGTGCTGTACCTATCATCCATTACAAGTGCTCAAGTAATCCAGAGACTTAAAGCAACCTTTGCAAGATTTTGGATCCCGGATGAGGTGGTGAGTGACAATGGTCCTTAATTCTCCAGCGCAGAATTCCAGGAGCTGGCACAACATCTAGACTTCATGCGCATCATGTCTAGACCCCACCATCCTCAAGGAAATGGTCATGTGGAGAGACCTGATAATAGCCCACATGTGCTACAACTCAGCTCCCTGTGCCACCACAGCAGTCAGTCCAACAGAACTATTAATGGGGAGAAAGATCAGAACAACACTCCCCTCAAACAGAAGGACTGTTAAACAGAAAGATGCTGGTGAGAAGGCAAAACAAGCTTTCTACTATAAACGCAGGCATGGAGCCAGACCTCTTCCACCACTACGACCTTGAGACAGAGTCCTCACCAAGTTGAATCAGGAAAAGGCCTCGGTGACACCGGCAGTCGTTTCAAAAGTGTGTGACTCCAAGGTTATACATCATCAACACACCACAAGTGTTGCGGCGCAATCTCCGGGCCTGCCCAACACATCGTACTTTCATCAGCTGGGAGTACAGGAGTGATTTCCCAGCCAGCAACTGTTATCACTCCAGAGACTTTTTCTTCTAGTACGAAGGAAGTCACGAGCCTCACACACACCCCTGCACAGACATCAGGACAGTATCGAACCAGGCCTGGATAACTGTACAGACCAGTCAACAGGCTTCCCCTGTAGCCAGACACTGATGTGTCAACCATATGGCCTTTGGGGGGATTGGGGAAACTCAACTCAAGGACTCAATTTTCTTTGGGGAAAAAAAAGAGAGACAGAGAGAGAGAGAGAGAGAGAGAGAGAGAGAGAGAGAGAGAGAGAGAGAGAGAGAGAGAGAGAGAGAATGAAATATGTATGTTAACTGAAAATGTTTTTCCCTCTCCGGGAACCATCACCTTATCGTGGTGGAGAGGTTTGTGTGTCCCTGTGAACCTGAGGGTTGTGTTGTCTGGAGCCTAGTGCTCCTGGTAGGGTCTCCCATGGCAAAGTGGTCTCAGGCGAGGGGCCGGACTAAAAATGGTTCACAAAGACTCAATGGACAAACAACGAAGAGGAAGAGAGACCCTGCCCGGAGTAAGCCCGTGGCCCCCGTCTGGAGCCACGCCGAGATGGAGGGCTCGCCGGCGAGCGCCTGGTGGGGCCACAGGGCCCGGCCGGGCACAGCCCGAAAAAGTGACGTGGCACCTCCCTCCTCTCCATCCTGTGGGCCCACCACTCGCAGGAGGAACCACTTGGGTCGGGTGCGCTGCTGCACAGGTGGCAGTGAAGGTGAGGGGCCTCGACGGACCAGACACGGGCAGCAGAAGCTGGCTCTTGGGACGTGGAATGTCACCTCTCTGTCGGGGAAGGAGCCGGACGTTGTGCGGGAGGTGGAGCGCTACCAGTTAGATCTGGTGGGGCTTACCTCCACACACAGTCTTGGTTCTGGAACCGTACTCCTGGATAGGGGTTGGACACTAGTCTTCTCTGGAGTTGCCCAGGGTGTGAGGCGCCGGGCGGGTGTGGGGATACTCACAAACCCCCGCGGCTGAGCGCCGCGGTGTTGGAGTTCACCCCGGTGGACGATAGGGTCGCCTCCTTACGCCTGCGCGTGGTAGGGGGGAAAACTCTGACTGTTGTTTGTGCATATGCACCGAACAGCAGTTCAGAGTATTCGGCCTTCTTGGAGACCCTGAATGGAGTCCTGCATGGGGCTCCGGTAGGGGACTCCATAGTTCTGCTGGGAGACTTCAACGCCCACATGGGCAATGATGGAGACACCTGGAGAGGCGTGATTGGGAGGAACGGCCTCCCTGATCTAAATCCGAGTGGTCGTCAGTTATTAGACTTCTGTGCTAGTCACGGATTGTCTATAACTAACACCATGTTCGAACATAAGGATGCTCATTAGTGTACGTGGTACCAGAGCACCCTAGGCCAAAGGTCGATGATCGATTTTGTGATCGTATCATCTGATCTGAGGCCGTATGTTTTGGACACTCGGGTGAAGAGAGGGGCAGAGCTGTCAACTGATCACCATCTGGTGATGAGTTGGATCAGAGGAAGGGGGAAGCTTCTGGACAGACCAGGTAAACCCAAACGAGTAGTGCGGGTGAACTGGGAACGTCTAGAGGAGGCCCCTGTCCGAGAAATCTTCAACTCACACCTCGGGCGGAGCTTTTCTGGCATCCCTGTGGAGGTTGGGGGCATTGAACCGGAGTGGGCAATGTTCAAAGCTTCCATTGCTGAAGCTGCAGCGGTGAGCTGCTCTCAAGGTCTTAGGTGCCTCAAGGGGCGTTAACCCTCGAACACCGTGGTGGACACCGGTGGTCAGGGAAGCTGTCCGACTGAAGAAGGAGGTTTTCCGGGACATGCTATCCCAGAAGACTCCGGAGGCAGTTGCAAGGTACCGACAGGCCAGAAGGGCTGCAGCCTCTGCTGTGTCAGAGGCAAAGCAGCGGGTGTGGGAGGAGTTCGGAGAAGCCATGGAGAAGGACTTTCGGGGCGGCACCAAGGTGCTTCTGGAAAACCATTCGACATCTCAGGAGGGCGAAACGGGGAACCGTCCAAGCTGTTTACAGTAAAGATGGGACGCTGGTGACCTCAGCCGATGAGGTAATCGGGCGGTGGAAGGAGCACTTTGAGGAACTTGTTAATCCGACTAATATGCCTTCTTTTGTAGAGACAGAGCTGGAGGCTGATGGGGAATCATTGTCAATATCCCTGGCGGAAGTCACGGAGGTAGTCCAACAACTCCACAGTGGCAAAGCCCCAGGGGTTGATGAGATTCGTCCAGAAATGCTGAAAGCTTTGGGTTTGGAGGGGCTGTCTTGGTTGACACGCCTCTTCAACATTGCATGGAAGTCTGGGACAGTGCCAAGTGTGTGGCAGACCAGGGTGGTGGTTCCTCTTTTTAAAAAGGGGGACCAGAGGGTGTGTGCCAATTACAGGGGTATCACACTACTCAGCCTCCCTGGTAAAGTCTACTCCAAGGTGCTGGAAAGGAGGGTTCGTCCTATAGTCGAACCTCGGATTGAAGAGGAACAATGTGGATTCCGTCCTGGACGTGGAACAACGGACCAGCTCTTCATTCTCGCAAGGATCCTGGAGGGGGCCTGGGAGTATGCTCATCCAGTATACATGTGTTTTGTGGATGTGGAGAAGGCATATGACCGGGTTCTTCGGGAGATACTGTGGGAGGTGCTGCGGGAGTATGGGGTGAGGGGGTCACTTCTGTGGGCCATCCAATCTCTGTACACCCAAAGCGAGAGCTGTGTCCGGATCCACGGCAGTCGGATTCATTTCCGATGGGGGTTGGCCTCCGCCAGGGGTGCGCTTTGTCACCAAATCCTGTTCGTGATTTTCATGGACAGGATATCAAGGCGTAGTCGTGGTGGGAAGGAGTTGCAGTCCGGTGGGCTGAGGATCTCGTCTCTGCTTTTCGCAGATGATGTGGTCCTGATGGCATCGTCGGTCAGTGACCTTCAGCACTCACTGGATCGGTTCGCAGCCGAGTGTGAAACGGCTGGGATGAGGATCAGCACCTCTAAATCTGAGGCCATGGCTCTTAGCAGGAAACCGGTGGATTGCTTACTCCAGGTAGGGAATGAGTCCTTACCCCAAGTGAAGGAGTTCAAGTACCTCGGGATCATGTTCATGAGTGAGGGGACGATGGAGCGTGAGTTTGGCCGGAGGATCGGAGCAGCGGGGGCGGTGTTGCAGTCACTCTACCGCACCATTGTGACGAAAAGAGAGCTGAGCCGGAAGGCAAAGCTCTTGATCTACCGGTCAATCTTCGTTCCTACCCTCACCTATGGTCATGAAAGCTGGGTCATGACCGAAAGAAAGAGGTCGCGGGTACAAGCGGCTGAAATGGGTTTTCTCAGGAGGGTGGCTGGAGACTCCCTTAGAGATAGGGTGAGAAGTTCAGCCATCCGTGAGGAACTCTGAGTAGAGCCGCTGCTCCTTAGCGTTGAAAGGAGCCAGTTGAGGTGGTTCGGGCATCTAGTAAGGATGCCCCCTGGGCGCCTCCCTAGGGAGGTGTTCCAGGCACGTCCAGCAGGGAGGAGGCCTCGGGGAAGACCCAGGACTAGGTGGAGAGATTATATCTCCACACTGGCCTGGGAACGCCTCGGGATCCCCCAGTTAGAGCTGGTTAATGTGGCCCGGGAAAGGGAAGTTTGGGGTCCCCTGCTAAAGCTGCTGCCCCGCGACCCGACCCCGGATAAGCGGATGAAGATGAGATGAGATGAACTGAAAATAATTTTGTGATTGTGAAAGTGCCTTTATAAGTTTAATGTAATCTTCTTCTTATCTAAAGATGAGTTGAGTAAAAAGCATTTCGAGTTTGATATCTATTATTATTATTATAAATACAATTGATGGCATCTTGTTTGGATTACCTTAGATAGAGGAGAAATGTTTTCAGGGTAAATGTGTTTATTATAGAAATAGGTTTTACGAAATGCTAAGGATACATGTTATGTTTGAATATTGAATATTTTCTGGCTGTTACTGTTTGTGTTTATTCTAGTTCAAATTGCACAAAGAAGATTGTCATTGATAATACCTTAAAATATATAATCTATATTTCGGAACTAATGTTGCTACAGCAACTGTAATATTGTAACACTATGTTGCCTTGGTTACGGAAGATGCTTTTCTTATGCCGGTTTGTTTAGATGTTTGCGCTGTCATTAAAGTAAATATGAATGGATCAAGCCATTTTACATCGTCACCAGGGGTCCGTTTCACGAGTCTGTTAACCCTGAAATGAGGGAAACTCTGAGTTTCCCGTTTCACAAACGGGGGTAACTCAAACCAGAGAAAGAGGGGTAACTCTAGCCTGTTTCCCAGAGAGAGGTAACTTAAACTCTAGGTCAGTTACAATGGTAACATGCTCTTTGAACCTAACCTGGTCGGGACCAGGTTTTTCTCAGCAAACCTTGAGTTTCTCTCTGTCTGCCCTCTTTCGGCCACACATGTTATTTCCTCATTCATTCAGTTAGCAGGCAAGTTTTGGCGTAGTATAGTTCTGTCATCTGTTTTTTCAGAAAATCATTGCAAAAATCAGTCATTATAAATTATATTAGGTGGCGACTATTTCCACTACCATGGCATGTCCTTTTGATAATGATCCCGTGGATGAAGGTGCAGCAATACTGCGCAGAGAATTAAATTTTCATTGGGAGATGATTATCAAACTATTGATTATAGATGTTCTTGCATTTCCAGGCAATTATCTTTTTGAGCTGTACCGTTTCACGTCACAGTCCATCATTTACATACACAACCTCATCCGTCCTTACATTTCCAACATTAACAACCAAAGTCATGCTCTCACATCCCAGCAGATATTGTGTGTTGCGCTAGGTTTTTTTGCAAAAGGGAGTTTTTTATACAACGTATAAAACAGCCACTTACGGAAATATTTACTTTACAATGTAAAACATGCTCAAAATGGGTTATCACCATGAGATTTTGCTGAGGTTTTACCTGTTTAAACATTTTTTTATGTTTCATCTTAAGCTGCTGCCAAGTGCGCTTCTCCCCCATGGGAATGCACCTAAATGAAATAAACTAACAGACTACCACTCAAGCAGTGTCCCTCTGTAATATTATTGTGATTGCAAAAGACTACATTTAAACTTACGCATTGACCCGAGCAGCAATGTTCTCCCGCGCCGTCTCCCTCTCTTTTGCTGCTGCAGCGGTGTTACACTTTCGGCGAAAAACATGCTCAAACTCACCGTATGAGCACGTTAATATTTCCAATTCCAGTGATAGCTTAGCCCTCCTCTTCCCCGTTGCCATGGTGACTCGTCGAATCAGGGCTCCATTGATGCTGTCTTTTTATACTTGTGGTGCAAGCGCTTAACTCCAGGTCAAACTACTCCGAGTTGATAAAACTAACGCAAATCAGCTGTTCTAGAACTGAAAACTTGAAAGTTTCCTATCTCAGATTAGATCAACTCAGAGTTCAGGGTTAGACTCAGAGTTTGTTGAACCTGCTTCGTGAAACGGACCTCTGTATGGATTATGTCTAATCCACGTATTTAGTCATTGTTTGTCTGTCTAATGTTTTTAAAATGCAAGATCTACGTAAAATACCAGCCATGACACTCATTATTCTATGCATAACCAACAACAACCTGGCGTTGACACTACTAGCCGGCGACACTAGTAGGGTGGACCTACTACATCTCCAGTGCCTTTGCCGACTGCAATCGAAGACCACCTGTTGCACTTACACCGGCGATCAAACCAAGATGTAGAGGCAGACGAGGAGGTGTGTAAACCAGACTCTGAAGACGTCCCTTCAGGCCTCCTCTTCCCTCCATCATACTATCGATTGTCCACTCTCTCAAGAACAAGAAGGACCTGCTTGCTGGAGAGAGCCTACAAGGACACCTGATTCATCACCCTCACTGAAACCAAGCTTGATGATGTTTCAGAGTTCGAGGTCAGTCTTGATCAATTTTCCATCATACTAGCTGACAGGACCCGCCAGTCTGGCAAAGAGAGAGCTGGTGGGATCTGCATCTACCTCAAATTTACAATAGTAATATATACTAAAGTACTGTAATAATTTGCAAAGAAAGATTATTTTTTAAAAAAAGCACTTATATGTAGCTCTCTACAGATCGGCTTATTTGAAGCTACTGCACTTAATAACTTGCTCTTCTGGTTTGTACCCTAATTGTTGAATGCAATTATTCGAAGACGATTTGGACAAAAGCGTCAGCTAATTGAAATGTAATGTAATGTAACAACAGGACAGTCAGGTGTCCTTTATGTGTTACTCCATCCATCCATCTTCAACTGCTTGGCCCTATCGGGGTTGTGGGGGGGCTGCAGCCGAGCCCTCCTGGCATCGGGCGTGAGGCGGGATACACCCTGGACAGGACGACAGTCTATCACAGGGCACATAGAGACAAACAGAGACAGACAACCATTCACACTCACATTCACACCTACGGGCAATTTAGAGTCATCAATTAACCTAACAAATGCATGTGTTTGGACTATGGGAGGAAGCCAGAGAACCCGGAGAAAACCCATGCAGACACGGGGAGAAAATGCAAACTCCACAAAGAGGGGCGACAGTGTTAACCACCTCACCATCGTGCCACCCTTTCATGTGTTATTATTATTAGTTTTTTTTTATATCAGTCTCCTATTTTCCCTCATATGATGACGCTAAATCCTTGTTCCTGTTCAGGAAAAAAGTGCATTGACTTCTGTGCTACATCACATCTGTGGAGATTGGAGCCTTTTGGCATCTCATTCATGCTAAGGTTGGTGTATGACACACTCCCGAACAAACTTGCACAAATGGGGCTTGAGGGAGGACCATTGTGCAAGCTTTGCGGGGAGAGGGGTACCATGGCACACATCCTGTCAGGGTGTAAAACAGCACTTGCCCAAGGAAGATACAGGTGGCGCCATGACAAGGTGCTCATGACACTTGCTAACAGCCTGGAGCAAGAGAGACGCAAGAAACGGCAACCACAAGAGAGAGCAATACCATCAATTAAGTTAGTAAGAGCGGGTCAAAAGCCACCAACCACAGTAACAACAAGACCCATCTGTTGCAAAAGGCCCAATCATGGGAAATAAAGGTAGACCTGTGGGGAAGACTGCTATCCCCCCCTTCCCCCGTTGTCCAGACAACCCTGAGGCCAGACGCAGTACTGTGGTCTGAAGAGGCAAAGAAGATCATCCTCATCGAGCTTACTGTCCCATGGGAAGAGGGTTGTGAGCAAGCGTTTGAGAGAAAGAGTGCCAAATATTAGGATCTCTTGCATGACTGCAGGGGGAAAGGTTGGCAGGCATGGCTCTTTCCAGTCTAGGTCGGCTGTAGAGGATTCCCCGCCCAGTCAGTGTGGAGGATGCTCACAGCCATTGGGGTGACGGGGAGGGAGAGAAAGACGGCAGTTTGCAGGATGTGGGAGGCAGCAGTAAGAGCCTCTTGCTGGTTATGGAGAAGGAGAGAGGAGCTTAGCTGGAAGCCAGGGGGAGTTGATGGGCAGTGATTTGGCCGCCACTGCTGACCCACCAAGGTTGAGGGTGTTGCGGTTCAGGGTTGAAACGCCCAATGATCGTTGGATACCACCTGATGACATCAACTCTTCCTGGCCAAAGCTACATTCACCAAAAGTGAATAAAGGAGAAGCATCTTTGGATGTCATTGTAATTGTGCCTGGAATTGTGAAAGGTATGTATACCTATATATAAAGCATGGTTATTAATTGATGAAATGTATGTATTTATCAGTATATGTAGGTATTTATCTTATTAAAGCTACATCCACACTAAGACTTTTGAAAATGATGATGCAGATAGCCATGTTTGCAATCTGATGTGGTCTTACTTTTGTTTGTTCACGTGTGTGTATTTCAGGCATGTGTGTAAGATGAATGATATAATGTGAATCTTGCATTTCATTTGCATTAATAAAGGAATTCTTCTCCTGTGATAGACTGGCGTCCTGTCCAGGGTGTACCCCGCCTCATGCCCAATGTCAGCTGGGATCAGCTCCAGCCCCCCGCGGTTGAAGATGATGAATGGATGGATAGATGTTTTTTAGCCACAATCTGCTGTTAGTAACCACAACTTATCTTCATTCTAAGCACATAAGAATAATTTAGTGGGTGTTCTTTTATCCACTCTCTGGTACTCACGGTCATTGCACTGTGTGCCAGTGTAGGAGGTCATCGAGCAGTCACAGGTGTAGTTCTCCCACTGCTGGATACAAATACCCATGTTGGCACAGGAGTCCTCCTGACAGGTGGTGCTGGGACCTGCATAAATCCAGCCACCCCCAGAACCACACACACACACACACACACACACACACACACACACACACAGAACTGGAGGCTTAACCGTATTCGGTACATGACTAAACTGTAACCTGTGCTTATGTGACTGAGTCAATATGTTCATGTAATTTTTATTTTGGTGAACATTCTCAAAACCTGTGTCTAATATTTTCTGTTAAAACAAAATTCATCCTCTACATTTTTTGTTTTTGAGTGTCTTCATAGTTCTGGTTTACCTGTTGTAGCGGGGGGGGGGGGGGGCTCTAAGTAATGACTTAGAAAACACATGGGTAACGTAGCTGCAGATATCTGGCATAAGGCTGGTCTGCGCTGTACTGGTAAGCTGTGTTGTGATGCTCTCTTGCTCTCAGCCAAGCTTGCATATTTAAACGTAATGTACTCTGGTTTATATTGCATGGAAATGTAACAATAGATCATTGCTAGCGTGTCGCTGAGTAGTTTTGTTAGTTTGGGTCGGTAAAAAGAGTGAGTCAAAACAAAACAAAACAATGGTTGCCTTTTTGCTGAGTAGTCTGATATCCGTGTCTGTGGATACATTCCCTCTCAATATGTAAATAAGGGTGCACTCGCACTGTCCATTCGTACCGTGCCCAAGCGCGCTTCATGGCTAAAGTCTAGTTTATTTGACTGTGAAAGAAAGTAAGGCTCTATCATTGAAAAAGTGTGTATGCAACAAGAACAGTGGATAACAGGAAAAAGAGGCCAATAAGATCACATCCTGCCATGTGAATAACAGGACTATTAATGGGCATGTTTTGATGACATTATGGACACACAAACACACTGGGAGAGCCTGGGAGGTGATGGCCAGTAATAGGAGTGTTTATATGAAATCATGGGGCGTGTGAACTTTGTCAACACACGAACATCAGTATAAAGTGAGAGACTGGATCTGAAAGAACAGACTCACCTGCAGTTACATCTTCCTGCCACAGAGGCCGCTAGAAACAACGTATCTCAAATCTTATAGAGTACAACTTTAACTTTGATTGTTATTAATTTCAATTACATGTGTTGCCTATGTAAGGGCACACTTTTCTTCAATGTGCACATACGTGATTTAATATAAGCATTATTTTGTCGTTAAAAAATTGACAAAAAAAAAAAGCTTTAAAGATATAATCCGTAAGATTTTGATCTAGTTAGATGTCTTTTAAAGTGTAATTCTGGCGCAAAAATCATCCCATGGTCTTTTTTGGCACTTAATAAGCCACTGAGACAGTTTTGTCGTGTATAGACTATTAAGAGTGAAATCCAGAAGAGTCACTAGTAGTCATTAGTAGTGATGTCCAAATTAAGCTTCATGAAGCATTTTCAATATTTTCCACTAGATGGAGCTCTCTGTTCAATAAAGGGTTGAAAACACACTAAATCACCATTCATTGAGCCTTTTTTTTTAAACCAAGAGCTCCATCTATTGGGCTCAACAAATACTAATGCTTCATGAAGCTTCATCTGGACAGCACTAACTGTGATCATGCTACTGCACAGGTTTGGTGTTATCTTAAGCAATATTAGTGGTTCAAAAACCACTTTAATGGGTTCACCATACTGCCCCAAACTAATCCTCATCCCTATGTTCCCCGGGTCCTATGTTCCCTGTCGCATAAGCCTACGCCTCCGCTGATTTAATTCAGCATTTTGTTAAGCTAGAGGTTATGGTTAGGGATAGGTTTGGCGTGAAACGCAAGGGGACTTTCTGTGTCAAAAAAACATAAAAACCTCCGTAAAAAGGAGCTGGGTCGGTTATTATAGGTGAATTTTTGTGGCCACTGTAGTGGGTTGTAAGTTATGTTTGAGTTTAATTTTGGGGTGGTGGGAGTTCAAGATGTTGACAAAAGTGTAGAAGTCCTGTTCAGTTTTGTCCCAGAGGCGGTACCAGGTACCAGAAGTTAAGAAGGGGTTTGATGGGTGTTATGTTGAGGGATGTCTCCCCCGAATGGGCCAGGTAAATGTCTGCATAGGAAGGGGAGTACTTCCGGCCCATTGCACACCCGCACAGCTGGAGATTTTATTGTTAAATTAAATGTTGTTGCAGGTGAGTGTGAGGTGGAGCAGTTTGATGATATGATGTCCGATCTGGATGAGTCTGATGTTTGTTGAAGATGTGTTTAACTGAAGTCAGTCCCAGTGTTTCTATATTAGTGTATAATAAGTCTATATTTATTGAAAATAATCTGGTGTGTCCGGGTACCTGGAGGTATTTCATTTTGTTAACAAAATCACATGTGTCCTTTATGTAGCTAGTGTGGAGTTTGGAAAGTGGGTTGATGAAATGTTCTATGTATTCTGTTATATTGTATGTCTCTAAGCCAGTCACTAGCAATGGGTCTACCGACCGGAACCACCAAGGGGAACTTCCACGTCTCAGGAGGCTTATGGATCTTAGGGATGGGGTAAAAGGGGCGCGGACCGTTCATTCGGACCGTCCAAGTACTGTTTTTGTTTTGCATTAATGTATTTTTTGCTGTATAGTTCATCTGTAATGTCCCTATCTAGTGTCTGTGTCTCTAGCTGTAGTGAGTGTGCTTGTGTGTTATAATGTGTTTTCATTCAACTGTCTGGTTGTGCAACTAAAATGTTTTTGTTTTTGTCTTTTAAAACTATTTGGCCCCCTTTGTCTGCTGGTTTGATGACTATGTGTTTGCTATTACCAAGTGTTTTTAATACATTTTTATTTATGTAAAAAATAACAGATTGGGGAACATGGGACACTTTCTATGAAAAGCGGGAAAAAGGGTCCGATGTTCCCCAGTCACATGCTAAGCGGGGAACATAGGACCAGGGGAACATAGGGAGGCTCCCACGTCCAGCTGTTAGTGACTGTCCTGGATTTCTCCGTTAATAGTTGTTAGACGAAAAAAATGGTCTCAATGGCTTCAAAAAGAATGAATGATTTTGCGCTGGAATTACACTTTAAGTTCCTATCTATCACAGAGTGAGCTAAAACAATGGTGATTAATCATATGACCCACTAATGAAAGCACTTATTGCCTTTTTGCTGAGTATTCCAATATCCGTGTCTGTGGAGACATTCCCTCTCTAAATATACAGTAAATACACCACCATGTTAGTGACACTGCTGACAGCGGGTGGTCTGCTGGTGGAGCTCATCACTGCTGGTTATGCTGCGTTTCAGAGCCCTGACCTGAATCCTACAGAACATCCGTGGATGGACTTGAAGAGTGCAGTCCATCGCTGCTCACCACAGAATTTGACTGAACTCGAACAGTTCTGCAGGAAGAATGGGGAAATATTCTCCAATCTAGGTGCACAAAGCTGGTAGAGACATATCCAAACAGACTGACGGCTGTAATTAAAGCGAAAAGTGCCCCCATTAATTATTAAATATGGGGACTCATCTCTTTTCCAACTCTGCTATTCTAGTTTTTATTTTTTATTAATTTCCAGAAATTTTGAAAAAAATCACTTGAATGTTTTGAGGAAAAATGTGTAAATCACACTGGAACCATATATATATATTTTATGTATTATCATTTCAGGCTGTAAAACCAAAGAAAGAGACTTCAAAAGGGTATGGTACTTTCTATCGACACTGTATGTATGTAACAACAGTGAGAAGCTTATGTATGGTACTTCTGCTGATACTGTCCATTGTGTTAAATGGCTGCCACAGTGCAGTATCATCACCTAGTGGCAGTATAATGTATTGCTGACTCGCTAATTTTATTTATTTATTTATGTGACAGGAACAGTGCACAACTTCTCAGCTGTACCAGAGTCAGCTACAATATCACTTGGTTAAAATCAAGCAAAGGAACAAATTTTGCCATTAAGGGGTATGAAATGTTTTACACAAACAGGGAATGTAAAAATGGTGGTGCTGTTGCACTAAACAGTATATAGACAATAACTTTGATTAGAATGTGACAGAAAACATGTTTGTGGTTGTGGAAGATGTGTATGAATCCATAACAGTGGAAAGTTGTATGGGAATATAGATTATAATAGTAAGTTGCATTTCCATGGCTCCTGGAGTGAATATAGAGGTATTTAAGGAAGGAATGAAAAAGCTGTTCTTTTCAAACACCCAGAAAGATTTATCTATATGTAGGGATTATAATATAGATCTTCTAAAAGCTAGGGAACACAAACCAACAGAGGACTTTATTGATACAATGTTCTGTATGAGCTTGTTTTCAGAAATTACAAGACCTAGTAGGATAACCCTCCAAAGTGCCACTTTGATTGATAATATATTATTTACCAATATTGCATATGATAATATCAGAGGGCTTTTGTATAATGATACTAGTGACCATCTTCCTATTTTCATGGTGTATGATCGCAACTATAGATTGAGGAAAGATAAATCAAATATCAAATACACACGAATAAGAAAATAATCAGTTAATGCATTCAAAGCTGACTTATTAGCTCAAAATTGGGATTCCGTTTTGCAAGAAAAAGATGTACATATAGCTTATGATATTTTTTTAGAAATATTTACAGGAATGTATGATGACAATTGTCCACTTAAAAAGGTCAATCTGAAAAACAAAAGTACAAGCAGCCCATGGTTAACAAAAGGACTAATAAATGCTTGATAGACTATTCATATAGGCAATTTATTAAATGTCGAACCAAGGAGGCAGAACTGAAATACAAAAATAAGGTAACCACTATAATGAGGATCTGCTGAAGGACTACTACACCAATTTAATTGAAAGAAAGAAAAATAATCTGAAGGACATATGGAAAGTACTTAACATTATCAGTAGGACAAATGAGAACTTTTACCCAGATCGTTTTATGGGGAACAATAAATCAATTACAAATATGGAGGAAGTGGTGGAAGGTTTTAACACATTTTTGTGGTTGTTAGGCCCCAGCTCTTTGAAAAAATCATTGAGAGTGGAATGGAAAATTCCGGGTCACAAGGGGACCACACAATGGCCCTCATTTATCAAACGAACGTACGGCAGAAAAACTCAGCAAAATTCAGCATTTATCAATTTGGACCTGAGCAGGAGCTACGATCAAATCTCACGTCAGGTCTGAGATTGTGTACGCAAATTTGAGCCTGTGGATTTGCGGTGCAGCTAAGCAAAATCTGGCTGAAAATAATTAACAAACCTCAGCTGTCATTAAGCATAAGCAGTCACATATTATATATAATTATATTATTAGTATTGAATGATTACGCATTCATCAATCGTAAAAACTACCACTCGATAAATGTACAGGTGATTTGTAATGCCAAGCTATCGCTTTTAAACGTGGTGGCCAGGGGGGACACACATGATTCTTTTATATTTCAAAACAGCTGTGTTGGCGCGCGGCTGCAGGAAGGCGCACTGAAGAGCCAAAGTCATCTCTGCCGCTGGCAAACCCCGCTACAGAGCAGGAGCGCAGGTTCAACAGTGCGCACACATGCACAGGGGTCACACTGGAGCGCTTCGGGTTGACTGCCTCCGTTATTCTTTTCCATATAGCGTTTTTATCGGCCCCTTTTATTCCACTCTTAAGATTGCCAAAAAGCACATCTTTATTTTGCTGCATCTCGGATGTCAGGATGCCGATCTCTGAAAAGTTTATTTTCTTACCAGTGTTTCTTCTCTCCATGTTTGACCTCAGTGGGCGAGGCCTCCAAACCAGGAATATTTAAGGGCTTAACATGTTAATGACGATCAAATTCAGCCGCCACATTTATCAAGGCCTGCTCATTCGTACGCTCATTCGTACGCTGAGATTGGTCATAAATCACACGTGTGTCCTGTGGTACGACCAATTCTGCGCTCAGATCTGCGCCCGTTTTCACGCAAGATTGATAAATGAGGGCCAATGTTTCTTAAACCAACAGATGAAAATGAAATAATCAGCATACTAAATAGTTGTAGTAATAAGACATACACAGATTTTAATCATTTTGATATGAAAATAATCAAAAAGATCATTGCTTGAATTGTTAAACCATTCACATACATCCCCAAAGCAATTTCAGTCAGAGTAGTAGTTGTAGTTGGTATTTTCATTGATCCTAAAAAAAAGCATTTGATACCATAGATCATGAACTTTTGTTAAGCAAGCTAGAGAGATATGGCATTAGGGGTATTGCTCTAGGTGTCACGCCACGGTGAGGTTTGTCCTGTCTTTGGGTTTTTTGTCTTGTGAATTTCTTGATATTTTGAAAGATAACTCTCCTCTCGTTCCAGGTCACTTGCCCCTTCCTCTTGTGTCACCGGTCTGACGTCATTCCCTGATTCCCGATTGTTTCCACCTGTGGATTCCCTTCCCTCATGTGAATAAAGTCTGTGTCTCTAGCCCTGTTCTGTGCCAGATTATTTCGTACCGTGCGTCGAATGTATCCAGCGTTTTGTTACACAGTCTTGTCCATGTTCTTGAGAACTTTGTTTCTTTGTTCAGGTTTATGTACTCCTTATTTTGGTCCAAGTAAGTTTTCCCTTTTTGAATTCTCTTGAGACTTTGTTTTTTCCTCCAGGTTGGAGCGTCTTTATTTAATTAATTATTTTGTTCACTTTGTATTTGTTTATTCCTCCCGAACGGAGTGTTCTTATTTTGAGATTTATTTGTTAACTTTGCCTTTTGTTTTTTCCTCCTGTACGGAGCGCTTTGATTTGGTACTTTGGTTTTACACTGACGACTTTGGTTTTGTTCCTGCTGTGCGGAGTGATTTTTTGTTTGTGGCTTTTTCCCTGTGTAACGTCCCAGTCGTCAAGATAATAAATTCAGTGTCGAACCGCAAACCTCCGCATCTGAGTCCTCTTTCCTGCCCTGGGTCTGACACTAGGATGGCTGGGCTCTGAATGAGAGACAGCAATTTGTCCAAATAGATAATTAGGTTTCAACTTGTAGGGATATCATTTGTGGTGTACCTCCAGGATCGGTATTAGGCCCCATCTTATTTTTATTGTATGTTAATGAAATTTGTACTCTTTGCTGATGATACCAACATTATTTGCTCTGGTGAAAATGTACAGCAACTTCTGGAAACGACCACATATGAAATCAACAAGTTGAAAAATTGGTTCACTTTGAAAAAAACAAAGAATATGTTATTTGGTAAACACAAAACTGATGTCCCAGTTCAAATTAAAATTGATTATGTAATAATTGAAAAAGTAGAAGAAAGTGATAATCCATGAAAAAATGTGTTGGTAACCGCAGATAAAAAATGTCTGTTCCAAAAGTGCAAGGAGTGTGGGTGTCATGCGGAGTCAAGATTACACTAATCAGTCTTTACTTTCATTGTATTATGCTTTTGTTTTTCCTTATTTGAACTACTGTGTGGAGGTGTGGTGCAACACATACAGTACAGCATATCCTCCAATGATAGGATGATAGGATAACAATGACCTGGACAAATGAGTGGCATACAGTACAACACCAATTTGCATCCACTGAATATCCTGCAGAAAAAAGCAATCCGTATCGTTTGCAATGTAAAGTACAATGAACACACTAATGACTTGTTCTTGAGGGCAGCTGTATTAAAATTTTTGGATTTGATTAAATTATAAACTCCTCTCCGAGAACCATCACATTATCGTAGTGGTGAGGTTTGTGTGTCCCTGTGAACCTGAGGGCTATGTTGTCTGGAGCCTGGTGCTCCTGGTAGGGTCTTCCATGGCAGAGTGGTCTCAGGCGAGGGGCCGGACTAAGAATGGTTCACAAAGACCGTATGCAAAATCGAGGAAGAGGAAGAGAGGCCCTGTCGGGAGGAAGCCCGGCTAGCGCCTGGTGGCCGGGTTTGCCACGGAAAAAGTGACATGGCACCTCCCCCCTCTCCATCCTGTGGGCCCACCACTTACAGGAGGAACCTCTGGGGTCAGGTGCGCTGCCACACAGGTGGTAGTGAAGGTGATGGGGCCTCGACGGACCAGACCCAGGCAGCAGAGGCTGGCCCTGGGGAAGTGGAATGTCACCTATTTGTGGGGGAAGGAGCCCTTGCGGGAGGTGGAGCACTACCAGTTAGATCTGGGAATGGGCTGAGTTGGAGTTGCCCAGGGTGTGAGGCACCGGGCCGGTGTGGGGATACTCCCAAATTCCCGGCAGAGCGCCGTGGTGTTTGAGTTTAACCCAGTGGACAAGAGGGTCGCCTCCTTACGCCTGCGGGTGGTACGGAGGAAAATTCTGACTGTTGTTTTTGCATATGCACACAACAGCAGTTCTTGGAGACCCTAAATGGAGTCCTGTATGGGGCTGGATGATCAATTTTTTGATAGTATCATCTGGTCTGAGGCCATATGTTTTGGACACTCGAGTGAAGAGAGGGGCAGAGCTGTCAACTGATCACCATCTGGTGATGAGCTGGATCAGAGGATGGGGGAAGATTCTGGACAGACCGGGTAAGCCAAAACAGGTAGTGCAGGTGAACTGGCAACATCTGGAGGAGGCCCCTGTCCAAGAGATCTTCAACTCACACCTCTGGCGGAGCTTTTCTTGCATCCCTGTGGAGGTTGGGGGCATAGAACTGGAGTAGGCAATGTTCAAAGCTTCCATTGCTGAAGCCGCAGCGATGAGCTGTGGCCTCAAGGACTTAGGTACCTCAAGGGGCAGGGTCACTTCTGTAAGGGGACGATGGAACGTGAGTTTGGCCGGAGGTTTGGAGCAGGGGGGGAGGTATTGCAGTCGCTTTACCGCACCTTTTCGGTGAAAGGAGCCAGTTGAGGTGGTTCGGGCATCTGGTAAGGATTCTCCCTGGATGCCTACCTAGGGAGGTGTTCCAGGCACGTCCAGCTGGGAGGAGGCCTCAGGGAAGACCCAGGACCAGGTGGAGAGATTATATCTCCACATTTGCCTGGGAACGCCTCGGATTCCCCAGTTAGAGCTGGTTAATCTGGACCGGGAAAGGGAAGTCTCGGGTCCCCAGATAAGCGCTGGAAGATGAGTGATGAGTGAGAGTAAGTACATTATAAACTGTACAAAATGCCTATAGGGCAAAACATAACTGACAACCTGTTCTTATCCAAGGACTTTTCTGTGAAAGGGAAAGTGCCAAGAGACATGACCTTCCGGGTAAACATAAACTGACCCAGCATCTCACAAGAACAACCCTTAAATTTAGTGTCTCAGTTTGTGTCTCAGTTTGTGGAATAATTATGTGGAATAGTTTGGCTGGAAGCATTAGAAATAGTAAAAGCCTAAGTGAGTTTAAAAGAAAGTGCTAAACAACACGTTTGATTCGTACAGTAGGGAAGATGGGGGTAGTTCAATCAATAAATAAATATAGGAAATATGTAGAACTGTTGAGTGAGTTTGCCATGTTTTTTTGTTTTGTTTTGTTTGTTTTTGTTTGTATGTTTGCTTCTTTCTTGCTTATTTATTTGTTATTATGTGGGTCTTGATGGTGTCTTTATGTGTTCATATGTATGTAAATGGGTGATGGAAATTTAAAAGCTATGGTTTAGTCCATCTCCTTTTCAGGCCAGGTGCTGTTCTCTTCTAGCTGTTTTGTTGCTGTGTTGGTATGTTGGTGTCTGTAGTTTGTTTCTGTCTGATTGCTGTGGTCTGGGGTGAAATAAACATAAACCTAAACCTAACCATCTGTAGTCCCTGGGCAGGAATTTCATCTTAATCATGAATGGGTTTTGAAAAGGGCTCACTGGCTGAAGAAACACAAACCAATTTCATGAGATGAAAGCTTGTAATGAAAAGCAGGCCATCAGCAAAAAAAATAAATAAAATAAATCACACAAGCACATATAAAAATGAGACGGAATGCCATAGACCAACAAACTGTGATTGATGAGATTTTATTTTGAACAAGAAAATTAGTCAAGCATTACTTTCTTGCAGTACAGATAGTACAGTGAATAACATCGTTATCAAACCCCATTCAGAATGTCATAGCGGGGAGGACATAAAGTACACGTTAATGTCTGCTTTGATCAAATGAAACATAAACTATAACATTTATTCGTCTAACATGGGGCTCCAAAAGTTAATGTTAAAAAACAACAACATACAGCACACTCCTGAATGGTACGCAAGCATAAGAAAAGAAAACAGCTGTACATAAAATGATTTCCATGCAACAGGTTGTGGAAGCCCAGAACCGCAAAGATGACAAAAAACAAAAAAAGAATGCACAAGTTGCTAAGGAAAATTGAAACATTTTGTCCACACTGTCATTTGCTTGCAAAATGTTTCAACATCCCATTTGGATGTAGCTACATAATATGCATGAACAATTGAAAATCCACACAAGATTAATTCAACACTTGGGCAAACAGGTATGGCTAAAGAGCCTGTTGTAGATTTCCAGTGCAGCTGTACTGTGATGTCATGGCCTGGTGTAAAACTGCACATCCAAATTAATAGACTTTATGTGAGGCAACAAGTTGTTTTTCATTATTTAGATTGGATTCAGGTTTCTTTGTACTGTTTGTTAGCTAAACCCATACTCCAAACAGTGATTGTACAATCTTGGCTTAGCAACTGTAACTACTTACACTGCACTGCTTACTAAGTAGAGTAGTAACCTATCGTCACTTCTAAGGCCACATTTTAAGGCTTAAGTTAAGGCGTTTTTGTATTACAAGTGTCATATAAGCTTCTATGTTAATCAATACAGCTGTGTGATAGCTCACATTTAATTGGTAAAAGTGTACTTTAACTTTTTAAAGGGAAACTAACTGAACTGCAGTTACACATATTGTGTTGAAAATCTGCAGTTTTCCACTCATGTCTATTATTTTATGGTTGCTGTTGTTAACACTATATTTTTTACACATTAACAAAACAAAAATGAAACAGATTTTCTGTGTCCTAAAGTGATATTCCGGTGTAAAATCATCCAATGGCCTTTGACACTTGCACACATCAAATAAGTCATAGAGACAGTTTTTTTGTGTAACAACTATTAACGCAGAAATCCGGTAGAGTCACTAACAGTTGGATGTGTCTAACACTGATTAGCTCAGGCCAGGACGATGAAGGCATTAAAACAACTAATACTGCTCAAATGTAAGTAAGTTTATGTAAGTTTTATTATGAGCTTTTTAGTGGTTAAAAAGACATTTTAATGCCTTCACCATAATGCCCCGAGCTAGTCAGTATTAGCCAAGTCCGACTGTAAGCGACTGTTAGTGACTGTCCCGGATTTCTCTGTTAATAGTTGTTACAGGAAAAAAGCTGTCTCGATGGTTTATTTGATGAGTGTAAGTGCCGAAAAAGACAATGGGATGATTTTACACCGGAATTACACTTTAAGATTTCTCATTTGGGCAAATACCTGTCAAAACAGCCGTGTTGTTTCATACTTATATAGGGATGTTAGAAAGGAAGTATGTTCCCAGCCAAATAGCTTATTGAGCGCACAAACCAAAATATTAAGCTAACATGGTTCATCTTAAGTGTCTATAGTTAACTTAATCACGATGCTTCACTGATTAACTCATTCAACTGCAATCATCAAAAGCTGTGTCTAATTGTAATGTTGCTAGTCCTATCACTAGATGTCACTATGCACATTGTTTGTGAAATCAGTGAATAAAGATAAGTGACCAGCAAGTATGAGCAATCATGTATAACGCTGTTTGCCTGATCTTTAACATGGAATTCAGTTTTATATCGATGATCCTGTAATGTTTTTTCACATACTAAGCAGTAGGTGACATGTGCATCACAATCCTTCTTTAGAGGAAAAGAAAACTGGATTTTGTGTTATAGATTCTACCATCCTCTATTTCCTGGGACTCATAGGGATGTTACGGATTAATTAATTCATGAAAGACAGAGCATCCCTCCAGTCAACAGTGTTATGAAAGAAATTTGTCTACAATACTCCCATCTTAAAAAATTGGGAATTTTAATAATGAGCTGTTTAACTGACAAGAAGAATTTCGACCCAATAATCAGTTTAGTCTGATGCACCAGATAAACGGTGCTGGGATAAAGCCTGACAGCGTATCTAACATCCAAGATGTCATGACTATGAATGCTTTAAAGAAATACAAACCAGCCAGAGCGTTGTTTTCTCCCTTACCCAAATTATAAGCTAGTGTAGCCAGACCATCCTCAAGCGCTGACACAGCACTGTGGTCTGGCTATGCAAGACTGCTTTTAGTTACACAGTTAAAAACAATATTTGAACATTTGATTGAAATCTTCTTCGCTTGGTGAAAGAAAATATAGGCTATTCAAACTATTCATTAACAACTAATTAACTTGCTAGTGCTAGCTTTGTACTAGCAAGGTGTGTTTTAAGCTCACAGCCGAGAGCTACGTGTCACATATCACATACCACTATATCAATGAGAGCTGGCTGCTGATGAACACTGTTATTTGTTAATAAATAATATTAAGTACATTTATATCTGTGTTAATTTGTTACCTTTTTTAACAAGGCTAAATGTTTATGTCAAGCCTGATGCCTTCACGCACATGGACAGGTATACGATTCATTCATTCAACAGTAGGATCGGATAGGTATCGGGTATCGGCTGATATGCTCAGCCCAGGTATTGGTGTCCGATTGGATTGGATAAAACTGAATTGGTGCATCTCTAGCTTGGACTTCCACAAACAGCTGCGGCCTTGGTTGCGTGGATGCACATACAGTCTCTTTACTGGGAAAGAAGCTGCATGTGTCCATGACAATGCATGGCTGCGCAACTGGCACAAGTCCACAGCTGTCCACACGGAACATATATCTGAGCTTCCTGGACAGGTGAACTGAGACTCAGTTGCTTGCCTGTTAGAGAACGGTTAATAAACAGTAAACAAAGGTTAGCTATTGGTGTGAAAAGAATTAATAAATCAAAACTAGCATCTCTAATACATAACAAATGAGTTAGTAGTGGGGTATTATGACAATGATCCTGGATCTTGAGGAGTGGACACAGAGCTCTTTCCTGCTTCTGAATATTCATCTTACTATTTTATTTTGCATCGTTAATAGATTATGTCAGAATTGAAGACGGTCTAGCTCCGGTCCCACATGCTACCATATCAGCTCTGTCCTCTCATGTAAGATCCTCAGAGCCTTTTTATCACGTAAAAACACATTAAAGTATTGCATTGTGTATTTCTTCTCTAAACATCTGAAAATATTATTTGTCTCGTGTTCATGAATTGTGTTGTTACAAAGAAACAGTCTAATAATACTGCACTTTAAATACAGGACGTACAAGCCAACCTGTAGTACAAGATCAGTCTTATATTTCCATGTCACCATGCAATAATGGTAATAATGCAGATTTTCATGGGACCTAGGAGTATTTGCATTGAATGTGGTTTTTTTTTTTTTATCCTTACACAGTACTGAGTTAACAGCTGCTTTTTCTACTTCTGTCTGAAGTCAAAGATCCATTTTGCGTAGTTTACGGTCAAAGAGATATGTAATGGATTTTTTTTAAATTTACCAGTTTTTTATTTCATTTTGCAAAAAATAAGATTTTAAAATTCTGTGCTGAATATGTATGTATCTCTATACAATCAAGTGAATTCAGTGTCTTTGTACCAGCATACCTGAACCAGCCAATCATACCTATACTTTCTAAGATGATGATATATTTTTTGACTCAAAACATTCAAAATTCAAATTCAAAACTCTGAAAAAAATTTAAAATGTACAAAAGCATAACAGATAATAAAAAATCAAAATGGAGCACCTGGCAGTATATTATATCACTGCACTGGCAAAAAAAACCCTGCTTTGATGGTGATATTAACGGCACTGTCAGTGGGAGACCAATGTGGCCGATAATGTGGATGTGTTTGATGTCTAACCTCACTCTAGCAGTGGGTAAGTGAGGCAACAAGTATAGTTAATAGAAAGGAGAGGCTTCTGTGTGGATGCAGGGCTGAGGAGCTACTGTTTGCATTGAGCAGGAAGAAAGGGCTGCTGGAGCTGGAATTGGAGTTGAAGTTTGTGTTGTAGAAGTCTAAATCAGGCTCTGATTTGAGGGACGGTGTACCTTCGCATCCACGCTCAATCTGCCCACTGCGAAACAAGGCGTCGTTTAGGAGATCCGGCAGGCGACCATTGAGGTCCACCGACGCCAAACAGCCCTGGTAGCCTTCTCTGGAGGCCACCAGTTTAGGCAGGTTGCCATACATGCCTGGACCAAGTCCTGCGATGAACAGATCACCTGGGGTGTAGAAACACAGAGACACTGTAGGAGAAGTACAGTAGATTACATCAATTTCTTTAGAGATCTGAGCAATTTTCATTTGAATGGGTCAAATAAACTCTGAGATATTTCATCCAGTAAAAGGTCAAAAATACTTAGTTACTTTACAAAACTGAAAGGCACACCCCCTAGACACATTTTTGTAGTGACATGGTATTACTTTACAGCATTGCTAACACTCAAGTGTTGGAGGTTACACTAAACAATGCAGCACCTGACATCTTGGTGCCAGGACAACAACCTCCATCTCATCGTCAGCAAAACTAAGGAGCTGATTGTGGACTACAGGAAGTCACAGGGAGTAGGACATGCCCCTTTCAGCATCAACGGGACGACAGTAGAGAGTCAGCAGCTTCAAGTTCCTCAGGGTCCACATCAGCGAGGACCTGACCTGGACTCACCACACCAATACCATCACATAGACGGCAAGACAGTGGCTCTTTTTCCTCTGCAGGCTGAAGAGGTTCAACATGGACTCCAGGATACTCTGCAACTTCAACAGGTGCACCATAGAGAGTATCCTGACTGGCTTCATCACCGCCTGGTACATCAGTTGCTCCACCCTCAACCGTAAGATTTTACAGAGGATGGTGAAAACTGCCCAGCACATCACCAGGACGGAGCTGCTGTCAGTGAAGGACCTCCACACTCAGTAGTGCAGGAAGAAGACCAACAGGATTATTAAAGACCCTCATCACCCCAGCAACAAGGTGTTCTATCTCCTGCTGTCTGGTAGACTCAGCATTACTCTGGATGATGTTGTGTTGTCCTCCAAGGAATCCGGGTGTTATTTTTGATCAGGATATGTCCTTTGATTCTCACATAAAACTAATGACAAGGACTGCATATTTTCACCTGCGGAATATTGTGAAACATTGTGTCTCATAAAGATGCAAAAAAATTAGTCCATGCATTTGTTACTTCTTAGTTGGACTATTAAAACTCCTTATTATCAGGCTGCTCCAATAAGTCTGTTAAGAGTCTCCAATTGGTCCAAAGTTCTGCAACTCGAGTTCTGACTTAAACAAAACGAAAAGAACATATTTCTCCTGTATAAGCTTCTCAGCACTGGCTAGCCCCGCTTTACATAAACAGGGACCCTGTAGAAAGAGTGCAGTCTTTCAAATTCTTAGGGATGCACATCTCCGATGAACACTCCTGGACTGCTAACACCACGGCGTTGGTGAAGAAGGCCTAGCAGCGTCTCCACTTCCTGAGAGTGCTCCTCAGGAAAAACAACCTGGAGGAGAAGCTGCTTGTCACCTTTTACCGAGCTACCGTCGAGAGCATACTGACATATTGCATTTCGGCGTGGTATGCTGGTTGCACAGCAGCGGACAAGAGAGCTATGCAGATTGCGATTAACACAGCCCAAAGGATTACTGGCTGCTCTCTGCCCAGTCTGGAGCACATCGCCAGCTCCCGCTTTCTTAGCAGAGCAGCCAACATTATGAAGGACAATTCACATCCCGGCCATCCACTGTTGATCGGGGATGGAACGGTGCTACAGGTCACGTAAATTACGAATAAACAGACTGAGGGATAGCTTCTTTACCAATAAGAACCACACATAAGTGCCATCCAAAAACCTTACACTGTACCATCATGCCTTTATCTGTATCTGTTACATACTATGTGCAATATCATTTAGTGCTAACTATTAATATCAAAATGTAACCACTCATCTTCATTCTCCTCTTTTTCCATGTATATAATTATCTATTCTGATGTTTTAATATTTTTATACACCTTTTAATCATTTTAAGTGTCCTTAAATGTTTCATATTGCTGTTTTTAATTGTAATTATATTGTCTTGTATGCACCAAAGGAGTGAAACTCTAATTTCATGTATGCATTACAATGATAATAAAGGCTATGCTATTCTATTCCATTATGCTGCATATATTTATAACAGAACTTACAGCTATAATTTTTATTATATTGTATTTTATTTTAATGATTTCATTTCCATTATTCTGTTTCATTTACAGCTATTATTTTTATTATATTGTATTTTATTTTAATGATTTCATGTCCAGTATTCTATTCTGTTTATATTGAATTTTATTTTACATTTGACTTTATATTTATGTTACACCTTTGTATGTTACACCTGCACTATTTCTTTGTGCTACTTTTTGGTTTATTTCAGGTCTCTTTACTTGTGTTTCTCTTTTACTTTTTCTTTTTATATTGCATTGCTGTAGGAGCCTGAGACTCAAAAATGTCATTGCCAACGACTACTGCTGTTATTGTTGTGCACATGACAAATAAATCATCTTGTATCGCAATGTAAATATTAGGCAGTTTGACAGTCTATCACAGCCCAGAACCAGTGTTTAATAGAATAGAAATACTTTATTGATCCCAAGCTGGGAAATTGCAGTGTAACAGACGCATTACACACAGACACATCAAAGCAGTAATCTAAAAATACAATATAGTAGATACAAAAAAAATGTCAATGTATAAATAAGCGGCCAAGTTGTAGTGCAAAGGTAAACATATAATAGTATAACGTGCAGTTGACAGATTATGGGAAAAACATAAGGTGCTTCCGATTGTATTATTCTGTAAAGTTTAACTGTTGTTGTACAGTGTGATGGCATGTGGCAGGAAAAATGTCCTGTATCTGTCCCTTTGACAGCGGAGCGGGGGCAGTCTGTGTGATGTGTGATGATTTTATTAGTCTGTTGGTGTCACTGGCGCTGATGCTGCTGCCCCAACACACAGCAGCAAAGAAAATGAAGGTGGCAACAACCAACTGTAAGAAGATCGCCAACATCTTGCTGCACACGTTGAAGGATCTCAGCTTCCTCAGGAAATAGCTCATACCCTTCTTGTACACAGCCTCGTTGTTGGATTTCCAGCCCAGTCTGTCGATCACCACTCCAAAGTATTTGTAGTCCTCCACCTCCTCCACCACCTCCCCCCTGGTCAGTAGTGGCTGTGAAGGCATCCTCTTCTTCCTGCCGAAGTCGATCACCATCTCTCTGGTCTTGTTGACGATCAGCATCTGTTCAGACCACTCTACAAAGTTGTCTACCAGTGTCCTATACTGACCCTCATCCTTGGCCTCCAGCTTTCTCCTGTAGTTGTCCTTGCACGTCCTCAGCATCTCTGGGAGTTCGTGCTGCACTCTCCTCTGCTCCTCTCTGTCTCCTGACCTGAAAGCCCTCTTCTTCTTGTTCAGGAGTGCCTTCAGGTCACTGGTAATCCAGGGCTTGTTATTGGAGAAGCAGTGAACGGTCCGGGATGGCATGGTGGTGTCCTCGCAGAATCTTATATATTCCGTAATGCTGGTAAAATTGGTACCAGTTTCTTTCTTTTTTTTAAATTTTCGACTTGGACTTGGTGCATGATACAAAGGGAAGTGAAAGTTGCTGTGCATAGGTGCCCACTTCGGTTAACCAATGTAGATGTAGATATTAGGGCCTGATGAATGCTCTCACAATCAGCAGTCCACATGGCTACTTAATATTCATAATCATGTTAAATAAATGTAACAACAAATAGCAGGTTAAGTTCACACCTGGACATTATTTGTACATCACAGCTGATGCATATGGACATGACTGT
This sequence comes from Echiichthys vipera, assembly GCF_963691815.1. Lineage (NCBI taxonomy): Eukaryota > Metazoa > Chordata > Actinopteri > Perciformes > Trachinidae > Echiichthys > Echiichthys vipera. The sequence goes on from NC_139837.1 coordinate 29,897,308, forward strand.
TACACAGGAGGTCTGTGTTTTTTAACTGTAGCAGACTGCTGTTGTTTTCAGGTGATTTAAGAAGATAAACACCAGCTCTATAACCCGGCGCCTAAAATTACGCATGGTGCCAAGAGTCAAAAACATTAGTGCCGTTAAAGCCCCTGAACACCCACACAGGTGTTTTTAGTTATTCTGGCTGATTAGAACTCTGCCTGGGTTGAAGGTGGACGGGGCTTTGACGGGTCATAAATGTCCGTCTACCAGTAAGAAAAATAAAGGTGTACTTTGTCTCAGGTGAAATAAAGCTAACAGGAGACTCAGGAAGATCTCAGTCAATCACAGTCGACACACCCACACAGCCCTGAGAAGAGGTCTAATCAACTAGTTAACTGAAAACACCTGTGTGAGCCTAGAGATACAGCTAGAAGACAATTACAGACCAATAATGAAATGAAAATCCAGGCACCTCGCAAAGTACCACTAGCTCTAAGAGAAAAACTTAAGACTGAGCTTCAGCGGCGAGAAGAGCTAGATATCATAGAAAGAGTTGAAGAGCCCACAGAATGGGTCCACTCATTAGTAATTGTAACAAAACAAGAAACAAGATAAATTGAGGTTATGTATAGACCCAAAAGAACAGATATTTGAAAAGAGAACACTTCCTACCAGGGGGGAAAGTTTTGCAGACTAAGCAGGTGCCAAATATTTCTCCAATTTAGATGCCTCCTCTGACTTTTGAGAACTGTGTCTAGACAAGGAGAGCTCTAGAATTTGCACCTTCAACACTCCTTTTGGGCGTTACTCTTTTAAGAGACTGCCTTTTGGCTAAACATCCACCCCAGAAGTCTTTCACAGAACCATACACCAGATCTTCGAGAGAGTGCCAGGCACGAAGGTTTACATCGATGACATCTTGATCAGTGGATGTACTATAGAAGAGCATGATTCCAGGCTAGCTCAAGCTTTAGAAGATGCTCGGTCACATTGAAACTCAATGCAAAAAAAATGTGAGTTCAGAAAAACCTACTTAGGTGAAGTGCTGACAGCAGGTGTCCAAATAAGTGAGAGCAGAGTGAAAGCCATCAAGAACATGTCACCATCTACAGACAAAGAGGGTGTATGTATTATGTAGGTAAAATTGTGCCTAATCTAACAGCACACACTGCTCAGATGAGGAGCTTGCTATGCAAAACCACTGAATGGTGTTGAAACAATATCACCAAAAGAAGTTTAACTCAAATAGCTAATCACTGCCCTGTCCTCATGTATTATAACAAAAAACGTAAAACTAAAATCTCAGCTGATGCATATAAATCAGGCATTAAATCAGGTCTTTCTACAAGAGTATGGCAACCGATGGAGACCAGTAGCATACACATCCAGAGCTCTTTCTGCGGAAGAATGTAACTATGCTGCGATTGAAGCTAGCTCTGTTTACGCGTGTGAGAAGTTCCATGTCTTTATATACGGTAAAACAGTGTGGGCAGAGACTGATCATAAACCCCCAGTCACTATTGTGAAGAAAGGCTTAGCAAATACACCACCCAGGGTACAAAGACTATTTCTGAACATGCAGAAATGTGACCTAAAGCTAGTGTTCAGCCCAGGCAAAGAACTGCTTGTGGCAGACACATTATCCCAGGCATATGACAGTACCCAACCAAATACCACATATGAACAAAGAGAAACTGTGCATGTAAATCTAGTCAGAAAGAGCTGCCCAGTGTCAGATGAAATGTGGAACAAAATGGCCCAAGCCTCTGCTAATGATGAGGTCGTACAAACAACTATTAGAGGCATAAAATATCATTGGTCAGTAAATTAATTCTCAGCACCATATGGCAATTTTATTATTATTATAACCTTTATTTTTTCTCAAGAGACATTGATCTTATCCTCATTTTCAAAGACGTTCAGTGTTTAAGGCAATTAAAATATTGACAGCGGTTACAGTCATTTGAAAGTGATTACATGACAATATACATATAACAAGAAACAAGAAAGACTGTCATCTGAAACAGTTACAATTAGAAACACGGCTCATGGATAAACTCTGTGAGTGAAGGGAGCACGTTCAATCTCAGGATGCGCTGTAGCACATTCCAAGAGCTAGGGCCATCATAACAAAAAGCAGTCTCGCCAATGCTCGTATAGCCCTGAGGAACTTTGAGTAGCAGTAATTCAGCTTAACGGGTCATGTAAGTTCTATTCTAACATATTTGTTACATACAGTGGTAGCGCCTTATAAATATATAAAAACCAGTGCTTCTTGCCCCGTTCTTCAAGTGAGGGCCAACTTTTCCATACAGAATACAGTGGTGAGTATCATATTTATCACCAGTGATAAATCTTAGAGCTGAATGATCGACTGAATCTAGACGTTTCAGGGTGGGTGCAGCAGCATGTCTATGGATGATATCACCATAATCCATGAAAGACATAAACACTGCTTCAATTATTACTTTTCTGGAGAGCACTGGAAAGCAAGATTTGTTTCTGTACAGAAAGACAATTTTTGGTCTCACCTTTAAGATGAGTTCACTAATATGATATTTGGATGAGAAATACTCATCTAGCCAGATGCCAAGATATTTGTACTCCCTGACTCTTTCGATTTCTGAGACAGTTTTGGTGTAAAGATGCACACTATTGTGATCAGAATTTCTGACTCGGGTAAACAACATGTATTTTGTCTTATTTGCATTAAGCAGTAGTTTATGTTTGATTAATGATCCCTGAAAATAATTAAAAGCAGTTTGCAAGTTGTTGATGGCTGTCTGAACAGAATCCGATATACAATATAAAACTGTGTTGTCCGCATAAAAATGGGCAATACAGTCATTTAAAGAAGGAATAGAAAATCTGATTTTGCATGGCCAAGCTTAACATATTACGCCTGTCCGTCAAGTAGCTCCGAATCCATGCAGATGCATTAACATCCAACCCCATTGCATCTAATTTTCTCAAGAACAAATAACGATTGACTATATCAAATGCTTTTGACAGATCTTTAAAAAGTGCAGCACAATGATACCTCCTGTCTAATTGCTGAAATTGTGCTATGGTTGGCCCTGAAACCAGACTGATAAGGATTTAAAAGTGAGTAGTCTGAGATAAAAAGCTTAAGTTGAGTGCTGACAAGGATTCCATCTTTTTTGCCAGACAGGGTTATTTGGAAATAGGGTGATAGTTATTCAAGTTATCTCTATCTCCACCTTTATGTAAGGGGACCACATGCAGATTTCCATTGAATCTGAATTTTTCCGCTTGAGATGGATATATTTAAAATGTTTGTTAGTTGCTTGGTGATGTTTGGTGCTGCAAGTTTTAAGAAAAAGGAATCCAGATTGTTCTCACCAGTAGAGCACTTGGGATTTATGGCCTGTAATGCCTCAAACACCTCACTGCATGTGAATGGGGAGACTTAAGAATTTCAGCAGTACAGCTGCCTGAATCAGAATTAACGAGGTGGAGCTCCGGATACTCCTTTTCAAATAAAGTTGCAGTTTCTGCAAAATGTTTGTTTAAGACATGGCATATTTCGGAATCATTTAGTGCGACCGGTTACCCATTTCATTGTTTAATAGGGGGATTTTAGATATCTTATTTTTATTTGTATCCATATTTACTGCTTTCAAGAACATTGTTTGAGGAGGAGCTAGTGTTGCGATTCAGGTAATAATTAGATTTTGATCTTCTCAGGGCCGAAATACATTTATTCCTAAAATGTCTGAAGTGTAACCGGCTGCTGGTTTTTCAAGGAGGGGAAGCTCATTTTTCCGGCCTACATCATAAATGTGTTTATTTATGTATATGAAAATTCTACCCTTTGTTCCTTTTCAAGAAAATGATCTGTGACTTTGTCGTACCAACTAGGAGTCTGGAGCTGCAGCACCAGGCTACTGTGAAGTGTGACCGCCTGTGAGTGTGAGTGATCGTGATGGAGGGAGGAGCTCCGCAGCTGCTGCTGCTCATTTGGGTAAGAAACCGCAGAGTGACAAAATAAAGTCGCCAAACACAACGCTAGTCGTTTTTAACAAAGACAAAGTCGCTGGGGATCGGTAAAGTCTCTAGATCAGTTCAGAACAATGGAATGAAAAACTTTAAAAATGGATGTTTATTCTTCAAGATCGCTTATTCACTCATCTAACTGTCAATCAAAAAAGGATTCCGCCTCAGACAGCTCATCCAATCATCATGCAGAAGCCGAGTGTCCAGGCCAGCCCACTGTCCCATAGCCCCCCGGGGACGCTGAGCGTTCGATGGGCATTTATCCAATGACCGTCTAGTTTCGCTGCAGTGGAACAACCCGCTCTATGCTTCACCATTAAGGTCAGTAGAAGCTGAGCGTCTGACTGTGGAAAGTGCTGTGGCGCTGTGGGGATGAATGAGAAGGAAGTTGCGCCGGTTACCTGTGATAAGTAGCTGATTCTGAACAAAAGATGAAGGCTTTCTGGCGCGTATTTAGTCGATAAAATGTACACACAGCAGTACATATTTCACCACTTTGTTTTTGTTTTTTTGGGTGACATTTTAGGGGAAGCTGAGCTTCCCTTGCAGTCTTAGAGCAATCACCACTGTTTTGAAGGATCACCTGAACGCCTTGCTCGGGACCAGGCTTTATTTATCTCACAGAGTAAGGCTGATAGCTCTTTGTTAAACCAGGGTGCAATACTTTATTTAATTCTAAACCGCTTAAGAGGTGAAGAGCAACCTGAACATCACTGTTGTTCTCTGCACAATTGGCCAAAACAGATGCTACATCTTCACAGAAAAGTTGTTCATTAAAAGTCTTAATATTCCTCTTTGTGACTATGTGAGATCCCATCTTTTCTATTTTTGCACTCCTCACACATGCTATGGGGCAATGATCACTGCTACCCAACCCAAAAACTCCTGTACCAACTATCTTATCAACTCTATTACTCTCTACTCTAACTCTTTAGAGTTTTGATTGGTATCTATTGGGTCTTGTAGGTTCAGTGATAGATTGAGTTAAATTAAAATTGAGGAATAAATCTCTTATACAATCGGAGGTGCCACTCAGCCAGTTTAGATTAAAATCACCCACAACAATCATTTCCAAATTTACATACTTTGAGAAAGGTTCTTCCAATGTATCTAAGGAATTAACACTGGCAGATGGAGGTCTGTAAATACCAATCACCACCGAAGATAAAGATCCCAGATGAACCTGTAGGGAAATAAACACAAAACAGCTAGATCTGGAAATAAAGTCCAGGATAGACACATTTAAATCAGCCTTAACATAGACTGCTACTCCACCTCCTTTTCTGGCTCTATCAGCTCTGAAGAAGCTGTATCCACCCAAATACACATCACAATCAGTAATACTTTTATGCAGCCACGATTCATTCAAAACCAAAATATCTGGATCAGCTTTAACATAGTCCAGATTCTTCAGCAGGCTTCTGATATTCAGGTAAAGTAAGACCCTTCCTGCTCTTGAATGTCTCAGGGCCAAGTGGTGGTTTTAAGCCAATAGAGGGCCCAACAATACCAGGCTTCAAGGTGATCGGGATTAAGTTTGCAGAGATAACTGCGGGGAAACATATAGAATCTTCATGTGAACACCTTCCCCTCTTCGATCTTTCCCTAATTAAAGCCTGGATATTATTTTTTTTGTTTGATGATGACCAGCAGGAGGGGTAAGAAATGAATCCCCCTCTGGAACCATCTCCTCATCTCATCTCATCTTCATCCGCTTATCCGGGGTCGGGTCGCGGGGGCAGCAGCTTTAGCAGGGGACCCCAAACTTCCCTTTCCCGGGCCACATTAACCAGCTCTAACTGGGGGATCCCGAGGCGTTCCCAGGCCAGTGTGGAGATATAATCTCTCCACCTAGGCCTGGGTCTTCCCCGAGGCCTCCTCCCAGCCGGACGTGCCTGGAACACCTCCCTAGGGAGGTGCCCAGGGGGCATCCTTACTAGATGCCCGAACCACCTCAACTGGCTCCTTTCAACGCAAAGGAGCAGCGGCTCTACTCCGAGTTCCTCACGGATGGCTTAACTTCTCAACCTATCTCTAAGGGAGACTCCAGTCACCCTCCTGAGAAAACCCATTTCAGCCGCTTGTACCCGCGACCTTGTTCTTTCGGTCATGACCCAGCTTTCATGACCATAGGTGAGGGTAGGAACGAAGATTGACCGGTAGATCGAGAGCTTTGCCTTCCGGCTCAGCTCTCTTTTCGTCACAACGGTGCGGTAGAGCAACTGCAATACCGCCCCCGCTGCTCCGATTCTCCGGCCAAATAGGGTAATAGGGTATCACAGAGGAATTATCAGTTATAGCCGAGAAGTGCTAAGACAGGATATGTTACAAGTTATTCACGAAGGACATTTGGGAATGGAAAAGTGTAAAAGATGAGCAAAAGCAGTATTATACTGGCCCAAGATGGACAGTGCAATAGAAGACATGGTCAGAACATGTGAAACCTGTCTAACATACAGAACTAAACAGCACAAAGAGCAAATGTGGGTTGAGGAAAAGGAAAAGGTGGCACCTTGGAATAAAGTGTGAATAGATCTCTTTACTCTGTACGGCAAGAACAATGTTTAACTAATGGACTATTATTCTTACCATTCAGAGATAGCAGTACTGAAGGGAAACCCCTGCCAATACTGTGATGACCCATGTCAAGTCTTTCTTCGCACGTCATGGAATACCCAGCACAGTACTAGCAGACAATGGACTTCAGTTTAGCTGTCAGGCTTTCAAAGACTTTTCTAAGATGTACAGAGCCTTCACAGGCTTATTTGAACATATTACATCTAGTCCAATAACCCACAGTCCAACGGGTTGGCCGAGAATGGATTCAAAATAGTGAAACTGCTGTTTAAGAAAGCATTACATCTGAACTCAGATCCTGAATTAGCTCTGTTAAACTACAGAGATAAGTGCGTACCCAATGCGTACATGTACTGATGAAGCCTCTTGTATGAGAGGTGAAACGTCTTCCTAGTCAAATAACCAAGTCCAGTTGCTTTTGACTGAAATTTCTTTGGGGATACAGAGATACTGAAAAATGGGAAGTCACCTACAGAGCTGTTATTCTATGCTATATACTATTCATGCGACAGTTAGAACCAGCAGAGCCACAGGAGGGTGAGGATACTCCTCTTGAAAACACTGTTAGATCTCAGACTACACTAAGGGCCTACTCACACTGTCCTTCTGGCCGTGGCCAAAACCGTTTTTTCAGCTAAAGCCTAGTACCTTTAAGCAGTGTGAGTGCACCCGCTCCACGCACAACTGCGGCCAGCGGGCCGTCGACGGCCCGCTTGAAACAGGTGGGCTTTTGCGGAGCCGTTTGCACATGTACGAGCACGAGCGTGCGCACGTGTGCGAGCACGAGCACGAGCCCTGCGGCAGTAGCGTTATGTCGACCTGTTCGGACATGTAAATAGAAGGACGGAACATGCGCGGACATTTAACAACAACAACAATGGCGGTGAAAGGTTCATGTTGGTGTGATGCGGAGGTGGAGTGTCTACTGCAGATTTGGTCGGATGAAAATATTCAAAAACAGTCGACAAGACGCACAAAAACTCTGAGGTCTGTGGAAAGATTTGTAATCAAAGCCACACACACGCGATCAATGCGTGTGACGTGTTACGGCGTGATGGCGTATGGACAGCAAGAAGCATTGGCCGACCCTGGCAGTGTGAGTACAAGCGGGGCTGGGGCGCGGGGGGGAGAGGGAGGGGGGACAAGTACCCTAAAGCCCGGGTCGCGGTCTGGAAGGACAGTGTGAGTACGCTCTAAGAGCAGAGCCAACACCACTCCAAACTTATGGACCAAGTGAGATAAGGGAGTCTGGTAGAACTACACCATTACACACCACTGAACTCAGTGAGTTAAGACAGTCTAGTAGAACTATTAAAGTCCCACAGAGATTGATAGAACAAATGTAAATATGTTTAAACAATGTAGAAATGCAACTGTTGTCACACGTGCAGATGTTCCTTGTAAATATGTTTAAAAAAAAGATCTGTCATTGTGTCATGTGACTAGAGTTGTTTGAGTCAAGCCTGGCACAGCGCATGCGCATGACTAGGCACACACAGAGCGGGAGACCATGACCAGTTGTTCTGAGTTTGGAAGCTAAAAAAAAGCTAAATGTTAAATAAAGTACTGTGAGCCGTCTCGTCCTATCATCAAGAAATAACACATAAGTGACTTGACCAGCAGATTTCTGTAAGACCTGATTGGCTGTTGAAACAGGGGCGTGTGTTGCGTTCTAAATCCAGCTAATCCAGTCTAATTGCAGGAGACTGTTTCAGTCCACGCGAGACGGGTCAGTTTACACCGCGGTAACTTTCACCTGCAACGTTCTAAAACATGTTTGTCTCGCTATGTATCTTTGGTCTGAACTGTGTTTAACGTTACAATGTAGCATGAACTCAAACCTTAACAGCACTAATGTTTTTGACACGCAGTTAATGCGGGTAGTTAAGTGAGCCGCTGGCTGCTCCATGCATAAGTCTATGCGTGCGGACATGTTTATCTTCTTAAATCACCTGCAAAACACAGCAGTCTGTTACAGTAACCTCCTGTGTAATATCCATGTCCAGACGCATCAGCTGTGATGGACAAATAATGTCCAGGTGTGAACTTAAATTGCTATTTGTTGTTATATTTATTTTATATATTGCATTTCTTGCATCCAGGTGCATCATATAAACATTAGGTAGGTTTACACTGCCGACACCATGATCACTTCAAAAACTGCAGTTAGACCAGTGGCCACTAGTGACAGTTTGCATAATAGAGCAGTTTCTCATTGACCCCCATGTTAATCAGGCCATTTAAACAGCATAATTAAACCTATTTTTAAGACCTGGTACAAAAACACAATCTAATCAGTATGTTTAGGTCATATCTCCATGACAACACTGAGGGGGTTTAATTTTTTTTTTTTTACCAGGCTAGTTTTTATTTTATTGGAGGCTAAAGTTTATGATTAATTAGGGGTGCAGCCTCTTGAGTGACAACTAGTTGTGAGGATTAGCATGCTAACTCCTTCATCACAACCTGGACTACTGTCATTCGTGTGGTGGTGTTACCATAACTGCCAAAAGGGTTTGCTCTTAGATTAACTGTACAAAGAGATGGTTTAGGAACACAACATGTTCAACAACATGCTTTGTCATGCTAATTAAATAGCCGCACTTGCACCATGACTTGCAACACAGCCTGTATCAATGGCACATACATTAGATGCCAATCTGGAGTACCGAGAGGATTCAGGGCATGAGGGTCGGTGTTTTACTATCTATGACTGTGTTGAATATCAGTTTAAATCATTGATCATAAATGCTGCCTGCTCTTGACTCGCGGAGCCGGTGTGTTTTCCACTAGACTGACACAGGAGTGCCTGCATTCAACTCTACTAGAGACTGGCCTTTCGTGTCAGTCTTTACCCTCTAAAAAATCCCATTCCTGTTACAGAATAAAAATAACTCCTGTTCCCGAAAAAAAACTGTGTTCTATTAGCCTTGCTCCCGGACGGTGGTGCCAGATGGACGTAACGCCCTCCACCCAACATATCATCAATGCCTTTTTTTGGTAAGAGGAAATGAGGAGGAGTCAAAGTCTGACAAGATGGCGGCTCCCAGAGGCGAATATGATTGGATCAAGTTGAGAGAATGGACCTCGGTGTAGATGCTTCATCCATTTTTTATACAGTTCAAAAACAGCCCAATTAAGCCTGAACATTTATCTCCTATTTTGTAGATATTAACTCCTACATATGAGTTAATATCTCATACATGGAGATAAATTTAGGTTTTTCTCAACATTTACCCCCCATCAAATATTTTTTGCACCATGCCTTTCAGGGCTTCCTTAGTTTTTATTACAGAGCAGCACAGCAGCAACAACACCTAAACATTAAGATACATAAAGAGATAAAAATAAAAATTACCAACAACAGTTGACTGTGAATATAACAGTTTTCATACCGATATAGTTATCATCAAGTATTCATTTAGTAGCAAAGTAACAAACACATAATAAATAAAATGAAAACAAATAAATAAAATTTGAATGAAAAAAAAGATGGTTTAGTTCGGCAGTATGACCTTCAGTGAGTTGAAATATGTTACTAAGGGTTGCAATTTCCCGAATAATTTGTCAGTTACCCATAACCACATTTTGCGCATTTTGCGACAGTCGAATCAGGCTCCTCGGATCGAATCATTGGATAGACGATGATTTGAGGTCAACCCCAGATTGCGGTAAACATCCAGGGGAACACCACGATCGCCATTGCAGAAACTGGACTGATCCTACAGATATAATATATAATATAATGGAAATAACTATGACCTCTGGATGGCAGCAACGTGCCTTTAGGCATCTAGTCTGACGTTAATCCAGAAGAAGAAGAGGAAGAAGAAGAAGAAGAAAGTGTCAGTGCAGAGTGAAACCTGTCCCATGAGTGTATCCTGGTTTGATCTAGAGGAGAGCCGGGGAGGCAGGTCAGCACCCTCTACAGCTAAGGAGGTTAAATCACTGACGGCCTGATCTCACTGCAGCACACTGGCTCTTTTAAGATCCACACACTTCAACTGAGAGCTCATTTCTGTTCTTTTAAGCACTAGCATCACCATTCAGCACAACAGCAAAATATCGTCTGCTATCTAACTGCCTCAACGCACCAAAAGAACAAAGAACATTTAAACAGGTAACAGGTGTCCCATCCTGTGCATACCTTTCAGGTCCAGGTTCTTGGCCCCGTTGATACTCTGACTTGTGGCTGTAGCGTCTACTTTCAGTGTGTGGGTGTTGCTGTTGTCTCGGGTGATGGCGACATTGTGCCACTGGTTGTCATTCAGTGCTCTGTCACTTTTGCCCTTAATGAGGTTGGGTCCATTTCCCAGGTCAAAAACATAGTGAATGTATCTGCAAGAGAAATGTTAATGAGAGTTACAGATTGCTTATGACATTTTCAGCTTTTTACCTTTAAAGATTTTCTTTGACATGTTCAGAAACAGGAAGCCATGATTAAGTAACTGCAGACATAAGGATTATAAGTCTTTGATGGCTTTATAGCAATTTGTGATTTCTTGTCGGTGGAGAAAATCACCAGCTTTAGTAACAGGTATGCAGTTCATACTTAGTGTATTTCCTAGATACGGAAGCCCTAAAAGGTCATAGATTACATACATTTTATTTCCTCTGTTATACCTTGACAAGATAATACCTCCGTTTTCCTGTGATAACAAGATCATTTTCCTCCGTTTTCTCATGATAATGAAATGATTCATTTGAGATCGGGAGAATCAGTGTAGCAATGTCAGAGGAGCAGTAGAATCAGCATCTCTTCACATTACATTAGTGTGCATCGTCTAAGAAGATGTAAGTAAGGCTTCAGCTTTATCAGAAGCCGATGTCCTCATTAACTACAGTTAATGTTCAATCGCGCCAGACGCTCCATTTGCACCGTCTCCGCCTGAATTGCGTGTCACCGCACCATTTACATTGATTTTCAATATAGAGTTGTCACTCAATTCACATCTATCGCGTTTGGTGTGAACGCCCCATTATACTGGTCATTATGATTGCAATGTGCCTAAAAACATCTGAGAAACTCAAAATGACATAAGCCTGTATTATCTGACCTTTTTGGCCACTTGGAGGCAGCAAAACAATCCCCTTTCAAGTCCATATGGCCAACATGTTAGTAAACAATTGCACATCCAGAAGTTACAGAGCAAATTCATTTGGAGTGATGTATGTGTGCCCCTGATGACTGTACGTCAATTGAGCTCTGTTTTCTGTTGCTGTGTATGTCTGTTGCTTGATGCTGACAAAGTAGCATACACTGGAGCTTTTTTGAGTGAAAATGGCTGCCTGCCATGGCAGACATGATGCTATGAGAGTGATGAGTTAAGCAAAACTACAGTATAAAACAAGTTGAAACTCACAATAAAGAGGGAAGCTGCCGATTCAGCAGATAATTCTTTGTAGGCACATCACTATGATAACCAAGTCATCAGATAGTTTTGCAACTGATTGGGAAAAAGCTTTTAAAAGGGGTCATCCCTATGTTACCCTGCCACATAAGCCTCTGCCATTGCAGATTTAATTCAGTATTTTGTTAGGTTTTAGCGTGAAACGTTAGCGTGCCCAGGGGGCACGGGCACAAGTGTCATTAAAACACTTTAAAAACCTCCAGAAAAAGACCTGAGTCGGTTGTTAAAAGCTTAAAATGATGGTTAAAATGTCAATTTATATTTAAAAAGAGATTCAGGATATCACTGTACAGGACAGTCAGTGGGAGATGATTTACTTATTAAAGTACCTTCCCCCCTGCACATTTGCTCCCTTTGTATGTCAGACATCATGAGGTGCCTTTCTTAGACTTAGACTTCTCTTTATTGATACCTTTGGGATGACTCCTGCAAAGACATTGAATTTCCAGCAGCTTACAAAAACATGAGGAGGTAAATAAAAAAACAGTATAGAATAACCAATCAACTCTTAGCTAAACAGATACAGAAAGTATATATACAGTAAACAAAACTCTTAGTCAAATATATATGAGGTAGACTTAAGAATACAGGTAAAAACAGAATTTACGGAAAATTTAATTTGATAAGTTAAATGTAGAGGAAATGAATAAGATAAAATATGTGACTGTATATGACAGAAATGAGCAGTAAGATTAAAGTATTGCACTTAAGTGGTGGATAAAGTTATTGCACAAAGAAAAGAAGGTTAGTGTCCCGGTATGTAAGAGTAGATTAATAATTGCACAGTGAGTTGCTCCCACTCCTTCCCTTCTGTCCTCTTTATTTCCTCCTCCCCCTGAGTGAGGAGTTGTAGAGGATGATGGCCTGAGGCCTGAAGGACGAAGGAGTTCTTGAGCCTGTTGGTCCTACACTTGGGCAGGAGCAGCCTCCCACTGAACAGGCTCCTCTGGTTGCTGATGACGCTGTGCAGGGGGTGCCTGGCATTGTCCATAATGTCCAGCAGTTTGTACAGTGTCCTCCTCTCTGCCACCTTCACCAGCGAGCTGCTGCAGATGTTGAAGGACCGCAGTCTCCACAGGAAGTACGACCTGCTTTGTGTTTTCCTGTACAGGTGGCTGGTGTGTGTTGTCCAGTCCAGTTTCTTGTTCAGCCACAGCCTGAGGTATTTGAAAGCGTCCACAGCCTCCACCTCAGCTCCCTCTAGCAGGACTGGTCGCGTTCTTGGTCTGGACCTCCCAAAATCGATGATCAGCTCCTTCGTCTTGGAAGTGTTTAGCTGTAGGTGGTTAGTGTGGCACCAAAGAGCAAAGTCCCCCACCAGACTCCGATACTCCTCCTCTCTGTCACCCCTGATACATCCCACGATGGCTGTGTCATCAGCATACTTCTGTATGCTCCAAGTTGTAGCAGAAGTCCGAGGTGTACAGGTGAAGAGAAGAGGGGCCAGCACTGTGCCCTGAGGGGCTCTAGTGTTACTGACCACAGTGTCAGACGTGGTGTCCTTCAGCCTGACGTACTGTGGCCTGTCAGTGAGGTAGTCTCTGACCCAGTCCACCGGACCAGACTCCCATCCTGTTCAGTTTGTCCTGAAGTATAGGGGGCTGGATGGTATTAAAGGCACTGGAGAAGACCAAGAAGAGAATCCTCGCTGTGCCACTTCCCTTGTCCAGATGGGAGTGGACTCGGTGCAGCATGTAGAGGATGGCATCCTCCACATCAACATCTGGCTGGTACGCAAACTGCGAGCGGTCCTGGGTGTGTTGTACCTGGGGTCTGAGGAGGCTGAGGAAGAGCCGCTCCATTGTCTTCATCAGGTGTGAAGTGAGTGCCACAGGTCTGAAGTCATTCAGCTCGCTGGGCCTGTTCTTCTTGGAAACCGGAACAATGCAGGATGTCTTCTAGAGGGTAGGCACTTTCCCTAGCTGCAGGCTAAGGTTGAAGATCTGTTGTAGTGGTTCCGCCAGTTCTGCAGCGCAGGTCTTCGGTAGTCTCGGACACACTTTGTCCGGGCCTGCTGCTTTTCTGGGCCGTAGCTTTCTCAGCTGCCCCCTGACCTGGTCTGTGGTGATGTGAGGCGGGTATTGTGTTGAGGTGGAGGAGGAGGGGGTTGTTGTGGTGTCAGTGGGGAGCTGTGTAGAGGGAAGAAGGAGAGATGGCTGCAGTGAGTGTGGGGGTGAGGGAGGACAAGGGCTGGTTAAACCTGTTGAAGAAGTCATTCAGCTCGTTCGCCCTCTCCATTGTCCCCCTGTAGCTCTTGTCTTTATGTTGTGACCTGTGATGGTCCTCACACCTTCCCAGTCCTCCCTCATGTTGTTCTCCCTCAGCTTCTGCTCCACCCTTCTCCTATAGCTGTCCTCACACAGTGTTTAACCTCCTGCTGTAGGTGTGGCTGAAGGTGAACCAGGTTGTGATCAGACTTCCCCAGTGGGGGGAGGGGAGTCGCTCTGTATGCATCCCTTACATTAGCATACAGGAGATCAATTGCCCTGTTGTTTCTGGTGGGACAGTCTACAACCTGGTGAAAAACAGATTCCAGAGTTGCTTGATTAAAGTCCCCAGAGATGATGAGTCCCCCACCTTTGCTTTTTTCCGCTCGCTTTTGTGTCTCTGTCGGCTCTCACGGCAGTGAATCCCGGCAGGTCCACGTTACTTGGTTCAGCCATGTCCCCGTAAAGATGAACAATGGTAGATCCGCTGGTTGTTCAGCACAAATTCACATTCCCAATGATTACGGAGGGAATCGATTGCTTGTAGCGCCTTCCATTCTCCGCTTGCTCGACCTTTAGCCTCGCCCCGGCCTTGCAGCCCCTGGGTCTCCTCCTCAGCTCCGCCGGGACGGGGTGTCGTATCCTCGCTCGTCCCTTTGTGCGTAGAACCAGCAGTTCCTCTCTTAATTGAGAAAACTGGCTCAAGTTTGCATTTTAAACTTAGTAATAGCCATATGATATATATAAAACACACAATCTCTTCACAAGAAGAATAAAAAAGAAGAAAGAAAGAGGTTAAAATAGGGTAAAAGAGCTAAAAAAAAAAAAACGGAGAGCTCCTGGAGAGGCAGCCGTCTCCTACAGCGCCAGACGCTAACTTCTATCATCACATTTAAATATTAAAAATAAGTTAAATAAATAGAATAAATAAAATGTTAAATAGTTTATTAAAACTGTGTGCCTGTGCAGTATGTACCCAGGAAAAAAGTTGAGAAAAAAGTGCTTTAAAAGTGCTATAGTGTTTGTGCATGCATTTAATAATGTCAAACAATAAAATCACAACCTAAATTAAAAGAATCTCTAAGAATAAAAGCAACACACACTGTTAGTAAAATATAAATAAATGTAAATAAAAACGGGGTAAAATATCACTTTTATTATTTCATATTCACATAGGCAGCAGTTTATTATAGTTATGTAAAATGTATAAAAACTAAGTTGAAATAAAAGATTAAGAATATAATATATATATATATATATATATATATATATATATATATATATATATATATATATATATATAAAGAAGAGATTGTGAGATAAAAAGGAACGTCCCTCAGATGTCTGTATTGATAGATACCATCAAACAAACTGATATGAACGCTGAAAAAACTGTTAGCCATCATAGACAATGATCAGCACCCTCTCCATCACACAGTCGTCAGACAGAGGAGCACCTTCTCACACAGACTGCTCCAGCTCTGCTGTCGAAGGACAGATACAGGAAATCTTTCCTGCCACATGCCACCACACTGTAGAATATCAGTTAAACATTTCAGAACAATACAATCAGAAGCAACTTATGTTTTTCTCATAATCTGTCCACTGCACCTTATATTGTTATATGTTTACATTTGCACTACAATTAGACCGCTTATTTATACATTTTATTTTTTAAGGTTTCTTTCATATAGTATTTTTATATTACTGTTTTGATGTGTCTGTGTGTAATGCTGCTGTTGCACTGCAATTTCCAAGCTTGGGATCGATAAAGTATTTCTATTCTAATTTATTCTGTAAGGTGTAAAATCCTTTGTTTGTGTTTGTTTGGAGAGCCCCCTCTGCAGGTAGAAATAAATAACTGAGAGAATAAATAAACTAAATTAAAATGCAACACTCCGGATCCTCTGGCAATAAAACATGCTGCATGCTATGCATGGATTAAAAACACGCCAAGGTTAAAAATATAGGTCAAATATATATACAGATGAAATTCATGATAAAAACATCAAACTATAGTGCGCATGCGCCGCGGTGTATGCAGCCTGTTCTAGTCGCTCCTGCTTACTTTTACTTTGTTTTCAACTTTTCTCCTTTTTACTTTATCTTACTTTTTTCTTTTTTCTTTTGACATAGTTGTTTATTAGCCTCTCTCTTTAAACATGCTTGTGTGGAGAGTTTTTGTTGTGGCGTTTTTGGTTGAATCGCTGCTTTTACTCCGCCACACGACGGTTGCTCAGCAACTCCGCATTGTTTACTCCAGGGATCAGCTGATAGAGCTGAAGCCGGCCGGCTCGGCTACGGTGAAGGCGGACATCCCTGCTGAACTATGGAGGAAAACACACCGTGGAGGCAGAGGGAAAGGATCGCTACGGCGGAGAAAAGGAGCGAAACACCGGAGACTTATGGAGAGGAAGACATTCAAGCCGTGTCTCCCATCTCTCATCATGGGCAACGTGAGATCACTGGGGAATAAGATGGACGAGCTAACAGCGCTAACCCGGAGTCGTCAGGAATACCGGGAGTGTAGCCTGATGATTTTCTCGGAGTCGTGGCTACACGCGGATGTTCCTGACCACAATATTTCCACCGAGGGCTTCCACACTGTCCGGGCTGACAGGGACTGCACTACGAGCGGCAAGCGTAAAGGAGGGGGGCTTGCTGTTTACGTGAACAACAGGTGGTGCAATCCTGGTCACGTTACCATCAAAGACCGCATCTGCAGTCCGGATATCGAACTGTTATCTGTGGGCCTCCGTCCGTACTATTTACCCCGTGAATTCTCACATGCTATCGTTGTGGCTGTTTACATTCCCCCGTCCGCTAACCCAACGTCGGCATGTGACGTCATCCACTCCACAATAGCCAGACTACAGACCGCACACCCGACTGCTCTGATTATAATCTCGGGTGACTTCAACCATGTCTGCATTAAAAAGACACTGCCGAAATTCACCCAGTATGTGACCTGTACAACAAGAGAGGAAAGGACCCTGGACCTGTTGTATGCTAATGTGAAGGACGCATACACCTCCACGTCCCTTCCCCCCCTGGGGAGATCAGATCACAACCTGGTGCTTCTCACCCCCTGCTATGTGCCTCTAGTGAAGAGGCTGCCTGTGACCACAAAGACAGTGAGGACATGGTCAGAGGACTGCTATGAGGCACTGCAGGGCTGTTTTGAGGTGACAGACTGGAATGCACTCTGTGAGCCGCATGGAGAGGACATTGATGGGCTTACTGAATGCATCACAGACTACATCAATTTCTGTGTGGACGGCATTGTCCCAGCTCGGTCTGTGCGTTGTTACCCAAACAACAAGCCCTGGGTAACCAAAGACATCAAAGCCACTCTGAACCAGAAGAAGAGGGCCTTCAGAGGTGGCAACAGGGAGGAGCTTCGGGACGTTCAGAGGGAGCTTAACAACAAGATCAGAGAGGCTAAGGACAGCTACAGGAGGAAGCTGGAGATGAAACTCCAGCAAAACAACATGAGGGAGGTCTGGAGTGGCATGAAGACCATCACAGGCTTCAGACCAGCTAGCGGTGGATCTGATGGCAGTGTGGCTGGGGCTAATGAGTTGAATCTGTTCTTCAACAGGTTTGACACTGCAGCCCAGGCCCCTGCTGTCTCTCCTGCTGACTGTCTACAGCCATCACTGCTTCTGACCCCCCCTCCTCCTCCTGTTAGCACCTCATTCAACAACATGAGACCCTCACACCCATCCCCCTCTCTTCACACCTCTCCTGGCTCCCCTGCTACCTGCCCTCCTCTCACTCTGGACTTCAAACCTCCCCCTGCTCAACCTGCACAGTTTACACCGCTTCAGGTACGGAGACAACTGAGCAAACTCCACGCCGGTAAGGCTGCAGGCCCTGATGGTGTCAGTCCACGGGTTCTCAGAGCCTGCGCCGAACAGCTATGTGGAGTTCTACACCGCGTCTTCGAGATGAGCCTGAGCCTCCAGAGGGTCCCTGTGATATGGAAGACGTCCTGCCTCGTTCCAGTGCCAAAGACGCCGCAGCCCAGCGGTCTCTCAGACTACCGACCGGTGGCACTGACGTCTCATATCATGAAGACCCTGGAGAGACTCGTCCTGGAGCAGCTCAGGCCTATGGTCAGGCCACACCTGGACCCCCTGCAGTTTGCCTATCAGCCCCGGATTGGAGTTGAGGATGCCATCATCTACCTGCTAAACCGTGCCTACACCCACCTGGACAAGCCGAGGAGCACTGTGAGGGTCACTTTCTTTGACTTCTCCAGCGCATTCAACACCATCAGGCCTGCTCTACTGGGTGACAAGATGACGGCGATGCTGGTGGATCCCCCCCTTGTTTCCTGGATTGTGGACTACCTCACTGGTCGACCACAGTACGTGCGCCTGCGTCACTGTGTGTCAGATACAGTGGTTAGCAGCACTGGCGCACCACAAGGGACTGTTCTCTCTCCTTTCCTCTTCACCCTTTACACCACGGACTTCAGCTACCAGACAGAGTCTTGCCATCTTCAGAAGTTTTCTGATGACTCTGCTGTAGTGGGATGTATCAGTAAGGGTGAGGAGGCTGAATACAGGGCTGTGGTTGACAACTTTGTCACATGGTGTGAGCTGAACCACCTGCAGCTCAACACAGCAAAAACCAAAGAGCTGGTGGTGGAACTGAGGAGGACAAAGACACCAGTGACCCCAGTTTCCATCCGGGGGCATAACGTGGACATTGTAGAACACTACAAATATCTGGGGGTGTTCATTGACAATAAACTGGACTGGACTAAGAACACTGAAGTCCTTTACAAGAAGGGACAGAGCCGCCTCTATTTTCTGAGGAGGCTCCGCTCCTTCAACATCTGTCGGACCATGCTGAGGATGTTTTATGAGTCTGTGGTGGCTAGTGCTTTTATGTTTGCTGTAGTGTGCTGGGGCAGCAGACTGAAGGTTGCAGATGCCAGCAGACTCAATAAACTGATCAGAAAGGCCAGTGACATTGTGGGGGTGGAGCTGGACACCTTGGCTGCAGTGTCAGACAGGAGGATGCTGTTGAAGGTGCGGGCGATACTGCAGCATGGCTCTCACCCTCTCCACAACACTCTGGCTGAACTGAGGAGCACCTTCAGCCAGAGACTGATTGCTCCTAAATGCACCACTGAGCGCCACAGGAGGTCATTCTTACCTGTGGCCATTAAACTGTACAACTCATCTCTTTAATTACCGGACTCTTGACTACTTCAAAACAAAACAAAACAAAATATAAATATCTGTTCTCATTTCATTTCATTTGCCATAACAACCTAATTGTACAGTGTATATATCTCAGATTGTATTTTCACACTCACCTCAGATTGTTTACTTGATTGTTTATTATTTATTTGTACTGTATTTTATTGGCTATTTATTAGCTACTTTAGATTTATCTTAATTGTATTTTATTTGAATCCTTACTTTATTTTATTTCTACTTATTCATCTTTATGGCTTGTTTCTACTGTGCACGGAGCATTCGAACAAAAGAATTTCCCCCCGGGGATCAATAAAGTATTCTGATTCTGATTCTGATTCTGATCAAACAATAATAAAATATAATAAATAAGGTCAGATGCTAGTGTGCTGTGTGGAGCGGAAGAAGGGGAGAAAAGGGTTGAAATTCGAGTTACGGTTAGGGTCAGCAGGGTTAGATGGTAGTGCTAGGGTCTACAGACCGGGAAACATAGGACCCTTTCTGTGAAAAGCGGGGAACACCGGACCTTTTTTGGGAAACATCGGACCTATTTTAGGAACATCGGAACCTTTTCTTAAAGAAAGGTCTGCTGTTTATCCGGTCACAAACAAAGCGGGGAACACAGGAGCCGGGAACATGGGTAAGCTCCCTTTCAAAACATACCTGTCAGGTGATTGGATGAACCATCTGTCTATCAAACACTTGCCAAAGTCAGTCAGGAGATGAGAGAAAACGTATTTTCCATCAAGAAAAATCTTCGGTGTCTTTCTCTTCTCTCAGTGAAGAAAAACTCTCCAGCTCTGATAAAACTGATGCTATGATAGCATCTAAGCTAACCTCTTTAGGAGCTGCCATTGTTGTTTTGAAACAGTGGTCGCCTCTTTGTCTTCTTTGTTGTTGTCACCCCCCGCTCTGTACTAACCCTTAAAGTGTAATTCTGGCGCAAAATCCTCCAATGGTCTTTTTCGCCACTTACATACATTAAATAAACCATCGTTTTTTTTTCTATTTTCTATTATTAGCTTATATTTCACCAAACTGCCACAACGTGTTTTGCTGGGATAAATCATCAATGGGCTTCTTCCTTTTAATAATAATAAAAATAATAATTATAATACATTTTATTGGTTGGCGCCTTTCAAACACCGAAGGTCACCTTACATGTTAAAAGAAAAACAAATCAAAAAAAGAATAAATACAATAGCACAAAAACACAAAGAAAAGACACAAAACAGTATGGGGGACAGAAAATTAGAGGGAGTAGGACCATTTAAAAAGGTGTGTTCTGAGGTTGGAATTGAACGTGTCAATGGTGTCCAAAGTTTGTATGTGTAGTGGGAGTGAGTTCCAGAGCCGAGGTGCTGAACAGCTAAAAGCCTGAGCGCCTATTGAGGTACGTGAGAAGGAGGGGGTGGAATGCAGTACAGCAGATGAGGAATGGAGTGAACGGGGTGGGATATATGGGTGAAGCGTATCAAAGAGATATGGGGGGGGGCGTGAATATGAAAAGTTTTGAATGTTAACAGAAGGAGTTTGTAATATATATGCTGTTAAATTAAATTGAATAAATGAAATTGAATTGAATTAAATTGAATTGAACAGGGAGCCAGTAAAGTTGTTCTGGAATTACACTTTAACTGCCAGTAACTCCTCAAAGAACGCTGATTTGCCGGCTTACTTTTGATCTGTAGCAGTTTTAAGTAATAATACTATTCAACCTTCAATGTTTCAATGTGCAAAACTTACCCTTTAACCAGTTCCACAGCAATAAAATCATTGCCATCTCCTGAGTTGAAGATTATGAAGCCATCTGGGGAGGTGGTCTTGAACTGGAAGAATAGGTGCATAGATGTGTAGGCCTGTAGGGTGGCCAAGCTGAGATAGCTGCTCTTGGATTTGAAGGTGACAGGGTCGGCGATAATAGAGCGAATCCCAAAGCGGGCATTGAGCTCACAATAATCAATATCACCATTCTTGCACAGGTCGATGTAGAGCATGCCGTTAAATCTGAAAGTTGAAATGATTGTCTTAAAAATAAGGCTCTACTTGATCTGTAAAGTCAGGCAAAAACACACATGAATAAGAATACTTGAAAGTAAAGACTGCAAGGTTTGGCCCAATAATTTTTCAGTTTGCTTCTTGAGAAAATAAATCTGAGATCATTGACTTTATTTTTTCTTTTTGCCATTTGCAGGCAGAAGAACTCAATAGCAAGCTAGCATACACACTGCCTGACAAATCATGTCTTACAAAGTTAGGCATATTTTAATTTAAATGACAGTCAGTTAAATGTACACATTTAACTGGCAGAGCCATATTAGCATTCATTTTTTACTTGTTATCTCCACTGAATCTGAATGTAAGTCCAACTTTACACTCTGGTTACTTATATACATGTGGAGAGTGCTGATCAATGCGTTGTGAAATAGCGTCCAGGTTGTCACTGTGACTATTAAGTTTAGGCAATAAAAGGTGACAGTTAAGTATTAGCAGATTTTATAGTTTTATATAAAACTACTACATACTACATCACCTGATTTCACCAGTAATAAATACCTGGATTACATAAGAATTACAGTACATTACTTTTTGTAGGTATATATATATATATATATATATATATATATATATACAATGCCAGTGAACGAGTACAGCCTGTGTTGAGACTGGACCAAACAGTGAATGTGCTGAAAAAACAAATTATCCTGTAGAGCTACATAATTTGTTTGACAACTATGTAGGTTTGTTACCTTGTCAAAAAATAAAATCAAAGTAAATACTCCAAATACCTAAGGCTCTGTAGATGACCAATGAAGCTGGACGGGATGCTGGAAACAAATCGACGCTCTGTCATGATGCCTGTTTCAATGTTGTGGAACTCCAGGCGAGTGTGGTCGCCCACCATTTGGCCTGAAGACGGGGAGGTTGGAGGGGATGGGTTGAAAAGAAAGACAAAAACAGAAAGAAAAGAGAACACTGTCTGACACTAACACAAAAGGGCTGATTTAAGGAGAAAATTACATTAACAGTATTAGATGGATGCAAACTGTCACTAAAAGTTACATACATGCTTTCTTTGGAGCAGAATTACCGACTGATTCTATCAATCCATATGTCAACACCACAGCATGGTGATAGCACTAACAGAGCAACACTAAGAACATTTCTTTGATGCAGGTAAGTACCTTCTGCTACATCATCGTCAACAGTTAGCTTGTAGGTTTTGCCGCGACGCACCACTCGCACTGTATGCCATTCATTATCATTGAGCTTTTGCCCAGCATACAGGGTCTCCGGTCCCTTGCCTGAGAACAGTGGTCAATCACAAAGTTAGAGACACCCTAAGCCTAAAACCAAACCTTTGTTTCCCATTTGTCAGCCTGGAATCTTTTTCAGAAATTCTACAAACAGTTTAGTAGCTTGAAAATGGCTTTAAATATAGTTTTAAAACTTATTCTTACACCTTTGGGAAACAAAGATTTGGTTTAGTCAGTGAAATACACAGAAAAAAAAATACAAAATACTTGACATCTGTAATTCTCAGAATACACCAGACCTTTATGCTGAGTCATGGCGCTCAAATAGTTTGAACCGAGAAAGGGCAACTGTAAGGAAATTTGCTTTTACTCATCATAGGCTTACAGAAATATTTTCCTTTCACTTCTTCCCTTACTTCCCCCCTTACATTTATCTTTTTACTTTTTCTGACCACGAAATATGAACCAAAAACACCAAACCAACACACCAGTCATAGATAAAATATCATGTTTGACTTTTTGTGATCTACCACCTGATGAAACAAAACATCATGTAGACACTAGGGTATAAGGTATAATGTATAATGAGATGCTTAAAGAACTCTGATGTGAGGTACTTTCAAACTAAACCATGTTGTTCTCAGTGCCCTATACATCCATATTGATTTCTTTCTTTCACCCTTTTACCCATATGAATGTTTTCTGATCAGGCGCCTATTTTGGCAGCAGGACATTTTTTCAGGGAATTTCAAAACCATTACAAACACAAAAGTGATATGACTGTTTTCTGTTTTTGGCAAGGTCTAGTTGTCTATACATCTCCAGGAATAATCACCTTATTGTGGTGGAGAGGTTTGTGTGTCCTTGTGAATCTGAGGGCTGTTTTGTCTGGAGCTGGGAGCTCCTGATAGGGTCTCCTATGGCAGAGAGGTCTCATGGGAGGTGCCAGACCAATGATAATAATAATAATAATAAAATAATAATAATAAATACATTTTATGTAGCGCTTTTATCAGTACTCAAAGATGCTTAAGAATGGTTCACAAAGACCGCATGGACAGGCAAGGAAGAGGAAGAGAAACCCTTCCTCGGAGGAAGCCTGGGGAGCGCCTGGTGGCCGGGTTTGCCAGGGAGCCTGGCCGAGTACAGCCCAGAAGAGTGATGTGGCATCTCCCCTCTCTCTATCCTGTGGGCCCACCACTCGCAGGAGGTACTGCGGGGGTCCGGTGCACTGCTGCAGAGGCTGGCTCTGGGGACATGGAATGTCACCTTTCTTTGGGGGAAGGAGCCGGACCTTGTGCGGGAGGTGGAGCGCTACCAATTAGTTCTGGTGAGGCTTACCTCCATGCACAGTGTCGGTTCTGGAACCGTACTCCTGGATAGGGGTCGGACCCTATTCCTCTCTGGAGTTGCCCAGGGTGTGAGGCACCAGGCAGGTGTGGGGATACTCACAAACCCCCGGCTGAGCGCTGCAGTGTTGGAGTTTACCCCAGTGGGCGAGAGGGTTGCCTCCTTACAACTACGGGTGGTAGGGGGACTGTTGGGGGCGGCTGTGGCTTGGTGTCAGAGTGGGTCGTCCTCTGTTCGAGAGATTGGTGGTTCGATCCCCATCTCCCCCTGGTCCACATGTCGAAGTGTCCTTGGGCAAGACACTGAACCCCGAATTGCTCCCCGTGCTGCGCATGGGTGTGTAAATGATGTGTGAATGGTTAGATCAGATTAGATGGTATGTAGATGTCCAATGCCATCAGTGTGAATGTCTGTGTGAATGGGTGAATGTGACAGACACTGTGAAGCGCCTTGAGTAGTCAGATGACTAGAAAGGCGCTATATAAGTACAAGTCCATTTACCATTTACCATTTGTCTGTGCAAATGCACCGAACAGCAGTCCGAAGTATTCGGAAGGATTGATGAGATTCGTCCAGAGATGCTGAAAGCTATTGGTTGGGAGGGGCTGTCTTGCTTGACACGTCTCTTCAACATTGCGTGGAAGTCTGGGACACTGCCAAGGGAGTGGCAGACCGGGGTGGTGGCTCCCCTGTTTAAAAAGGAGGCTAGAGAGTGTGTGCCAGTGTCGGCTATCACACTACTCAGACTCCCTGGTAAAGACTACTCCAAGGTGCTGGAAAGGAGGGTTTGTCCTATAGTCAAACCTCAGATTGAAGAGGAACAATGAGGATTCCGTGCTGGACATGGTACAATGGACCAGCTCTTCACTCTCATAAGAATCCTGGAGGGGGCCTGGGAGTATGCCAATCCTGGTTTATGTGCTTTGTGGATCTGGAGAAGGCATATAACCG
The DNA here is from genome assembly GCF_963691815.1 of Echiichthys vipera. NCBI lineage: Eukaryota > Metazoa > Chordata > Actinopteri > Perciformes > Trachinidae > Echiichthys > Echiichthys vipera. The sequence goes on from NC_139837.1 coordinate 29,922,267, forward strand.
GGTCCCTCGGCAGATACTGTGGGAGGTGCTGTGCTGTATGGGGTGAGGGGGGCACTTCTGATGCCCATCCAATCTCTGTACACTTAAACAAGAGCTGTGTCCGGATCCTCTGCAGTAGGTCGGATTCTTTCCCTGTGGGGGTTGGCCTCGGCTGGGGTTGCGCTTTGTCACCAATCTTGTTTGTGATTTTCATGGACAGGATATGGAGGCGTAGTCATGTAGTGGAGGGGTTGCAGTTCTGTGGGCTGAGGATCTCGTCTCTGCTTTTTGCAGATGACGTGGTCTTGATGGCATTGTCAATCAGTGACCATCAGCACTCACTGGATCGGTTCGCAGCCGAGTGTGAAACGAGGATAAGCACCTCTAAATCTGAGGCTATGGCTCTCAGCAAGAAACCGGTGGATTGCTTACTCTGGGTAGGGAATGAGTCCTTTCCCAAGTGAAGGATTTCAAGTACCTTGGGATCTTGGTGAGTTTGGCCGGAGAATTGGAGCAGCTGGGGCGGTATTGCAGTCGCTTTACAGCACCCTTGAGAGAGCTGAGCAGGAAGGCAAAGCTCTCAATCTACCGGTCAATCTTGGTTCCAGCCCTCAGCTATGGTCATGAAAGTTGGGTCATGACTGAAAGATCAAAGTCGCGAGTACAAGCGGCCGAAATGGGTTTTCTCAGAGGGGTGGCTGGAGTCTCCCTTAGAGATAGGGTGAGAAGTTCAGCCATCCGTGAGGAACTCAGAGTAGAGCCGCTGCTCCTTTGCATTCAAAGGAGCCAGTAGATTTTGTTCAGGCATCTGGTAAGGATGCCCCCTTTGCTCCTAGGGTTAGTTGCATCCAGTTGGGAGGAGACCTTGAGGAAGACCCTGGACTAGGTGGAGAGATTAAATCTCTTCACTTGCCTGGGAACGTCTCAGGATCCTAAAGTTAGAGCTGGTTAATGTTGCCCGGGAAAGGGAAGTTTGGGGCCCCCTGCTAGAGCTTCTGCCCCCGCAACCCGATCCTAGATAAGCAGTTGAAGATGAGTAATGAGTGAGTAGTTGTGTTTAGGCACAAAAACTACTTGTTAAAGTTTAAGAAACAGTCATGATCAAAAGAAACAAACTTTGACTGTTTGACTCAATGAGATGCAACAGGACTCTGGTGTTGAAGTCACACTGCCAGGTATAGTCACATTCACATGTGAACAGATTTGAAGTTTCCCCTGTCAATATGTTTGGTTAACTTAGTGTTTGACAGGTGATATCGTTAGGGCCAATCATACAGGCTTTGGCCCAGAATATTTTTAGCCTACAATCAGCCCCTTCGTAATGTCCAGTTCACTACAGATATTGTGCTTATGATATTACAGCACAAACACACCTATACAGTTTTGTAGAAAAGTGAAAGTTCCATTATTTGTTCATTATAAATATCCATGTGGCAAAGCATAAATGTTACCCTTGCATCAACAACACAGCAGGCAGAACAATGGCAGAGAGAAACTACAAAATATCCTGGTTGATCCAATACAGAATTGCCAAAAACTGCAGTTCGTTGAGTGTCCACTAGAGTAGTCTGCATAAAAGAGCAGTTTCTCATTGACCCCCATCTTAAACAGGTTGTTTTCACAGCATAATCAAACATACTTAAGGCCTGGTACTCTTTAGTGACAGCTAGCCGCTGGCCCAAACTTCACCTCTGAGGTATATGTGAAGTGAGGCGGAGTCAAAGTCTGACAAGATGGCACCTCTTGTAGGCGAGAAAGATTGGATCAAGTTGAGAGAATGGACCCCAACGGGTATGCTACATCCATTCTTTTATACATGTCTATGGTCCCCTACCAACGAGCTGCAGAGGCATTCTTCCACACTTCAGGAAGGAATTCAAATATAACAGAGAGATTTAGTATTTCAGTGTGTCGGTGCTGTGTAAAACACACTTCAGACTGTAAAAGAAGATGGCATGATTTGAAGCAGAGGAGCTAATAGATGTGCTTCATTACCACCAACTCTCTAACCGGGCATTCACACCAAAAGCGATTGGGGCGATGAAAGCGTCAAGCTGCTATTCAAAATCAATCTAAATGATTGACACACAATGTCGCTCCCGGCAACCCGATTCAGCAATAACAGCGACCTGATGAATTAATCATCGTGTCCATCACACCATTGGGAGTGTTGCTTGAAGTTGAACAATTTTTACTTTTCAAGCGACATCGCCTGACGCTTTGCGATGAGAGCCAATCAGCTTTGAGATTGCGGAAAGCGTTATCAAAGTTCTCTGTGACACATCCAGGGGATCACAAAGCCACCATTGTTGCAGTTCTTGGGGGAAACCAGACTGTTTCTATGGATATAATAACTATAAATTGCGGATGGCAGCAATGGGCCTTTAGGCATCTAGTCTGCCAGAAATCAAGAAGAAGAATACAAAAGCCATCAATACAGAGTGAAGCGTATCCTGGTCTGATCTACCGGAGACCGGGCAGCACCCTGTACTTCAGAGGTTAACTCACTGACAGCCTGATCTCACTACAACACATGGCTCTTTTAAAAGCCACACACTTAATCTCAGAGCTCATTTCTGTTCTTTTAAATGCATTAAGATATCTGTTAGCACTAGCATAACTTTTCATTTAGCACAACAACATAGTAGGCTGAGCCAGGGGCTAGTTTGAGTTAGCTAGCCACCTCGGTTGCTACCTGCGATTGAAACGATAAAGCGATAAACAAAAATGTGATCAAGCTCTGGGCGAATTAATCACCTCCATTACTCCCGGTGTGAATGCAGGGTTAACCAAGCACTGATCTTTGTTGCATTTAAATGTTACATAGTACTGTGACAGTGGCATCAAAAGTTTTGAATGATGTTGCTAGCGCTTTAGATAACCAGCAGGATTGTGTAGCCCTTTTCATTGATTTATCTGAGTCTTTAAATATTGTCAATTATCAATTATTTGATGATAAATCATGTTATTGGTGTCTAAATTATCTCAGCGGTAGAACGCAAGTTGTTGTAGCTAATGGCAATCAGTCCAGCTTGAGTGTTAACAAAGGTGTGCCACTGTATTGTTCTTTAGATCCACTTTTTTTTTTTATCCTAAATTACTTTTAAACTAAAAATAAAAATAAAAATAAAAATGCATCCTGTTCTCTAGACAAAACTGACTGTTCCACTGAAGTGGATATTTTGGACACCAACTGAAAGAGTATAAATACTTTGGTTTCAGCACAAGCTGTGCTTCAAAAAACATGTTAACGAACTAAGTCCCTAGAACCTAAGATGGCAGTTTATGAGTGATAATTTATTACGTTGGGTGACTTGGATTTGGCAATTAGCAGGAATAGGGGAGAGCACTGTATTATCTTTATTTACAAAGCATTTCTTGAAAAATTACGTCTCTTAACTATAGATTATTTTCACACTGCACCAGATCATCAAGTGAACACTGAGATTGGGAAGGTGGCTCTTAAATACTATGCTCCAGTGTAATAATCTGCATATTGGACAGGTCAAATATTACGTACAGATTTCAGGTTAATCCAATTCCATTGTTAGGTTAAAGTAGCTGTTGTAAGCCATTTTTACTTCCAGTTACTAAAATCTTGAGCATTTTCTCTTGCAAGTCAATACAATTTCTCTCCTTTCAAGTTTATTATTACAGTTTTCAGCTTTCTGCTGAAATGTGATGTCCCACAATAATTGCAGTAATGGCAGAGGAAACATCCTTATACTAACCACAACCCCTCAAATCATTAAAGTAAATGGTTAAAGAAGTTACATTTTGTTACTGTTTGTCATTATGATTCTTTCTTCCCAGTCAGTTTAAAGGGTCAGTGAAAATGACAATGAATGTCTTGAAAAGGTTAATATATTTAAATATGTAATTTCAAGTTTGGGTATGCCTCCACTACGAGTGGAATACACAGAGGATCATTGCTGAGAGGGAAAATGGCTGTTGGCTGTATAGTGCACCTTGTTGGCAGTGTTGTAGGCTCAATATGAATAACACTCGACTCTGTTGCTCCTTTAAAAAAAGAAGATAATGAAATAGAGGAAGTTAGCTCCATGGTATAACTCAAAAACCCGCAAATTAAAACACTTATTGGGAAATTGGTAGGTAAATGGCTTTCCACAAAACTGGAAGAATCTCGCTTAGTTCATCATGAATGTCTAAAAACATATAGGAAGGCCTTCCGTACGCCAGATCAGCCTATTACTCATCTTTAATAGAGGAGAATAAGAACAATCTTAGATTGTGCACTGTAGCCAGGCTGACAGAGCTACAGCTCTATTGAGCAATGTATTCCTATACCCCTCAGTAGTAATGACTTCATAACCTTCTTTTTTTCCAAATTTCTTTATTGAGTTTTTTTAGACAGGCAAATAAAAGCACAACAGTTGCATACGGAGTCGGTGCATCTGCTTTAAAGTCAAAAAGAAAAACCCAACATAAATCCCACTATCCCTCCCAACAACCCATGTCAGACGTAGTCGCAGTAAATAACTAGGTAATTAACTAACATAAAACATAAGTAAATAATTACCACTGTAATAGGCCGTGCCTGGCACAAATCAAGGATGTGTGAACAGTTTTAGAATGATGATGATAGCTGCCCCTCTAACTCTATCTGTAAATTTGGAATGGAATAAGTGGCTCATCCACGTCCTCTTAATATGTGGGGTATCAGCTGATTTAAACTGTAACTGTGACACAAAAAAAAGATGAAAAAAAAACGGGAATCCAAAAACATCAAATAACACCGGATCTCGATTCAACATGCCTGTAGTGTGTCAAAATGTCCGCTTGGCGATTTCTGTTCAAAACTCTTTACAGACAGAATATCAGCAGTCCGTCAAGACCATAACTACTAAGGCTGCGCTCCAAAAACAAACTCCAGCCCGTCCTTGGCTGATTAAAGCACACCTATACAGTTAACACCACATCAACTTACGGTTATCCAGATAGCGTGACAGTGGATCGTCCGTGGTGAAATCAACAGCCCTCCGCGGTCATCAGGTCTCTTCTGCGTGGTTGGATGTTATAAAGCCTTTAGCCTCAGTGACCAAAGAAAGCCTCTTCCTCCCTCCGTCCTTCATCACGATGACAAGCCTGGCAGGGAACAGCAATGCAGGTTTGAAGCCCAGGTTGTAAAGCTCCGATATCACCTCTCGGTAGTTCTGGTGTTGTTCCACCACCTCCAGTGCGTAGACCTCGTAGATGGCAATGGGAGCCTTTGAACTGTAGCCTGCCTCTCCTAATGCGGGTTTCGTGTATGATTGTCTCCTTCACCTGGTACCTGTGCAGCCTGATAATGACTGGCCGGGCTACCTGGCCTGGCTTCGGCTTCTCAGCTAGTGTGCGGTGAGCCCTGTCACATCCTGTCTTCACCGAAAACTTCCATGAGCAGCTCCGCGAAGAAGGCTGTCGGCCGCAGCCCCTCCACTGATTCAGGTAGGCCAATCACTCTGATGTTATTTTGCAGACTCCTGAACTCCAGGTCGCTAACTTTAGTTAAGAGCTTAGCATTGCCTTCTGCTAGTGTGGCACGGGAGGCCTCCAGCGCCTGCAGGCACTCGTCTTGCAAATTTGCATTTACCTCGAGGGAGCCTATCTTCTGAGTGTGGTCGGACACTGTGGCGTGGACGTGGTCCATCTTCGCTTCGAAGCTTTGAAATCAGCAGATAGGGCTTTGCGGTGCTCTTCCAGAAGGCTAACAATGGCCGCCATGCTGAACTCATTGCCCGCCTAATCTGTGGTGTTATCCTTCGCCCCCTGTTCGGTCTGGTTGTATACGTCAACATATGTCGGTGGTGTGTCCATTAAACGAGACGAATATTACTATTTGCTGTGACTTTTGGGGTCTTGAAACGGGAAATTATCAAAAATTGCAGGAGGGAGACTCCTCTGCTCCATCTCAGCCAAACCGGAAGTCTTCATGACCTTCTTTAATGATAAAATATAACTATTAGAGAAAAATGGACTAGTGTTACGACTGATACGACAAATCATAGTACAGAGACAGCGCTGGTAAAAATTACTAATGACCTTTATCGGATCGATCCTAAACTCAGATAAAACTGAAGTTATTGTACTTGGCCCAGAAGACCTCTGAAACTCATATCCAAAAATATTGTTACTCTTGATAATGTTAATGTTAATGTTGATGCACAGTAAGGAATCTGGGTGTTATTTTTGACTCACATTATATTAACAACAACGACTGCATCTTTTCACCTGCATTATATTGCAAAATTAGGAACATTGTCTCTCAGAAAGATGCAGAAAAACTAGTGTAAATGTGTAATGATGATGTGTGGTGTTGATGTCCACCTCTCACTCATCACACAGAACAGATACATTTCCATTTTATTAAATATTGATATGATATAGTGCTTATTCCACTGTATATTGTTACACAGGGGGAAGTATGTGAACAATGCTGATGGCACCATCTTCTTATGTTTACATACTGTTTGTGTCTTGTCTGTCACTGTGTTGCTGTTTATTGTTTCCACGGGGAATCCAAAATACTGCCACACATATCGCAAGACAACTTTTTACTTCAACAAGAAATATCGTCAAGTTTCAATATCGTAAGATCTCATCAGACCTCTGCAAGGAACAAAAATGAGAAGATCAAGCAAAGCTGATTCAAGAACTTGGGGGAACTTCACAAGAAGTGGAACGAGGCTGGAGTCAGTGCATCAGGAGCCACCACACACGTGTCCAGGGCTACACGCGTCACATTCCTAGTGCCAAACCAATCCTGAACCAGAGACAACCTCAAGAGTCTTACCTGGGCTAAGAAGAAAAAGAACTGGACCGTTGCTGAAAGTGGAAAAATCCACTTTTCAGATGAAAGTACATTTTGTATTTCATTTGGAATTCAAGGTCCCAGAGTCTGGAGGAAGAGTGGAGAGGACATAATCCAAGTTGCTTGAAGTCCAGTTTGAAGGTTCCACTGTCACTGATGATTTGGGGTCCATTTTATCTGCCGCTGTTGGTCCACTGGGTTTCAGTCTGCTGACAAGCTTTAAGAAGATACTGATTTCCCTTTTCCCGCAGGACTTGGCTCCTGCCCACAGTGCCAAAGCTGCTAGTAACTGATTTGCTGACCAGTGTGTTACTGTGCTTCATTGGCCAGCAGACTGGCCTGACCTGGACCCCATTGAGAATCTATAATCTATTGTCAAGAGGAAGGGGAAAGACACCAGACAGAAGGCTGCTATCAAAGTGACCTGGGCTTCCATAACATCTCAGCAGAGCCACAGGCTGATCCCCTCCATGCCATGCCACACTGATGCAGTACTTTGTGTAAAAGTAGGCCTGACCGAAAGTATTGAGTTCATAAATGAACATACTTTTCAGAGGTTTGACATTTGAGTATTATAAATCAAACAACAACTTATGAAATATATTATATTTATTTTAAGATGCTGGAGTTTTGCTGTAAGCCTTAATCATCAAATTCAAAACAAAAAGGCTGGAAATATTTCACTTTGTGTAATAAACCTAGAATATATGAAAGTTTAACTTTTTTAATTAATTAAAGGGAAAAAAAAGAACTTTTCTTCAATATTTAAATGTTTTTAGATGCACCTGTATATGTATATTGTTCCTCCTGTATACAGGGCAGAAGGGTGGGAGGATGGTTTTATTTTTGATAGAAAATATGTCAGGGGGCAGTGAATCCATCAGGAAGAAATAAAGTAGTTGATTTAACTTGTTGATTTCATTTGACTGAGGCTATTCCTGTTGGATCCCATTGAATTATGGGTAGTCCATCCAACTGAGCAAACACACGATAGGTTTAAGATACATTGGAGAGTGGTGCATAACTCATATTTTAAAAAACACATTTTCTTTTAGAAAAACATCAATATTTCATCAACATAGAAAGCAAAATGAAACTTGAGTGTTAACTTACTGGAGTTACAGTTTATCCTGATACAGTCTAGATGGGGAAGAATAAATGACAGATGAAATTGCATCCTTCAAGGTTACTGCTGCAGACATCCAAAAACAAAAAGTCCACCCTTCCGGGGACGTACACATGCATTAAGGCAGCCATTTTATTCATTTAGTATTCATAGTTAGGTTTATACTAAATTACCATGAAATAAATCATATTTTAAATATTTACCAAAACATAATTGAAAAGTAAATAAGATACAAGGATTTGTTATATAAATGTGCTTGCTGTAAAAAGCTGCTTTTCTAGAGCTTGTGCTCTTTTGTTACCCATAGTACCGGAGTTCACATGTATTAATTGTTAAGGCACAGTATTACAGTAAAATGGCCACTTGTAGTACCAACTACATGTGTTTTCCAACCCAACACTGACTCTTCTGCTTTAGGTTTGAATATTCAGTTTAGAAAAGTTAAAGTCTCTGACTCCAAAGCCTTTGCACCAACAAGTTGGTAACAGCCATGCATTTGAGAGCCACAGATCTTTAAAAAGTCAAGAATACACACTGAATTATTTTAAATTTGCTTTTAAAACAGCAAAAATGTTGAATTTGTGTTACAGTGGTGTGATATACTATGAAAAATCAGAAGTATTTGACCAGTTCCCCTGAGGTCAGGAAAACTGCTGTATGCAATTGTGAAGACAGTGAGGGTTGGTCAACATGTGGCTGGTGGTTTCATGTGTCGTCAACCGCAACAGAAAAGTGGGAGCAAACAGCCACGATCCAATCAGCACCAGCACCATGCAGAGGCACAGGAACCCCAACCGTCAGATCTGGAGTACTACCCTACACCTACATGAGTCACTTATATAGATCAGAGGCTAGGTCTAAACATATTTAGACTTTTACAAATGTTCTGTAGAAAATCACACAGATTAACATAGGCTAAGAAATCATATGAGCTCTGACCAATTAGAGCTGCACAGCATGAACATTTTGACTGAAATCTGGTATTACTTACATGAATTAATACAATCAGTTTTTGAGTTATCTGAATGTGGCTTGGCAAACCGGCTCACAACTGCTAACATTGCCATTAATCTGACATTTAATGATTTATTTTAGACATAATGTATATGCAGGACATAAATTGAAGTGTAAGACTTCCATCTTTACACATTATGATTGAAAGTGATAGGAAGTATTTGGGGTTGCAGCCAGCTGTAGGTTTTGCTGGGCTCTGTTCTCGGGCTGTTCGCCTGACGGGCCGCAGGCTTAAGGCCTTTGAAGGGGTGAATACCATCTTTTGACAAAGCATGATGGAAAATGGAGTTGACAGGTAAACATAAAGACAAAACACTCAGAAAACATTGACTTCCAGAAAACACACCATCATCAGCAAAAAAAAAAAAAACACCCAAGAGAACAGGAAGGTGACAGAAATGACTTGATGTCAGACAGAAAAAGGAGGTTAGTGAGAAAGACAAGAAAAGTTACTTCTAATGTTCTTTTGAATGATGGACTGAAGATCAGTGGCAATACTCGGTGGAAGTCACCTCTTAGAAAGTCACAGCACACTTTGTTCCTTAAAAACTTGACTAGAGACCAGACTTTAAAGCCCAATATCTCTCCATTAGAATGTTTATACTGCTTATTGTGCTGTGACTGTCTCAAAAGTTCTGTTAACAAGAATATGGATGTGACTATGGTTTGTCTTTTTCAAAGATGGGCCAAACATATTTACCACTGAAATAAAATAAGTTATGATGTGTAGCCTTAGATGTTACCCAGTAACTAGTTGTATTCAGTAAGCAGTACATGGTTATCTGTGTGCACAAACCGCATCACTCATGCAAAAAAGATATAGACATGTTATCTATGCTCTAAAGCTGGCAGAAACCTTTATGGGATAATAGTGATGAGCAACTGATGAAAAGATCAAAGTGAAAAGAGAAGATCGGTCACTGCCCAACAGTAAACCATCTCATGGTGAAGGAAGAGGTGTGGAGGCAGATGGGTGGGCAAGGGGATGGGGCATACGATACCTAGGTTGACTGTGAGTTTGACTCGACTTCCATCCAACTCCAGCCTGAGCGTGTCGGCTGAGTCTCGGGAGGTGGTGGCCATGAGGAGGCCATAGGCCCGCTGGGAGCGGAAACGCAGAGAGACGTCCTCAGCTTCAGTGTGCATGATGTTCGGCATCACTACCTTCATATACATGCTACCATCATAGGAGAGGATGGATGCCTCTGTGTGACAAAAGAGACAGTCAGAAGCATAAAGAGATGTGAGCCATATTTCATGTTAATATTAACCACTGGACATAAAATTCAGTATGCTCTTGTTATGCCCCATGATAATCAGCAACATCTGTTTCAAAACTTTTTACTGCTGCAGAAACACTCATACATTACTGCCACAGCATCCTCTATCCTACCACTATGAACTTCAGTGTGTTCAAACGTTGTTGCCCACTTGCTCACATGCGCCCCCTTTAGAGACATCATCTTTGCCTTTCTCAACAATGACTTTCACTGGTTCCCAGTAAATTCAGAAGAAATTATAGTTGCTTTGCAGCCTTGGATCGGGCCCATAGACCTAATAAAAAATGGACGGGGTCCGTTCTCTCAACTTAATACAATCGTATTCTCCTACGGGAGTCTCCATCTTGTCAGACTTTGATTACGCCTCATTTCTTCTTACCAAAAAGGAGCATGTATGTGACGTTGGCGGGGGCAACAAACGTCCATCTGGCTGACGTTTACCGCCGAGGAGAAGTGAGGGCCAGTGGCTAGCTTTCACTCAAGAGGCCAAGCCCTTAATTATTCATAAACTTTAACCTCCAATAAAATAAAAACTAGCCTGGTATAAAAACAATCACCCCCCTCAGTGTTTTCATGGAGATATGACCTAAACATACAGACTAGAATGTTTTTTGTCCCAGGCCTTGAATAGGTTTAATGATGCAGTGAAAACGGCCTCTTTAACATGGGGGGCAATGAGAAACTGCTCTATTGTGCAACCTGCCCCTAGCCTGTGAATGTTCTCTGCCCCTAGTGGACACTCAGAGAACTACAGTTTTGGCACTTCCTTGTTGGATCAACCAGGAAGTCGATGTGGTGGGGGCTTGATCGGGCTGAGCGTTTTTAGGAGGAAAAGCAAAAAGTGCACTTTTAAGCTAATGTTAGGTGCATACAAAGCAGATTGATGAAATTTGGCCCAGGCTTGGACTTATGTGCAAAGTTTGGCTAATTTTAATGCATGGGAACATGGAGTTCTTAGCAAGAAGAAGAGATGGAGGAGGAGGAATAATAATACTGGCAAGAACAATAGGGTCCTGCAGCTTCACTGCTTAGCCGCTTACTATGAAAACCTCCTCTACCCTCCCACATTAAAAAATGGCATTCTTATTAACTTCATGGTAAAGGCTTGGTGCAAGGCAAAATATAACATTATTTTACCGTCACAGGACTAGAAATTACTAAAAGACAGTGTCGAAAAAAATGAAAAAATAACAATAAAATCAACAACAATAATAATAAATAAAAGACACACATCATATCTGCATACTTGAAAATTGTCTTTGCAGATGTTTTATGAGAAAGAAATTACATTCAGCAAATTAAATGGAGCTCAAGTATATACACAATGTAATTTGGTGAGTAACACATAACCTCTGTTACTGAATGATGTCTGTAGCCCTCTGAAGGCAGCAGGAAAGATGTGTTGATATGTTGTCCATCTCATCTCATCTCATCTTCAACCGCTTATCCGGGTTTGGGTCGCAGTGGCAGCAGCTTTAGCAGGGGACCCCAAACTTCCCTTTCCCGGGCCACATTGACCAGCTCTAACTGGGGGATCCCGAGGCGTTCCCAGGCCAGTGTGGAGATATAATCTCTCCACCTAGTCCTGGGTCTTCCCCGAGGCCTCCTCCCAGCTGGACGTGCCTGGAAAACCTCCCTAGGAAGGCGCCCAGGGGGCATCCTTACAAGATGCCCGAACCACCTCTAGTGGCTTCTTTCAACACAAAGGAGCAGCGGCATCAGGACCACATCCTCTGCAAAAAGCAGAGACGAGATCCTCAGCCCACCGAACTGCAACCCCTCCCCACCACAACTACGCCTCGATATCCTGTCCATGAAAATCACAAACAGGATTGGTGACAAAGCACACCCCTGGCGGAGGCCAACCCCTACCAGGACCGAATCTGACTTAAGTGACCCCCTCACCCCTTACTCCTGTAGCACCTCCCACAGTATCTCCTGAGGGACCTGGTCATATTTCTTCTCCAGATAGGCACATGTAGACTGGATGGGCATACTCCCAGGCCCCCTCCAGGATCCTTGCAAGAGTGAAGAGCATGTCCGTTGTTCCACGCCCAGGACGGAATCCGCATTGTTCCTCTTCAATCTGAGGTTAGACTATAGGATGAACCCTCCTTTCCAGCACCTTGGAGTAGACTTTACCAGGGAGGCTGAGTAGTATGATACCCCTGTAATTGGCACACACCCTCTGGTCCCCCTTTTTAAATAGGGGAACCAACACCCCGGTCTGCCACTCCCTTGGCACTGTCCCAGACTTTCACGCAATGTTGAAGAGACGTGTCAACCAAGACAGCCTCTCCAAACCCAAAGCTTTCAGCATTTCTGGACGAATCTCATCAATCCCTTGGGCTTTGCCACTGTGGAGTTTTTTGACTACCTCAGTGACTTCCACCAGAGATATTGACAAGATATTGGTTGGATTAAGGAGTTCCTCAAAGTGCTCCTTCTACCGCCCTAGCGTCCCGTCCTTACTCTAAACAGCTTGGGCGTTTCCCCCTCCTGAGATGTTGAATGGTTTTCCAGAAGCACCTTGGTGCCGCCCGAAAGTCCTTCCCCATGACTTCTCCAAACTCCTCCCACACCCGCTGCTTTGCCTCCGACACAGCAGAGGCTGCAGCCCTTCTGGTCCGTCAGTACCTTGCAACAGCTTCCGGAGTCTTCTGGAATAACATATCCCGGAAGGCCCTCCATCTGGGCCTGGCTCCAGACGGGGGCCCCGGGCTTCCTCCGGGCAGGGTCTCTCTTCCTCTTCCTCATTTGTGCATAGAGTCTTTGTGAACCATTCTTAGTCCGGCCCCTCGCCTGAGACCAGTCTGCCATGGTAGACCCTATCAGGAGCACTAGGCTCCAGACAACACAGCCCTCAGGTTCACAGGGACACACAAATCTCTCCACCACGATAAGGTGATGGTTCCCGGAGTTGTCCAATGAAGAGAAAATTGAAGTGGGCAAGGTCAAAACTATGAGCTGTAAATCTTAGATAATAAGAATACGGTTTATTCCCAAGTAGGTTAACACATACAAGGAATTTGCCTTAATGTTTGGTGCATACAATGAACATATGTCTTTCTCACTCTCCCTCCCTTATCGTCCCTGCTTTGCTTCTTTGTCTTGTCTCATACTTTGGGAGCCTCTCTCCGCACTGCTCTCCAAATGTGCCCTTTTGGAGAGCAGCACAAAAACAAGTCCTTGCACCGCAGAAAAGGACCAAATAAGTGGACCGCGACCACCTCTTCTTCCAGGTCGCTTCCAAACAAACTCTGGTGTGTTTTGTTTGTGGTGAGAATGTGATCTGACCTGGGTCCGCAATAACTGCAGAAAGCACTGCGCATTTTTGGACCAACCCAGCACCTGTAGGCATTCACATGTACCTCATGATTCAGTACCTGCCCTGTAACTACAACAAAAACAACACGTTCAGTCACCATGGACAAACCTGGGGCCCGTTTCACAAAGCAGGTTTAGTGAAAACTCTGAGTCTGTTAACCCTGAAATGAGGGAAACTCTGAGTTTTTCGTTTCACAAAGGGAGGTCGGGACCAGGTTTTTCTCAGAAAACTTTGAGTTTCTCTCTGTCTCCGCCCTCTTTCAGCCACACACGGGGCCTCATTTATCAAACTTGCGTGGAAACGGCCGCAGATCTGAGCGCAGAATTGGTCGTAGGAAAGGACCAACGTGTGATTTATGAAACATTCGTATCGGACCAATCTCAGCGTACAAATAAGCGGGCCTTGATAAATGCGGCGGTTGAATTCGATCGTCATTAACATGTTACGCCCTTAAATATTCCTGGTTCGGAGGCCTCGCCCACTGAGGTCAAACACGGAGAGAAGGAACCCAGGTTAGAAAATAAACTTTTCCGACACACAGATCGGCATCCTGACATCCGACATGGAGCAAAATAAAGTTGTGCTTTTTGTCTTAAGAGTGGAATAAAAGGGGCCCATAAAAACGCTGTATGAAAAAAATAATGGAGGGAGTCAAACCGAAGCAGCGCTCCACTGTGACCCGAGTGCGCCTGTGCACACTGTTGGACAGGTGTGCCGTATTCAGCACCCCTGCCGTGAATTGCACCCCCTCGCATTATAGGTGATATTCAAAAGATCCATTTCATTAATTCTATAATTATGGCTGCAGTATATTTCCACAGAACATAAAAAAAGTGTTGTTTTGTGTTTGCTATTATCCAAGTTTGTGATTTTAACTCTTTAAAATAGTTTAAAGACTGTAAGTAATCAATGGTCTGACCGTTGTGGGTTAGCTGTATATAAACTACTCCTTTAGGTGGAAACAACAGCCTTCTGATCCAGAATATCACCTATAATGCAAGGCGGTGCATTTCACGGCCGGGGTGCTGAATACGGCACAACACCGGCGCTCTTGCTCTGTAGCGGGGTTTGCCAGCGGGGTTATTAGGTATTCCGTAAGAGGATAACCTTTGTCATCTAGAAGAACCATACCAAGATGTTAATAATCTGATACCTTGTTTGATTTAATGCAATTTATCGAGGGTAGCCACGAACCGAGGAGATGAGTTTGGCTCTGCAGTGCGTCTTGCTGCAGCCGCGCGCCAACACATTCATTCATTAATTCAATGTCAGGGTCGCGGGGGGCTGGAGCCGAGCTGTTCTGATATTTAAAAGAATCGTGTGTCCCCCTGGCCACCTGACCACCTGGTCACCCCGTTTAAAAGCGATAGCTTAGCATCACACATCGCCTGTACATTTATCGAGTGGTAGTTTTGGCGATTGATGAATGCGTAATCATTCATGGATGGTGCCTTCAGACGCGCATGAGTACAATCAATCGCTCCAACCACAATTTTTATATATTTTTTTATTCGTTTTAAGAATCCGTTTTGATCTGTTCTTAATATGTGACTGCTTATGCTTAATGACAGGTTTGTTCATTATTTTCAGACAGATTTTGCTGTGCTGCACCGCAAATACACAGGCTCAAATGTGCGTACACGACCTCAGACCAGACGTGAGATTTGATCGTAGCTCACGCTCACGTCCAAATTGATAAATGCCGACGTTTGCCAGGAAATGGTCGTACGCACGTTTTTCTGCCGTACGTTCGTTTGATAAATGAGGCCCACGGTGTTTGATTTCCTCATTCATTCAGTCAGCGGGCGAGTTTTGGCGTAGTATAGTTCCGTCTGTTTTTTCAGAAAATCATTGCAAAAATCAGACATTAGAAGTTATATTAGGTGGCAACTATTTCACTACCATGGCATGTCCTTTTGATAATGATCCCGTGGATGAAGGTGCAGAATTACTGCGCATAGAATTAAATAATCGTCGGGAGATGATTATCAGACCGCGCATAGACATCCTTAATATACTGCAGCCATAATTACAAAATAGATGAAATGGATCTTTTGAGCAAGTTGAATGTATTTGACTTAGCGTTTCCTAAATATAATCCCAGCTTTTCTTGCAATTCATAGGTTCAAAAGTGTGTGCTTTTAGTTGGGTTACCGGTATATAAACTACTCCTATATAGCCTTCTGATCCAGAATATCATCTATAATGCGAGGGGTGCATTTCACGGCAGGGGCTGAATACGGCACAACACGTTTCATGTCACAGTCCATCATTTACATACACAGCCTTATCCGTTCTTACATTTCCAAGATTAACAACCAAAGTCATGCTCTCACATCCCAGCAGATATTGTGTGTTGCGCTGCGTTTTTTTGAAAATGGGAGTTTTTTATACAACATATAAAACAGCCACAGCCACTACGTTTAAACTTACGCACTGACCCGAGCAGTAATGTTCTCCCACGCGTCTCCCTCTCTTTTGCTGCTGCAGTGGTGTTACACTTTCGGCGAAAACATGCTCAAACTCTCTGTATGAGCACATTAATATTTCCAATTCCAGTGGTTGCGTAGCGCTCCGCTTCCCCGTTGCTATGGTGACTCGTCAAATCAGGGCTCCATTGATGCTGTCTTTTTTTACTTGGGGTGCACGCGCTTAACTCCAGGTGAAACTACTCTGAGTTGATCAACCTAACGCAAATCTGCTGTTCTGGAACTGAAAACTCAGAGTTTCCTATCTCAGAGTAGATCAACTCAGAGTTCAGGGTTAGACTCAGAGTTTTTTGAACCTGCTTTGTGAAACGGACCCCTGGAGTAGTAATGTAATAACAAAGACCTTTAGTTCAAGCTTTAGTTCATAAAAAAGAACGAGTGATTCTAAGCCACCAAAAAAAAGTTTGTTGCTGAAATTCCAGTCGATTATCCATGCATCTTTGTTTTATGCAGAACTAGTTTCTTCAGGGCTGCCACGGGTGGTGGCACTGTTCAACACGTGACCGTGCTACATCGATGCTGCTTTTTGTCAACAGAAAGGCAAGATGGCGGCTCCCGTGGTTAGATTCCATGCTGAATACATAACCACATCCAAGAAGAACAAAAACCCAAATATACAATAAGGTGAACTTTTTATGCTAAGTCATCTATGTCTATTAAAGGCAGTTATTGTACTTAGAAAGAATGAATGCCTTTATTCATCCCGCCAGGGGAAATTCAATTTTTTTTTCATATTATTCACGTTACACACACACACAGGCCCGAAATACACACACATGCACAAACAGGACCTATATACATGCAATAAATGGAAAGATGTCAGAGCAAGAGGGCTGCCAATGGATCGGCGCCCTGAACAGTTGGGGTTCGGTGCCTTGCTCAACAGCACCTCGGCAGTGCCCAGGAGATGAACTGGCACCTCTCCAGCCACCAGTCCACACTCCATTCATGGTCCACACAGGGACCGGCGACCCTACGGTTCCCAGCTGAGTCACCTATGGACTGAGCTACTGCCGCCCCTTATAGAATATTTTTTAATTTTGAGATGATTCTGATGTGGAGGAATGAGAATTGAACAACTTTTTTGATGTGAGGGATAAAAGTGAAGTCTTAGTCGGAGAAGATTTTTGGCAGTGGGCTTGATATTAACGGACCAAGACTGATGGGGCTGGGGATGGAGTTTGTCGGGTTAAACATTATTATTTAAGATTTGGAATTGTTTAGTTGAAGAAAGCTGTGGGCCATTCAGGGGTTCCGACTTCTTGGATTGTTGGGTCTCAGCGGAAGGTATATCTGTGTGTCATCAGGATAGCAATGGAAAGAAACATTGTTGCATCTGAACAATTTCAAAACCGAAGGCTATGTTTAATTTTTGTTGCTTTGCATGGTTTTCTTGCATCATCTTTTTATGTTTCACTCCGCAAACGAATGTTTGATACTACTCTGATGCTACTGACTAGTTTTCCTGTCATGTTTAAAATTGCAGCACCAGCGCCACCCGTTTGCCTTTTCATTTGCCCCTGGAGCACAGTCTGAGCGGTGACACAGTTGTGGCAATGTTGGTTAAAAATGCATTCCAATGCTGGAAGTATAAAAAAAACATTACGTGCAGATTTGAGATAACGGCACAAATATTACTATCTATCAGGATTAAATTTGAATGAAATTGTCATTATTGGAGACCTCAATTGGAACTGGCTACAACCAATGTCTGATGACTTTACGTGAAAAATCCTGAAAAACCATTACTACTTGAACTCATGGAAACCAATGTGCCTCATAAATACACAACTGTTTCTGTATTCACAAATGACATTAGTGACCAAACCAAGCTATGCATCTTTATAAAGTGTGATATGAAACATTCTATGGAACAGGGTTTTTTTCATGGCCTCTTCCACTTTGATTGGGAGAAAATTCATCTCATTGCTGATGTTGAAAATGTCTGGAAATTCTTCTATGATGGATTTTTTTCGTTGACAAACATGTTCCCATAAGAAAGTACAAGGTGAAAGGCTGAAATAATACATAGTTCATTTTAGAGTAGGGATGTAACAACACACTAAACTCATGATTCGATTCGATTCACAATCTACCACTGAGCCACAGCCCTTCAACGCATGAGCCTAATACACTACTTACAAATACGAGGTGTTGAATATGACTTTTTTTGTATTTTGGGCAGACAGTGACTCTGAGATGTAATGCACAAAATGATTGGATTCAAACACAGTAACAAAATGAAAACACAACATTTTTGAAAACAGTAATTGAAAGACAAAAAGACAGCAACACTTCACAATACCATAAAGATCGATATATACATGACCAGTCAGTGCATGGCGTTTCTGTGCAGTACTGCTGACCAATTTTAATTAGATTCTAAATTGACTTACTGTAGGTTCCGTTCAATCACACAAAAAATATTTTGTAAAATGTTGTTGTGTTTTATGTATTGTTGTGTTTTTCACCTCAGGGCCACTGTAATTGTAAGCCTTTATTAAACAATCATTTTGTGAATGTAGACAAATTGAGCATCAATACTGTTTAATTTGATTTGAAAAGTTGTTAACATTCTTACTGAACTTCTAAATATGTGTATAGTGACAGAAGTAGGTATTCGTGCTCTGAAAACTGGTAATTTGATGATTCATTTGTTCAATTTACACATCTGAGCGAGCTTCTGTTTAATATCTAAATGCTTCCACTGACTCAGATCATGAAAAACAACAAAAAATATGTTACCATAGCTATGCAGATGACACACAAATTTACAAACATGTATATAGTTTTGTTCTTTAATTACTGTGGCAGTAGTAACCACTGGTAACAACCCTATCAAAAATCCTCAATCAATAGGATCCCAGGTCTAGTGTTGACCAACGAAAAAATCACTGCATTTGTTACTTCTTCGAGCATCCTGTATGGGTGGTTACTCTTTTACACAGTTCAGCCGTATCAAAAGATACATGGACTGGCAGCCATTCGTTAATGGACTCAAGCTCCTAAATCAAGAAGGTGATGTCCTTTTCTTTTCCTAATCTGTGCGTGCAACAACATGTCTAATTGCAAGCGACTATATATTCGCGCACAAGCATACAGTTTGAGTAGATGTAGAATGTGAAATGAGAATGCAATAAGGAACAATTCCAGCACAAGAAGGAGCTATTTGAGTGCAAGGACAGAATTTGAAGTAAAGAATGTCAAATCTGAACATGAAATCAGAAAATAATGCACTCAAACTGAAAGACCACGCTCTTGAATAAAGATGGTAAAATAACTCCATATGAGGCCAGATGCAAAAATTGTCAATCAGAGAGAAAGAGTGGATGTTCTTCCAGCTCCATCCCAGAGTTTTTTTTAATGTTCTCTGGGAAAATCATGTTAAATTTAACATTAATCATGGCAGAGTAGTTTTTTAATATTTTAACACGTCTCTGGAGTGGGACTTTAAATTGAATTAACCAAATGTGAACATTATGTGACATGCACTTTATTCTGAAATCTGTTTCCCAGACTGTTTTCAAGGAACTATTAGTGCTATACAGTATATTTTGCAAATACATCAAGTAGTAAAGTGATGCATCATGGCCCCTACCGTACCTTGACATAACAAAAGAGGAAGTCTGCATTTTTGGGCGACACAGGGTTTTAAAAGTTGCTTTCAGCAAACTATGAATTGGAACCTGTTGCCAGTATTGTTGTTTGTCCAATTTAAACTTGGCATGTAATTCATTGAGGTCCTGCTCTTGGTAAACCAATCACCAATAACTGCAATACCCCTCCACCCACATTCCTTCCAGTAGAAGGAGGATTTACCAATATGTAGGGAGGGATTGTACCATGCACTGCATCAGCCATGTTCAGGAAGGGGTGAAAATTAAAAATCTTTGCATCTTCCAGAAGTTCTGGTGTAAAATCATCCCAGGGTATTTTTAGGCAAATTGGGTCATCATCCATTGAGACTATTTTTTTCATGTATGAACTATGAACGTAGATTTTCCGGAGAGTCTCTAACAGCCGCTAACAGCCTGTCTCGGCTAACACGGATAAGCTCGGGGTGGCGAGTTGGACGAATTAAAACGTTTTTTTTAACCACCAACACTGCTCCAAATAACACCAAACATAGCCAGTAGCATGAGAAGAGTCCTTACACATAAAACAAAGCACCAACAACGTAGTTAGAGAACACAGAGTTTATTAAAAGGGTGTTTTGAAAGACTTACCTACTGGCCCCGGTACCAGCTGCTTCATTCAAGTCGATTTCCAAACACAATCCAAAGGGAAGGAGCCCATTGATGATTTATTCCAGAAAAACACGTAGATGTTTTAATGAGTCCAACTCACCGCCCTGAGCTAATCAGTGTTAGCCACTGCAGGCTGTTAGCGACTCTCTAAATCTACGTCAATAGGTGTAACACGAAAAAAATGGTCCCACCCAATTTGCCTAAAAAAAAGACCCTGGGATGATTTTACACTGGAATTTCACTTTAAGGCATGACAACACAGGATGAGACTGAGCACTTAAGGGGTAAGGGAGGCAGAGAGATATGCAGCCAAGTAAAGAGCAGGACAAGAATGTGCTTTTGCACTGAACCAAGGGGATGGCTGGTTTGGAGGGAGAGATCCCTGTGTCAAATAATAAACAAAAGTAGTGATGACCAAATCAAGCTTCATGAAGCATTAGTTGTATTTTTTGAGTCCACTAGATGGAGCTCTTGGTTTCAAGAAAAGGGCTCAATGAATGTTGATTCCGTGTAAATTCAACCCTTTGTTGAACAGAGAGCTTCATCTAGTGGTCTCAGAAAATAATGAAAATGCTTAATGAAGCTTCATTTGGGCATCACTTGACAAAATGGTAAATAAGTAAGTTAGGGATTCCTAAGCCTCCCTGATCCGACAATTTTTAATAGTTTTAAGATCCAACCCAGCTTGTTTACCATTCCAAAGAAAAATGCCAAACAGCTAATTAAACCTTAAAATACTTCACCAGGACTGTCACTGGCAGTGCTTGCAAATTGAAGTTGATCATAGGGACTGCATTCAAATTTAATACATTAGCCTTTTCCCTAGAGTCCAGGTGGACCAAGGAGGGCACATCTACTGTAATAGCAAGGATTTTTGAGAAGATACGGCTATCTTAATTAGTCAAAGAAATATGTCCATAGCTATACAGTCTGTAGATTATTATCGCTTTTTCAGAATGAGAGTTATTGGGTCAATGACGTGAGGCCCATTTTTTTGTATCTATATGTTCAATTAAATTTAAAAATGTTTAAAGTTGAAAAAAATCTTACAAATGACTTGTACACATTCTTTTTTAGAGGCACTATTCTAAATGTATTGGTTTTAATGAATTTTGAATGAATATTTGGAGGATAATGGCATTAATGTCTATGGGGTGTAATTGTCAAAACTTCAGACCAAAAAATGTAACATGCTTAAAAAGGGTGAATGTTTTAATAATTTATCCTATAAACTACTGTGGCATAACCCTAAATTAAAGGTTATTGTAATCATATAAAATATAATTTAAATTTTTTTTTTTTTTGATTTATTTAAATAATTTGGGTTAGGGTTAAGGATCAAGCTAATTTCTTGAAATGACAACATTCAAGGTGCCATTTTGATAAAATCAGCAAGAAGACAATGTGACAGGAAATGACATGAGAGAAAAGGACCCCTGATGAGCATAACGGCTGCTGAGACATGTTAGGGTACCTTCAGGTACCATTTGGTTGAAATGTCTAATGGTATGACCCAAGAAAAACATTGAAAAACTTTTTTTTAATAAATATTAGTATTTGGTTTAAAACTTTGTTTGATTTATTCACACTAACACCATGTGCTGATAAGCCTGTGAACGTTTTCCTTTGTGCAGGTCGTCGTTATCCTCAAAGTAATTTCAGTCAAAAGCAAATGGACTCGGTTAATTGTCTAGGAAGACGTTTCACCTCTTATCCAAGAGGCTTCATCAGTTCATGTACGCATCTGACCAGGCCGGCAGCCGTTTTCCTAGACAAATAACCAAGTCCAGTTGCTTTTGACTGAGGTTACACTATTTGACATTTCTATCCTCCTATTAAAAGCCTCTCAATTTTTGGCAAATTTTCTCAAATATCATGAGTTTATGATTCTGGTTTAAGATGTAATATCAGCCCACTTAGTATTTAGAACTATCTGTAGGTGATTATTGTTTGGGTTTTCTTAAGGTTGAGTTCATGTATCCACAACGTTATGATCTAAGCTGAGTAAGGCTACGATAAAATCATTATGTTGCAAGGCCTTTTTTTTAATTTAAGTTATTTCTTTGCGATTCTGAGCAATTTTTAATGTCACAATGTCAAAAAAATAGCAGAATGCAGCAGGTGAACAGTGACCCCTTCTCTGGAACATGAACGGCAGCTTTAAAAAAATCTAATTTTATTTAAGGACAGTATTAAAAGTTACTTAAATATGACAATTTCTTTTTAAAGATTATCAAATTGAAGCTTTTTCATTTTTAAAATCATATAATTGAGCCACTTTTCTTTCAATAGATGCCACTTTCTAACAAAGAAAAAGTGGCTAATCACAGAGAATGAGTCAAAGTTTTTTTTTTGTTTTACCTACTAATGAATGGTCAGCTTTGAAGAATTATTTATCCAGTGTTTTTCCTACATTGAAATAAAATTAAAAGTCATGTTCAGTGAAGTGTCTTGACTGCAGTGTTTGATTTCAGTGTCAATATCAACAAAGTTTTAGACTATAGATGCCACACGTCAGGTGGTTTAACTGTTTTTTTGTCAAATGGGGTAACCATTATTTTATTTACAAAAAATATACATTTTAACAAAAACCCAAGCATGCTTTTTTTTAAAGTTTAAAAAAAAATAAAAAATTCTCAATTTTCGTCATTGACACTATGATAGCTTAAGAAAGTGTTGGTGGAAGTGCACTTCTTTCAAGAGAGTTTAGCATCATTATTATTCATGCCAATATGTAGTACTCTGTGTTGGGGTTGTAAACAAACATAAAAAAACTACTGTTGAGATCCAAACAACAATAATTCAACTCTCTGAGACAACAGTACTGGGATCAGGAAGCAGAGTCACAGTTTAATACACCTCTCTGCACTGCCCTTATCACAGATGCCCAGGAAGCAGAGCTGCAGTCTTACACACCTCTCTGTGCTCCCTGTGGATCACTTTGTCAGCTCAGTATCCTACACGTGTCTGCCCCATGATCATCTAAATTAACCAGATCGAAAATTAACAGAAGAGGAGCTATACAGAAAAACTTGATACAAATCAACACAAAAATAAAATGTGGACTTTTAAACCTCAGATCTCTGCCATCTAAAGCTGTATTAATAAATGATTTGATATCAGAAAACCATATTGATTTACTCTGTCTGACTGAAACCTGGCTGTGTCATGAAGAATATGTTAGCCTTAATGAATCCACTCCCGCCAGTCATATTAATACTCATATTCCTTGAGGCAGTGGCCGAGGAGGAGGCGTTGCAGCTATTTATGACTAAGACCTATTATCAACCCTAAACCTAAACTAAATTATAATTCATTTGAAAGTCTTGTTCTTTGTCTTTCCCATTCAACCTGGAAAACTGTGCAGCCAATTATACTTGTTATAGTGCACCGTGCTCCTGGTCCGTATTCTGAATTTCTATCTGAATTCTCAGAGTTTCTGTCAAAAAATCTGATAAAGTAATCATTGCCGGATATTTTAATATTCATGTGGATGTTGATAATAATAGCCTTAGTATTGCGTTTATCTCTCCATTAGATTCGATTGGTTTTAGTTAGAGTGTACATTAACCTACTGACTGTTTTAATTACATCCATGACCTTGTTTTGGCTTATGGTGTGGAAATCCATGACTTAATAGTCTTTCCACAGAATACTATTTTATCATATCATCATTTAATAACTTTTGAATTCATATTACAGGACTACTCACCTCTGGGCAAAAGTTTCTACACTAGATGTTTATCTGATAGTGCTGTAACTACATTTAAGGAAGCAATTCCATCTGCATTTAATTGAATGCCTTATCCTAATATTCCAGATTCCTGCACTAACATCAGTTTTGATTTAATTGATCACCTTGTTGACAGTGTTGCAGGCTCACTACAAACAACACTTGACACTGTTGCTCCTTTAAAAAAGAAGATAATGAAACAGAGGAAGTTAGCTCCATGGTATAACTCACAAACCCGTGAATTAAAACAAGTATCGCGAAAATTGGAAAGTAAATGGTGCTCTACTAAAATGGAGGAATCTTGCTTAGTTTGGCATGAAAGTCTAAAAACATATAGGAAGGCCCTCCGTAATGCCAGAGCAGCCTATTACTCATCTTTAATTGAGGAGAATAAGAACAGCCTTTTCGTACTTTTCAAAAAATGTAAAATGTAGCTTTAAGAAGCAATGTTTTTAAATACATCAAAATATCTAAAGTTAAATATTAGTATTAATGAAAAATATATTATGCAATCCTGACTATCTTTGGCTCCTGACAATTTTATTGCAATATTTAAATGAAATATCTCTTGCAAAATAATTCAAGGTGAAATGTACATCCCATATCAGATTGACCAACTGATGCCCTACAGCTTTTAATTTCAAAAGTAAAAAATGAGATTCAGGGAAAATTATTATGCAACAGCCCACTGAATAAAGAAAGAAAAAAATTAGATAGATACATTGATATGATCGGATGATGTGAAGCTGTAATTTGATATGCTAAAAAGCAGATGGAGCTGCTTCTGTGTGAAGATGGGGAACAGGGAAGGCCTTCAGGTCTGGGATTTTTTTTTTTGCCCAAAGATGCTAATAAATGTAAGAAATCTTGTCTGGCATCACCAGACTAATTCAGGAATACTAATAAGTCTGTAGGCCCTTATTTCCCTGTGCGTTGCCTCAGGGTCACTCAGGTTAGCTGACCAGTTCCTCCTTGAGGTTCCAAGATCCAGGTCCAAGCACAGAGGAGGTTGCACATTTTCAGTTGTAGCCCCCAAACTAAGGAAACTGTTGCCTCTGCATGTAAGGATGCTTTTGTCGTTTTTTAAGTCCCATCTTAAAACACATCTTTATTCTTTCGCTTTTGACTCACTAGGAGAGTTGCCTTTCTATATTGTTATCATTTGGTCTGTTGTTGGTGTTTCTACTCTGTTATCTCTGATTGTACTGCACTTTGGTCAACTGTTGTTGTTTTTAAATGTGCAATAAATACATTTGGATTGGAGTGGATTTAAAAAATGACACAATTGGAAAGACCTACAACCAATCAGAGCAAAGAAATGTGACCTCCAAACAATCACAGCAACAAAACGACCTCACACTAAGAGGTACATGCAGTGATTTGTTTGTTTTGAAGCAGGAATAAAATAGCTGCTGCATCACAAAAGTTCAAGTACAATTAAACGGTACACTGAAATGTGTTTTAGGCAAAAATAAGCAATACAGTAACAAAATCTTGATCAGCACTGCCTAGTTTTACAGTTTTATCTGAGTTTTGTGAGCCTTCTTAGTTGCACAGAGAAAGCCAGTTTTGTTCAGAAAATATGATGCTCCTCATTCATCATCTGATAACCACCCCACATGACATAGATGATTGGGATTGGTCCATCAGATCTGAAGTTGCTTGAACGTAAAGGGAGAGGGACCCAGACAAACCTGCTAGAGCAAATGAAACATTTGCTTGGAGGATTATTCTGGTTCCCAGGCTGTGAAAAAAAAATCACAAATCCAGCCTGTGAATATTCCCATTTGTCCAGGTCATCATTATCCCCATTAAACCTACTTCCCACCAACGACTGTCACTCTAACAACAGTCGTTGGCATTTGGAGCACAAAGGGTTCCAGTGACATCATCGGTCTTGTGAGAGGTTAAATACCTGGATCTCCACACCAGTTAGTTGGACTAGTCCCAGCCTGGTCAGTTGCGTACACAAACTGATGAAGCCTCTTGGATGAAAGATGAAACGTCTTCCTAGACGAATAACCAAGTCCAGTTGCTTTTGACTGAAATTGCTTTGAGGATCACAAATCCATTATCTGTAATGCTAATGCAATATTTTGATAATAAAAAATAATCATGTTCATCCTTAATTTTGGTAACAAAATTTTATTTTGAAACAAAATTCTAGCCTTCGTGAGACCATCCTGATCCTGCGAGCTCCATTGTATTTTACTCGCAGATCAGTCTGGTAACTTGCGGCAGAGAAAATTTGGAGAAGGTTGCCCAAGTGACCGAACCGATCAGCGTTGGTTTTGAGGTGGCTCAAAGTGTGATGAAACGAGAAGTGAGTGTTCAGTGTAAACAACATAGTGGCTTCCACGGATGAGATGAGCACAGCTATGGAGCAAGCCACTCACTAACTCTTTTTTCTCTTGGATCTTTCTGTTGGAATATGGACTGGGCACCTGAAATTGGGCCTTTGATCCGTAAATTCACATTACACAAACCGCAAATATCCTTTACCCACATGTTGTTTAATTTCTGAGCTTTGCCTCAATGCTGTTAGTACGTTATACACTGATGTTGATTTGGCCCATATGTTGATGATAGACGGATGGTTTATCCAATCAGCAAAGAGTATTTTCGCCTCTTCCAAAATAAACACTGAAAATTGTATGAGGGTTTGTTTTTTTTGTACACAAACGTTGCAACAACAACAAAACAGAAATGCAGGCGGCCAATCCAAATCACCTGGGAAGTTTACTGATCTAATTTAACTAAGAATTAATGCTGGAGTGAATGTCCTTGCTCTGCCAGGACCTGCACATAAATCAGATTACCAGACAAGTGTGTACCTGTGCCATGTAGCCTCCGTCACTGAGTAAAGTCTAGCTGTTTAGGACTAGAAATATCCCGCGCTATATGACCCACACTCATGATGGGTCATATAAGATGGATGGATGGATGGATGAGTATCCACGCATGATTGTAAGATAATTCAGATGTGAAGAAGCAAAGATATTTTATTTTAGTAAAAAGTGTATTTTTTTATTTTAGTCAAAGTAGACTAAGACTTAGACTTCTCTTTATTGATCCCTTTGGGATGACCCCCGCAAGGAAATTGAGTTTCCAGCAGCTTACAAAAACACAAGGGATGTATAAAAAATACAGTACAGGATAACAAATAAACTCTTAGCTAAATAAATACAGAGAGTATAAAAAGCAATAAACTGTAAGCAATAAACTCTTAGTCAAATATATATGAGGTAGATGTAAGAATACATGTAACAAAAAATTCACAGAAAATTAAATCAGATAAGTTAGATGTAGAGGAAATGTATAAGATAATATGTATGACTGTATATTACAGAAATGAGCAGTAAGATTAAATTACCGCACTTAAGTGTTAAGTTATACAGTTATTGCACAAAGAAAAGAAGATAAGTGTCCAGGTATGTAAGAGTAGATTATTAATTGCACAGTGAGTGTCTCCCACTCCTCCCTTCTGTCCTCTTTATTTGATGATGGCCTGAGGGACAAAGGAGTTCTTGAGCCTGTTGGTCCTACAGTTTGGCAGGAGCAGCGTTCCACTGAACAGGCTCCTCTGGGTGCTGATGACGGTGTGCATAGGGTGGCTGGCATTGTAATGTAATGTCCAGCAGCTTGTTCAATGTCCTCCTCTCTGCCACCGTCACCAGTGAGTCCAGTTTCATGCCGACCACAGAGCCACCCTGCTCGATCAGTTTATCCAGTCCGGAGGTGTGATATGCTGAAGAGCAGAGGGGCCAGCACTGTGCCCTGAGGGGCTACAGTGCTGCTGACCACAGTGTCAGGCTGAGGAAGAGCCGCTCCAATATCTTCAGCAGGTGTGAAGTGAGTTCCACCGGTCGGAAGTCATTCAGCTCACTTGGCCTGTTCTTCTTGGGAACAGGGACGATACAGGATGTCTTCCAGAGGGTAGGCATTCTACCTAGCTGCAGGCTAAGGTTGAAGATCCGTTGTAGTGGTTCCCCTAGTTCTGCAGCACAGGTCTTCAGTAGTCTTGGACACACTTTATCTGGGCCTGCTGCTTTCCTAAGCTGGAGCTTCCTCAGCTGTCCTCTGACCTGGTCTGTGGCAATGTGAGGCGGGGATTCTGTTAAGGTGGAGGAGGGGGGTGTTGTGGTGTCAGAAGGGAGGTGTGTAGAGGGAAGAAGGAGAGATGGCTGCAGTGAGGGTAGGGGTGGGGGGACAAGGGCTGGTTAAACCTGTTGAAGAGGTCATTCAGCTTGTTTGCCCCCTCCATTGTCCCCCCTGTAGCTCTGGTCTTTGTGTTGTGACCTGTGATGGTCCTCACATCTTCTTCCTCAGCTTACCCTCCACCTTTCTCTTATAGCTGTCCTTAGCTTCCCTCACACAGTGTTTCACCTCCTGCTGTGGTGCCTTCATGGCCTTCCTGTCCCTGCTCCTGAAGGCAGCCTTCTTCTTGTTGAGGGCAGCCTTAATTTCCTGCGTTACCCATGGCTAGTTATTAGGGTAAAAGCGGACAGTCTCGACAGTTGAGACCACCTATTGATAACACAGCAAAAAAGTGTTGTATCGCTGCAGCTCCCTATTTCTGCTAGACTTCAAGATTCAAGATTCAAAATTCAATACTTTATGGTCATTACAACTTAGTTGTTAGGGGTTTGTCTTAGTCTGCTCATATAAAACAGACAACACATTTGCAGCCGTATATACTGTACATAGAAAACACATAACCTATCCCCCAAACATCTTATATAAAGGAGAAGCATCTGGCTGGAGTCGCCAATCTCAGGCAGGAAATACACACAAAAAATGCAAAGTACATACAACATATTATAATATATATAATATCTAAAAAAAGGAGAAGACGGACCTCCATGTTGATTGACTCGATCTAGCAAACACATATGGATCAGGCCCACACCAGCTGATCAACTATGCCATAGAGTTCTTTCACATGCCCTCCTGCATCAAGACCATGGTTGCATCCTACTTCAACGACCTGCAGAAGGGTCGTTCTCAGGTTAAGAGAGTCCACCGACCAGGCTGTAAGGAATGCAAACATCAAAATACAAAAAGGCCGGAAGTGGAATGCCCAAACTGAGGTCGACAGAGCCATCAGTTGCCTACAACATCAAGAGAATGTCAGCAGAGTTCAGGCAGGAAAGGCAGGCCTAGGGTGGGGAGAAGCACCATGGTTCTGGCCAACCGTGAAGAGAGGAAGAAGATGGTGGCGGCGGAGGTGACAAGGTTGGAGGAAGAGCATTAAAAGATCAAGGCCGTGTCAAAGGGCAGACAAGGATGCTTGACAACCTGGGAAGGCGTCATCAACCGAAACATCCGTTGGACAGACCTTTGGGAGAACCCGCAGGCAAGGCTCAGCTTTCTTATTCGTGCAACATATGACACGCTTCCCTGCCCTCGGAACCTTCACCAGTGGTTTGGGAGCGAGGAATGCTGCACACTCTGCAACACCCCTAATGCAAACCTCAAGCACATCCTGTCAGGCTGTAAGCTCGCTCTATACCAGTGACGCTACAGGTGGCGCCATGACCAGGTCCTGAGGAAGCTAGCAGAGGTGTTGGAGAGCCGTTGAAAGGGCAGCCGGGGGGTACCACCTGCAGAGAACCACAGCTTAATCGGCTTTGTCATGGAAGGTGGTGGGAGAAGAGATACCAGGTCAAAAGAAACACCTAGGCCGTAAATTGCTCGTCCCGGACATAGTGTCTTGGTCTAAGGCAAAATCCCTGCTTCTCATTGAGCTCACAGTACCAGCAGAGGAGGGGATCAAGGCCGCCTACGAACGAAATCAAAGCAATGTGTGGCAGTCAACCACACACCTTCTGGGGGACGCAGGAGTGACAGGAAGGAGCCTAAAGAAGGCAACCAAAGAGCTGGCGGAGGAGGCTGAGAAAGGAAGCTCATTGCTCTGGTTAAGGAGGAAGGAAAAGCATTGGGGAATGAACAACTAACCCCAACAACAGCTGCAGGGGTGAACACCTATCAGCTTTAGGGGGTGGCAGGCAGATGTCCCTGTCACTGCTCCACCACCAGGAGACGTTCCAGGATTAAAGGAGCGAAGTTGGTTATTGGTGGTTTCTGGCTGATGACCCCTCAGCTTACCCGTGGGCACCGAAGGAGGTGCGACCGGCAGCAATGCCTAGCAGGTGATGCGATCTCCCTGTTATCTCTACTAATAATGGTAAACTGGATCAGCCATCAACGTAGCTGTAAATGGCTTAAACGCAGTCTATGATGACGTATGACAGTAGGAAATATAAAAAAAAACAAAAATTCCACATTAAGAGAAAGGTTGGCATGGTTGTTGGGTCAGTCACGCACAGGACTTCCACGTGGGAGATACGAGTTTGCGTCCAATGTGAGATGACGGCTTTTTAACTTCCTTTGGTTTTTTAGTATTTAAACCCAAACCACATGGTTTATTGCCTAAACCTAACCACGTAACATCCGTTTTGTTGGAATTCACAATGTGACCCAGACTATTAACAAGTGATGCCAAGGGGTCCTAACGACCATTACCATGTGAATAGAGCCTTCTGAAGCTGCTGGTAGGTGTAGCAGGAATCTTCAAACCCAAAACTATGAGGCTGATAACCACTGATTACGGCCATTTAATGGAGTGATAATGCCTGAAATGGGTGCTATGGACGAGGCCCATGTCTTATTTTGACAGAATGAATAAAGCATGTTAAAATAAAGTACTAATAGTCACTGGTATACCAACATTATGTGCTACATAGAAGAATGTGAACTCAATATATGCAGTGCATGACATATTAATGACTTAGTTGAATATATAATATAGGAAAAAGGTCACTGCACTGAAAGTGTCAGGATGATTTTATTTTTTATTTTTTTGTGTGCATGTCCTGCCTTAGATGCTGCTGTCTCAGACTGTTGTGAAAGAAAACCACCAAAACCAGATACAAGTGCAGAAGTGCACACTTGACTCACGTCATATGACGGAGACAGCAGTTGTGTAGTCTGTTTTTTTGTTGTGAGTATACTGTGATTTTTGGTGAACTCATACTCGCCTGTCCCAGAGCGACACCTCATAAGCACCAACACACTCACTTATGCATACAGTATGTATCTATGGAATGGCTTGACTGATATGTTATATGTAGACTTCACGAAAGAAAACCTAGAATGTGTTGGGCTAATTCATTCCTTCTCATGCACCCATGTCTCTAACACTAACTACAGTCACCATTCTGATATGTCCATATATATATACTGATTTCATTGCGCAACAATATTCCTCATCTGTGTCTGATTCTGACTGACCCTGGGTTCAAGGCACTGCAACTACAACTTAGTTTTAAGGCCTCATACTCGCCTGTTTTCAGAATGACATCCCATAAGCACCAATACATTTGTGTTGTACTGACTGAGACTGTTGTTATTCTGACACAAGTTAAATTACAGCTGTGTGTGTGTTGTGGGGGGGGGGGGGGTCTGTGTGTGTGTGTGTGTGTGAAACTTGTGGTGCAGACTGTGATATGACGACACCACCCCCCAAGGAACTATGAAGGACTCAGCTCAAATGTTTTGCTAATTAACAACAATGTCAAAGCTTGAGCTAACCTTCACTCACCTGCATCACTTGTTGACGCCGTGATTTGTGACCATTTTGATGCACTCCTCCAGCATCTGCTTCTTCTTCATGCTGACCTTTTCAGCCCCTCCTTTCTTTTCTTGCCCTCCATCAGGTGTAACTGAGCAAATCTGATACCTTTTCCACTGTAAGAAAATCCTCTACTTCAACCTTGCCCTCTTTCTCTCTGTCTGACAGCCGCTCATTCATCCCCATTCGTTCATTGGATAAACGCAGAGCAATTATTGGAGCGATATGCCGTTCCCATATCAAGACAGGAGGCTAAACAAAAAACAGTAGGCTGGATTAATGAGAGTGAGTCGGTTGAACAGGAGCGTGCTATTCTGAAGAGTTTTAACTCAATGGGCCAGTCATGAACATCACTCATGAACATCACACGGCTGTGCAGGGCAGTCTGCCGGCCGGTTCACTTGAGCTGTATTTATATTAATATAGTTATATTTATGGTGGTTAGCATGTCCCCTCACAGCGAGAGGGTTCCTGGTTCGAATGCCTGCTGGGGCCCTTCTGTGTGGAGTTTGCATGTTCTCCCCGTGTCTGTGTGGGTTCTCTCTGGGTTCTCCGGCTTCCTCCCACAGTTGAAAGACGTGCATCTGTTGATTGATGACTCTAAATTTCCCTTAGGTGTGAATGGTTGTCTGTCTTTGTTTGTTTCTATGTGCCCTGTGATAGACTGATGTCCTGTCCAGGGTGTACCTCGCCTCACGCCGATGTCAGCTGGGATCCTTTTTTTTAACCTGCTAATTAGAGACATGTGTTGTGTTTGTGTTTAACAAATTTAAATGGTAACACTTGAACGCAGCAACTGCGGCACTCTGCCTCCCCGCTCTACATCACTCACACATCCAATTTGCACGTCGTCCGAGTACTGATTCCTGCCTCAAATAAGAAAAACATAAAGAAAAAGATTGGAAATGATAAATTGAAGACAGTAAACAACAAAAAGGGAAAAGCTCTGTTTAAACGTGTTACAACGCTTCAAGATGATGAGCCAGTCGGGTTTGTTCAGCACGTCTGGATTGCATGGTGTTAAGTATCCCGTCCAGCAGCAGCAGCAGTGAGCGAGTTGATAGAAGAAAGGAGGGCTGGACTTGCCCCGGAAACTGTGGATGCTACTCTTTTTCTGCATGGAGGAATGCAAGAATGGAGAACTTGGCCATGTAAAGGGCTCACTGTTGTTGAATGGGACGTAGGCTACAATAACTGTTCTTACAATTGTATCGCCATGTTCAGGTGAAGACTTGTTATTTGATTTGTTTATTTTTCTACTCCCAGGTAAGACAAGCTGCTTATTATACAATTGATATTTCTACTAATACTTCAAGTTATTGTTTTCATTAAGATTCATTCATTCATTCATCTTCAACCGCTTATCCCGGGGTCGGGGTCGCGGGGGTGCTGGAGCCGATCCCAGCTGACATCGGGCGTGAGGCAGGGTACACCCTGGACAGGACGCCAGTCTATCACAGGGCACATAGAGACGTACAGAGACAGATAACCATTCACACCTACGGGCAATTTTAGAGTCATCAATTAACCTAACACATGCATGTCTTTGGACTGTGGGAGGAAACCGGAGGACCCGGAGGAAACCCACGCAGACACGGGGAGAACATGCAAACTCCACACAGAAAGGCCCAGGCCGGGATGCGTAAACTCGGTCACTTATAACATTGCCAAGCATGTTGCTACTATTTTGGCACCACTGGTGGGGCAATACCCCACGCCACATCAAAAACTCCATAGACTTTGTGACCAAAGTCTGAGACATAAAAATAGATCCAGGTGAAACCATGGTATCCTACAACGTGACTTCCTTGTTCACCTGTATTCCAACCGTGGAGGCCTTGTGAGAGGTTAAATACCAGGATAACGATGACCTGGACAAAGGAGAATATTCACAGGCCCATTCATAAATCAGGAGGATTCAAGGAATTGATTAACAATGAGTTTTCTTCCTCTGATCAAAGTAGCTGAGATCAAGAACATCCATAAAACCAGCTGTAATAAACAGGTATCCGCCAGACACTTCACCTAAACTCAGGCCTCCTCCTTACACCAGATGATTTTCATGAGATTTGGGGAAGAGTTTGAAATGGAAAAGGCCACAGTTCATGTTGAATGACAACCTGGGGTATATGGTTTTAGAAAATATATGGTTTTAAGGTGGTCGAATAATTTTCCATTTATGTAGGTGGAGCTACAACCTGGCATGCTATATGTTGTATAATATTAATGTCTTATTAATGATCCCTTACTTGAAATAAATGAATTTTAAATTAAAAATGACAAATGAATACCTTACACCTGAGTTACCATGATGTTAACATAATGTAAAAACACATTCAATGCATTAATATCTGTCTCTAGTAATAATTGTATTTTTCTGATAGACCTGAAATAAAGACCTATGTGGCTTCACTAGCTGCCACAGCCTTTGAATGATTAAATGTTAAAAAGGCCATAATGGAATTCTGTATTCATCGACAACCAAACAGATGCTTTCTCTTCACCAGAGCCAAACTAAACTGGATATTATATGTAGCCGACAAATTTTGAACAGAAGACTTTTTAAACTTTTGGTACATCCTGCTGCTGTATAATATTCTAAAGATTGTTTAGCTTTAAGCATTGAACCATGCTAACACAACTGGAGGAAGACATTTTTCATCATCGCTTCATTAACCTCTATCGCATGTAGCAACCAAGGTGGATAGCTAACTGAAGCTAACTCAGCCTACTCTGCTGTTGTGTTAAATGGTAGTGATGCTAGTGCTAACAGTGATCTGAATGCTTTTAAAAGAACAGAAATGAGCTCTCAGATGAAGTGTGTGGCTCTTAAAAGAGCTTTTGTGTTGTAGTGAGATCAGGCCGTCAGTGATTTAACCTTCGTATCTGTACAGGTGCTGCCCGGTCTCCGGTAGATCAGACCGGGATACGCTTTACTCTGCACTGACGGCTTTCTTCTTCTTCTTCTTCTTCTTCTTCTGTATTTCTGGCAGAATAGATGTCTAAAGGCACGTCGCTGCCATCCACAGTCCATAGTTATATACATTTTATTATTCCCATAGGAACAGTCTAGTTTCCCCCAAGGGCCGCAACAATGGCGGATTTGGTGAGCCCCGTGAGCCCCTGGATATTTCACGGAGAACTTTGATGACGCTTACCGCAATCTCAATGCTGATTGGTTGTCGCGGCACAGCTTAACGCGATGTTCCTTGAAAAGTTCAAATTTTTCAACTTCAAGCGACACACGCGATGAGGCGATGGACGCTTCATCGCATCGCTCTTATCGCTCAGAACGTGTCGTCCGAAGCGACATCGCGCGTCATTGCGTTGTTTACATTAATTTTGAATGGCAGCATGACGCTGTGACACCGGGGTGAGGTTTGTCCTGTCTTTGGGTTTTTTGTCTTGAGAATTTCCTGTTTTATTTTGAAAGATAACTCTCCTCTCGTTCCAGGTCACTTGCCCTTCCTCTTGTGTCACCGGTCTGACGTCATTCCCTGATTCATGATTGTGTCCACCTGTGGCTCCCCTTCCCTCATGTGTATAAAGTCTGTGTCTTTCCCCCTGTTCCGTGCCAGATTATTTTGTACCCTGTGTCGAATGTATCCAGCGCTTTGTCCCACAGTCTTGTTCATGCTTTTGAGTTCTTTGTTTCATCGTTCAGGTTTTTGTATTCCTTGTTTTGGTGGCTGCTAATAATGTTAAATAAATAAAGACAAATAGATCTGTTTTTACACATGTAAATCAAAGGTTACATAACATATATCATAGATGAAAAACAGTAACACTTATAAGAAGAACACCTTTGGTTCGCCTATCCAATCATTGATATTTCTGCTGTGTACTACAGCTGGCTGAATGGGTGCATGAATTCCATGAAAGTATCTTGTACCTGTAGCTGTCTCTAGTTAAGGGAAAACACAGCTATTCCACCAATCAAAATCTCAGAAATATGGGCATTCTTATTGGGCATTGTGTCCTGAGCTCTGGGCTGGAGGTGCTTCTTCTGGCTGAATTTTGCCTGTGCGAGTCGTCGGGTGTGCAACTATACGTGTTATTTGGTCAACATTTACGTTTTTTCATTTTTTCCTATATTCCTATATTACATTTTCGACATCT
Organism: Echiichthys vipera; assembly: GCF_963691815.1. Lineage (NCBI taxonomy): Eukaryota > Metazoa > Chordata > Actinopteri > Perciformes > Trachinidae > Echiichthys > Echiichthys vipera. The sequence goes on from NC_139837.1 coordinate 29,958,026, forward strand.
GGGAAAACTGGGACGTCTGGTCACCCTAAGTTACACTCTGATGGTGTCCTCAGGTAGAACAGGAGACATCTCAGACATGCTCAGGGAATAAACCCCATTTTCACAAAGCCTGTTGACTCCAATCCTTCACAGAATGGCCCTCCGCACGTCATCTGTGATTTGAACCCAACCCCAGTGTGACGAAGGACGACCTCAGCCGACGGGTAAAGGGGCTGTCACAGACAGGAGCCGCATTACACACCAGCTAAAATTTGAGTGTGTGACTGAATTTTACGTCTAGTCGCATATGCGCACCCAGATGTCTCACCATATCATTATGTAAGTGACTAAACAGCAACAGAGTGACAGATAAGACAGGAACAATATGTAAGCAGTGTAAGAGGATAGTGCCGTCAGCACCGTAACACAAACAAGTAACATGTGAGATGCGAGGCCGAGTGACGACAAAAAAAATACCAAACCAGTAGTAGTTGTCATGTCGGCTCTGTAGGTGCAACCGGCATCCCAAAGATGATTGTTCATTTCTGGATCAATTTGAACTTTCAGTTTGATTATGAGAAGGCTTCAGTCTGATCAAACAAAGGGAAAAAAAACTAGGCCCAAAAGCCTGGTAGCCCTTGTTCTGGAGCACATGGTCACAGACAAAGGCCTGCCATGCAACTCTCCCCCAACAGGTCACACCCAGGTGAGAACTCTCCAAGGGACCCCTTAACTGTCTGTCCATTGGCTGACCTTACCTCACCTCTATCATCATAGAGTCTATAAAACTGTAGGACACCTCCTGCTCACTCTCTTTCTCAGATTCTATTCGACTCTCTTCTGCAGGATCCAGGGACCAGCTGCCAGCTGTCCCTAAGCCCTCAATATGGCTTATATGGAGTAGGATCATCAGCCAGGTTAACCAACCGATTACCAACGCAACTGAGCAGAACAAAGAGCGTTCTGATTCCTCTTTTGTCTAAGAGCAAACAACCAGGAAAAGAATATTTTCTTCAACCAGCTTCCATCACAAGGACCAGCCACTGGCATAGAAACAACGCAACTTATCTTTACCATCTCATGGACTGGTAACTAATCACCAACTGAGCATTATTACATGTTATAAGACTGTATGAACAGCTAAGCATAGAATTGTTACTTTGTTGTAACCTGAATTATAACTTCTGAGCTCTTCGGCCTGCTGGCTTTTGTGTGACTTAAATGCACATCATCACACCATCTCTGCAGGGGTCCTTAAGTAGTAGTTTAATATATTTAATGAGACTTTTATATTAGTTGTCACTCTGTCTATGACGGTGGTGCCCCAAGGAATTCTGGTTTAACTAGAGTAATTTTTATTATTATATTTGATAATTATTGGTGATGGCTAATATTTACTTGATTAACGATAAGTTTATTGAGAATACTCAATCTCAATCTGAACGTGACTCAAGGCCCTACATTTAATTGGTTCTCCATGTGAAGTTTTTAATAAATCAAAGTTATTAATTTTTTAGTAATTTTTCTTTATTAATATTTTCCCCTAATATTTCATTTGATAGTCACACTTTTGATACAATTAACCTAGAGTACCTACAGCTCTATGGGAAGAAATCAACAGTGTTGTGTCCTGTATAATTGACTTTTAATTGACTTTGTTTCTCCGCCCAGCACAGTGAGTGATGCAGCAGGTGACACACAGACTGATCGGATCAGGCTGCTTTTAGAACGTAACACACGTCACCTATTTCAACAGCCAATCAGGTCTTACAGAATTTTGCTGGTCAAGTCACTGACAAACTGTCAGCTGGTTGAAATGGACCTTTTGGACGGAGGCTCAACGAGCATGTGAGAGAGAGAGAGAGAGAGAGAGAGAGAGAGAGAGAGAGAGAGAGAGAGAGAGAGAGAGAGAGAGAGAGAGAGAGAGAGAGAGAGAGAGAGAGAGAGAGAGAGAGAGAGAGAGAGAGAGAGAGAGAGAGAGAGAGAGAGAGAGAGAGAGAGAGAGAGAGAGAGTCGAGTGAGTAATACAATGAATAAGGAGAGGGGGCACCGTAATCTAGAACAAAGCAGTGAATCAGGGAAAATGAATCAGTTATTTTTGCTGTTTCATCACAACTAGAAATGCAGCTGTAGACAGTATCTCACTCTCTGTCCTCATGTATATTTTATAATGCTACAAATTATATCCAGCTATGAAAAAAAGCCTGAAAAGTCATAGGTTAGAACAGAAGTACAGAGATGTGTTGCCATGGAGATGATACATCGTCTCCCCTCGTCTCATTGGTGTAAACTGACAAGGTTCAGAACGTTGCAGACCTGACCAAGTTTCAACTCGTCTCGTTGCGAATCTTTGGTCTGAACTGGGCTTAAGGCACCAACAATCCCTCGGGGAATTGAAGTAGTTTAAAATATATATATATATATATATATATATATTTAAAAAAAAAACATTTACCCAGTGCCCCCCTAGGTTGTACAAACACTCCCCCAGGGCCCGGTAGTGCATGCCTTGAGAAGCCCTAGTCTAAGGTGAATGCAAGACAAAACAGCATTTACCTCTCTCACACGTGCGTGACCAGAAGCCAGTGCCAGTGCAGTCACAGATGAATCGATTCCAGCCTTCTTTGCAGACACCTCGGTTCTTGCAGGGGTAGCTCTCACACTGCTTCCCTGATTGCTTGTTACAAGAGGGCTTGATGCCAGCACCATTTTGTGCCTCAGCAATCTGACGGATGTCTTTGCTTCGACCGTCAATGAAAAGGTCACGGATACAGCCAACATAGCCATAATTGAGCATCGCTGTCCAGAGCTCGGTGGGAAGGATGAGGTTGGTACGGTCGTTAGGAAGTCCCCCCAGGTACATGTCACCCTCCAAGTCCAGGATCTCGCTCTCACCACTGGCTGTGAACGGGGTCCTTCGGCTGTTTACAGAGATGGTCCCTGTGGTGGGGATGGAGGGAGTAGAGATCAGGTACAGGCTGCATTGATACGAGCAGCAGTACAAGATAGAATGGTGATGTCAGGAAGAAATCATACTATATACACAATGATGGAAGTAATGAACTATTATTCATCCTGACCTTCTGAAATCAGTTGTACTGTATCATTTAAATGTGATTTACAATCTATGAAATTCAGTTTACTTATTGTTTTGCCATTTTAAAATCGAATCAAATTTCGAATGTTTCCAACTCTCACGCCCCTCTCCCACTATAACCGAGCTCCCCCGCTCCCTCCCATTGAGTGCTCGTCTGTGCATGTGCACCAGATTCCTGTGAACGTGCCCGTCTCTTCTCTCATTAATAAACGGCATGTAGTACACGCAGCATGGAGGTAGGCTGGCTAACTTACTATAGATAGCAACTCTTGATGTCATTAAGCGTATGCCTAGCTTGAGGTGTGTGGGGATCTGTGGCGTGTGCACAAACTTTGCTGAGTGGACAGGATGATATTGGCGCTGTGGATTTTTGCAAAACAAACAACAGGCTCTACAAGCACTTAGAGGCATGTTTTTTTCCTAAAAAAACGTTGATTTATGTTGTTCTTTGGGGGCAGAGTGTCGGCTCCAGTGAATATGATCAAACAAACGTTGTCGACTGAGACTTTAAAGAAAGTCAACAAATCTTCAGCATCAGTCATACATTTTCACATGACTGATTGATCAACACAACTGACCTGAGCGTCCATCTCTCTGGATGTCCACGTGATACCAGGCACCATCATTGACCTTTGTCTGGGTGGCCTTTACCTTAATAGTCCCTGAGCCCATGTCCAAAAGAAGGTACAGGCTGCCATCCAGTAGCTCTACTGCAAAGAAATCCACCTGTATAAGGTCAAGAGAACAAATCATCTGATGGTTATCAATCAGGTAAGGTCAAGTTCTTTTTAGAAAAGAAACCATGCTGCAAGATCGTTTTCTTTTCTGTGAATATTTGATTTGCAGTGAAGCGGCATGCCAACAGACTTGAGAAAAGATAGGACATGTGACAAACACACAATACAAACTTAAAACATAGTGTGTAATTACACCATGACATCACTGTTGGATGATTCTTTTTTAAAGTTGTAAAATGCAGTCTGTTTCACCACCACTCAGCCATGAAAGTATGGTCAGAGGAGATACTAACTTTAACTTATTTCACTTTCAATCAGATTAATCAGTCAAAGTTATTGTTTAAGTAAAGTAGCGATCTGACTTAACAATTTCACAACATAAAATCAATGTGATAGCAAAGCAGCAGTTTAAATCACATGTGTATTTTCAAGCCCATGTTTATAGAACAATGGAAGCAACAAGGGAACACAATCCCTCAAGAGGTCAAATGATAAAACTGAAGGGGCCAAGAGATTTTTTTTTAACATTTGTGATGTCTGATACAATTTTTACATCTTGACATACCTAAAATATTAAAATGAAACAAACTGAGTGGGGAACATTGCTCTGTGGTTAACCTGCTCGCAGCTCATTGACATAGCAACCTGTAATGAAGGGTGATGAGTAGACATTACTTTGAGGGGTCACAAGCCAAAAAGGCTGGCATCAGTCCTCTCAATAAATTCCAATAATATATGATGCCTGTAAAGATTCTCAGTCATGCAGCTCATAAGTCATGCAAGATGATTAATCAGTCATTCTAAATAGCAAAATTCAATCACAAGGATTGAATTTCTTGAGACAAAATTGAACTTAGAAAGTCATCTTGGGGATAATGGACTGACCTTGGTGTTCTTCTGGCTGCGGGCAGCGTCTTTGCGCTCCTGAGGTTTGCCATGGGTGAAGAGGATGAGGCCGTTGGGCTCGGTTGTGCGAAAATCGAAAGAGATGGATCCCATCCGCTTAGTGTTCCATTTTGGGAGGCTGATGTAGGCCTCGGGAGTCTCAAAGGAGATGGGGTCCAAAGTGGCCACGTTCTCACACTTATAGGATACCTCACCCTGGATTTTCATCTTGGGGTCCACAATGCGAGCAAGGCGGGACAACTCAAGACGTATGTCATTGTTCTTATACACCACCTGTGATAAGGCAAGGAGAGCAAAAAAAAATATAACATATAACTTGAAATCAAATATTTGTCAAATACTGTAAAATATTGACATTATTTTGTTTACGGTTCCCTCTGTTTCTCTCTCCAAGCTCAGACCTTTGCGCTGACTCAGCTTTGGGTGTCTCTGCTGGTCTCCCTTATTTTTTGTTTGCAGTTTTAGCACAAACCTCACCGGTGGGGGGTCTTTCTGAGCATCCCCTTTAGCTGATTAGTTTTTGACTGACACAGCTCAGTGACCTGGAAGTTACATGTAGGTAGCTGGCCCGCTTACAGAGAGAAGAAGAAGAAGAACTAATTAAATGTAAGTAATTATTACATATATATATATATATTGTCTGTGAGTAACACTTTGTTGTGAAATACTATAAGTTATAAGTAAAGCAAAGCAAGGTTTCGAATACATGTAGCCCCTGTTTAGGTTCTGCTCAGGTCCCAGTATTACACTGTTAAACAGAGAGAAGGTGACAGTTCATGTAATAACAAGGCAGCTCTACCAGTCTCCCCTGATTCACAGATTCACAGGGAAATTATGTGATTTCTAACAAATGACATCGTCACACTTGCATGTGTAACCATAGACGCTGCATTGACCATGGCCACTACATTGGACCGGTCATACAGACCTGTAAACTAGTAAGGCAGTAAAAAGTAGAGGAGCTAGCGTCTCTCTGAATAAAAAGCACTATAACATTTATTTAAAGTATCTCAACAAATGTCACTCACTCAGTGCCTTACCTCGCCGTTATACAGCATTTTGTAACGGGAAAGCTAAATTAAATCCCTCTTTCCTCCCCCTACACCTTGCTTAACTTATAACACAACACATTTACTCACAGCCAATATATGTATGTAATAAATACTCACATTTAATTAGTCTAATTCTTTGTCTACTTCCAAGAGGCTGCAGACCTCCGGAATGTGGATGTTTGTAATAAATTAGTTACGCTAACAGTTGACTGACGATCAGATTATTTGTTGTACAATGTAAAATTACATGGGGATTTAATGTTTTAAATTCCTTCATTCCACTCGTTTTATACCTTTTTATTAATTGAAGTACACATGCGTGCAGGCTCAACTCTCAGGCTGCAGTCAGGTCAAGACACATTTTTAAGCTGCTTTGTTATTGATTTATTTCTAATGAAATTTTTTACAAACAATAAAACGAAAAATATGAATTTATACATTGCATAAGTCTACCAGCATTATTATTGCGTTCGCCTACATCAAGTGTCAAAATACACTCTATTCATAGCCTGTAGTTTAGTGACATTAGTCCTTATAAAAACATTGAGCTTAATGGAAAATGTATTTCCTACTGGAAAATGTATTTAATGATACAAGTTAATGTCTACTCAGAGGGTTGTACATACTGCAGTAATCTCTTATGCCCTGGGTGGGCTAAACTAGGGCATGACATGAATGAGTGGAAACCCTCCTCACGCCAAAGGCCTGGTTGTACATTTTCAACAGACAAAAGTTTATTTACAAATAATATAAATGAATGTGGTACTTTTATGTATATGTAAACAGTTGTTTTCCTAAAAAATACTAACCAAGTAATGGTATGATGAAAATAAAGTAGGAAATGCTCACTTAAAAACAAAATGTTTGAGATAAAATGACACATTTGCATTCTTGCAAGCATTATTGCAAAGCAAAAGCATTGAGAAACACAGAAATTATACAATTACATGGTTTTACAAAGGCACTGCAATCGACTTTAGAGAAATTCAAATGTCCAAAACGTACACCTGCAGAAACCAATGTAGAACTAGAACCTGAAACTGCTCTGGATATCAGTCAATGAAAAACGGTGATATCACAATACATAGAACATAGAGGTCATTTTTGAACTTACAGCTGGTTTTGGACACTATAACTGGCACACAGAACAAAAACAAACAAAAAACAATGCCCTCAATCATTCCTGTCAATGTCAAAAGTAGGCTGGTGGTTGCAGCTCAGCTTTTATTGACTGTTACTACTCCATTATACATTCAACCTATGCCAAGTATCCTCGTTTGTCACTAATCACATCACAAAACAACCACATGTCCTTGATACTGGACAACTTGAACTAAAAAGGTTTCCGGAGGTCATCTCTTTTCCAGGTCCTCAAGGTTGAAACAGTCGTCCTCAGACCAAAGTCTGGCATACTGCTTAGCAGCTTCTGCCATTTCCTCCTCTCCCATTCTGACTGCACTGGGCAACTCCACCTTGGAAGACACAGACACACTCAGATCCTGAGATAACTTTTGTTATGATTTGGCACTATAAATAAAATTGAATTGAATTAAATAGATCCTCTGTACGTAATGGCATTTTTCATGTCAACATCAAGGTGCTGCTGAAGCTTTGCTCTTTGGCTCGGCTTGTATTTAGGCCAAATTGGGCAGTGTAACAGCTAACAACTAGCTCTGCAGCGTTCCACTTTAAGCCCTGTTTCCTATTAATAATAATAATAACAATACTACATTTTATTTGTTAAGCACTTTTCATCATTAAAAACAATCACAAAGTGCTAAAAACAATCACAACAATCTTCATAGATTGAGTGATGCATCTACATAACACAGAAAACATAGGTATTCCAATAAGTAAGCATATAAAATGAGGGGAATGAAGGATAGCCTTTAAATCCTCATGTCATTTTCATTTAGACAACAAATAACTTGTGCGTCAGTCAACCGTTACCAACTGTAAGCGTAAAAAACTACAACCATCCACGTTATATAACGTTACTTCAGTAATTTTCGTACGTAAGGCGGCTAGTAAAACAACAAACATGCAACCTGGCTGACGGGGTGTGTGTTTAATTCTATATCTAGATAAACATATTTTGTTTCTTACTGTTGTCCCAACAGTAACGTTAGTCAATCATCATCATCATCATCATCATCTTCTTCGTCTTCTTCTTCTTCTCTCCTTCCTCGCGCCAGCTACCTACACGTAATTTCCAGTTAACTGAGCCTACTGAGCTGTGTCAGTCAAAAACTAATCAGTCAATGGGGACGCTCTGCTCAAATTCACATATATTTGCAAATCAGTCTGTTGAGACTAAAATGTACAGTGTGATGATGGATGAAGGAATAAAGCTTTAAAGAGAGTGCTCAACCTATAAAGCACCCAATCACCTACCTACAACTTGGTTGACAAAAACACACTTCTTTCCAATGTACTGTGATAAGTAATGTAATGTAAACAAGGCAGTAGAAATGTAAGTTATAAGAATTGTTTTATTGCACGTAATCATAATTTCCTGAACATTATGGTACAGTGCTCTCACCCATCAATAAGTAGAATGAATATACACTGAGAATTAGAGAATTTATTAATACTTGATTCATTCTGAAATTTTTTATTGTTCATAATTTGATAGAATATCCACTGTGGCTATACCACTGCTGTATTAGCATGTTATTTTAAATAACCAAGGCACTTCAACATAAACCTTTATTTTGTTTTGTTAAAATTAGAGAACACTTTCAGATCCCTCCCAGGTATTGGTGTTAATTTGGCACCTGGTAACAGTTGACTTCATTGTTGAACACACCCTATTTATCTGGCAGCTCTCCTGGTTACTTTGCAAGATGTCAAGCTGCTCTGAGCCGACTGAAACCCTTACAGCAGGTTGTCCAGATGAAGGCCATAGGGATGACCCTCTCAGCCATCAGAGAGAGGTTGGGCGTTCCAAGTCGATGATTTCTAATTAACAAAAGGGCTGCCCAACCCGGCTCCTGGAGGGCCACTGTCCTGCATGTTTTAGGTTTCTCTCTGCTCCAACACACCTGAATCTAATAATGTGTTTGTTATCAAGCAGCTGAAGTCACAGGTTTGAAAATCATTAAACTCAAGAGAAACCTAAAACATGCAGGACAATGGCCCTTCTGGAGCAGGATTGGGCAGCCCTGCTTTAAAAGGTCACAGATTCATTTAAGTCCCTCAAAAAGGCCGGTCGTCCACGTAAAACAAGTGCACGAGAGGACAGGAATCAGTTCAACACTGCAACTGGAGTTGGTCTCCAGTTCAGTGCTGAACAGGGCAAGGATCTGTCTCTGCAAACAGCGTCTCATCGTTTAAGACTTTTTGGACTTAAAGCCCACTATGCAGTGACCAAACCTCTCATCCGCAGAGTCCAGAGGGACTTTAGTATTGAGAGGACGTTCAATTTATTTGGGTCTGATGGAAATATTATGTTGGGCGTAGGACTGGGGAAAGACTGAAACCAAAGTGTGTAAAGAAGTCTGTCACATTTGAGGAGGAAGTGTCATTGTTTGGGGGATGTTTTCTGGAGCCGGAGTTGGGCCTCTTGTACAGCTACATGGCAAGATGAATGCAAATGTCTTCAGCAACATGCAATACCTTCACTGCAATTCAGCTGCAATTTTCATGAAGGCAGTTACCCCTCGAACACCGTGGTGGACACCGGTGGTCAGGGAAGCTGTCCGACTGAAGAAGGAGGCCATCCGGGATATGTTATCCCAGAAGACTCCGGAGACAGTTGCAAGGTACCGACAGGCCAGAACGGCTGCAGCCTCTGCTGTGTCAGAGGCAAAGCAGCAGTTGTGGGAGGAGTTCGGAGAAGCATGGACTTCTGGAAAGTCATTTGACATCTCAGAAGGGGGAAACGGGGAACCGTCCAAGCTGTTTACAGTAAGGACGGGACACTGGTGACTTCAGCCGATGAGGTAATCAGGCGGTTGAAGGAGCACTTTGAGGAACTCCTTAATCCAACTAACATGCCCTCTTTTGTAGAGGCGGAGCTGGAGGCTGATGGGGAATCATTGTCAATATCTCTGGTGGAAGTCACTGAGGTAGTCAAACAGTGGCAAAGCCCCAGGGATTGATGAGATTCGTCCAGAAATGTTGAAAGCTTTGGGTTGGGAGGGGCTGTCTTGGTTGACACATCTCTTCAATATTGCGTGGAAGTCTGGGACAGTGCCAAGGGAGTGTTAGACTGGGGTGGTGGTTCCCCAATTTAAAAAGGGGGACCAGAGAGTGTGTGCCAATTACAGGGGTATCACAGTACTCAGCCTCCCTGGTAAAGTCTACTCCAAGGTTCATCCTATAGTCGAACCTCAGATTGAAGAGGAACAATGCGGATTCCGTCCTGGACGTGGAACAACGGACCAGCTCTTCACTCTCGCAAGGATCCTGGAGGGGGCCAATTGGTACCTGTAACACTTATAACCAGCCCCAGACGCCGGCAAGCGCCTGGTGGCCGGGTTTGCCATGGAGCCCAGCCGGGCACAGCCCTGAAAAGTGACGTGTCACCTCCTTCCTCTCCATCCTGTGGGCCCACGACTCACAGGAGGAACTGCTGGGGTCGGGTGCACTGCTGCAAGGGTGGCAGTGAAGGTGAGGGGCCTCGATGGACCCCGGCAGCAGAGGCTAACTCTGGGGATGTGAAATGTCACCTCTCTGTAGGGGAAGGAGCCGGAGCTTGTGCGAGAGGTGGAGCACTACCAGTTAGATCTGGTGGGGCTTACCTCCACGCAGTCTCGGTTCTGGAACTGTACTCCTGGATAGGGGTTGGACCCTATTCTTCTCTGGAGTTGCCCAGGGTGTGAGGCGCCGGGCAGCCCACAAACCCCCGGCTGAGCTGTTGTGTGTTGGAGTTTACCCTGGTGGACGAGAGGGTCGCCTCCTTACGCCTGCAGGTGGTAGGAGGAAAAGCTCTGTAAAGTCTACTCCAAGGTGCTGGAAGGCAGGGTTCCGTCTCTAGTCGAACCTCAGATTGAAGAGGAACAATGGGGATTTCGTCCTGGAGGTGGAACAACTGACCAGCTCTTCACTCTCGCAAGGATCCTAGAGGGGGCCTGGGAGATACTGTGAGAGGTGTCACCTCTTAGGGCCATCCAATCTCTAAACACTTAAAGCGAGAGCTGTGTCCGTATCCTGGGCAGTAAGTCAGAGTTGTTCCCGTTGGGCGTTTGCCTCCGCCAGGGGTTCGCTTTGTCACTAATCCTGCTTTTGATTTTCATTGACAGGATATCGAGGCGTAGTCTTGGTGGGGAGGGGTTGCAGTCCGGTGGGCTGAAGATCTCGTTTCTGCTTTTTGCATATGACGTGTTCCTGATGGCGTCGTCGTCAGTGACCTTTAGCAGTCACTGGATCAGTTCCCAGTGTGAAACGGCTGGGATGAGGATAAGCACCTCTAAGTCTGAGGCCATGGCTATCAGCAGGACACCGGTGGATTACTTACACCAGGTAGGGAATGAGTCCTTAACCCAAGTGAAGTAGTTCAAGTACCTTGGGATCTTGTTCACAAGTGAGGGGACGAAGGAGCGTGAGTTTGGCCGGAGAATCAGAGCAGCAAGGGCGCTATTTCAGTCGGTCTACTGCACCGTTGAGACGAAAAGAGAGCTGAACCGGAAGGCAAAGCTCTCGATCTACTGGTAAATTTGTTCCTACCCTCACCTATGGTCATGAAAGCTGGGTCATGACCGAAAGAACGAGGTCGCGGGTACAAGCGACCGAAATGGGTTTTCTCAGGAGGGTGGCTGGAGTCTCCTTCAGAGATAGGGTGAGAAGTTCAGCCATCTGTGAGGAACTTGGAGTAGAGCCGCTGCCCCTTTGCATTGAAAGGAGCCAGTTGAGATGGTTCGGGCATCTAGTTAGGATGCCCCCTGGGCGCCTCCCTAGTGTTCCAGGCACGTCCAGCTGGGAGGAGGCCTCGAGAGATTATATCACCACACAGGCCTAGGAACGCCTCGGGATCCCCCAGTTAGAGCTGGTTGATGTGGCCCGGGAAAGGAAAGTTAAGGTCCCCTGCTAGAGCTGCTGCCCCCGCGACCCGATCCCGGATAAGCAGTTGAAGATGACTGAGTGTGAGTGAGGGAGTGGATAACCAGCCAGGAAAGCATACAGCACACTCACATACAGTATAAGATATTTTATAATACATGTTCTACTTGGTAAATTGTACATGTCCATGTGCAATAACTACCCTGTCTATGAGAAATTTGTAATGGTAATTTTTTTTTTTTGCTATAGTGTTGAAATATCATTTAACCTTTTGATACCTGTTGCTGTTATTTGTTTACTTTTTTTTTAATTCTTTTGTAACCCTGGTAACCTACTCTTATTAGGTAATACTTGCCACTGTATTTAGCCCAATAATAAACACACTAAACTAAACCTCTGCATACACAATTGAGTTGGGATGCAATAAAACTTCTCTATGTTGTGTCCTTTAATGTTCGTGGTCCTTTTAAGTTCAACTTCCCTCTGCTTTCACGAGTAGAAGTGTCTTAAATAAAAGAAAATAGTCAAGTTTAAAGTAGTCTTCAGAGGTCCGTTTCACGAAGCAGGTTCAACAAACTCTGAGTCTAACCCTGAACTCTGAGTTGATCTACTCTGAGATAGGAAACTCTGAGTTTTCACTTCCAGAACAGCAGATTTGAGTTAGTTTTATCAACTCTGAGTAGTTTGACCTGGAGTTAAGCGCGTGCACCACAAGTATAAAAAGACAGCATCAATGGAGCCCTGATTCGACGAGTCACCATGGCAATGGAAAAGAGGAGGGCTACGCTACAACTGGAATTTGAAATATTAATGCGCTCATACTATGAGTTTGAGCGCATTTTTCGCCGAAAGTGTAAAACTGCTGCAGCAGCAAAAGAGAGGGAGACGGCGCGGGAGAACATTGCTGCTCGGGTCAGTGCGTAAGTTTAAATGTAGTCCTGTTGCAATCACAATAATATCACAGGGGAAACTGCTTCAGTGGTAGCCTATTAGTTTATTTCATTTAGGTGCATTCCCACGGGGGAGAAGCGCACTTGGCAGCAGCTTGAGATGAAACATAAAAAAAATGTTTAAACAGGTAAAACCTCGGCACAATCTCATGGCGATACCTTATTTTGATCATGTTTTACATTCTAAAGTTAATATTACCATAAGTGGCTGTTTTATACGTTGTATAAAAAACTCCCTTTTGCAAAAATAACCTGGTCCCGACCAGGTTAGGTTCAGAGAGCATGTTACCATGGTAACTGACCGAGAGTTTAAGTTACCTCTCTCTGTGAAACAGGCTAGAGTTACCCCTCTTTCTCTGGTTTGAGTTACCTCCCTTTGTGAAACGGAAAACTCAGAGTTTCCCTCATTTCAGGGTTAACAGACTCAGAGTTTTCACTAAACCTGCTTTGTGAAACAGACCCCAGAAGTCCTACCACACCGGTGAACTCCAATGGTGGAAGAAAAGAAAGGTGATCCTTCCCCCAGGATAACCCTTTCTCTTCAACTCCTTTGAAGAGAAAACAATCAGGTCCAAGGGTGGTTCGCCTTTTCTTTTGTCAAAGAGATTTCTGAATCCAGATCAAAAAATCCTAGGAAAAACCCCAGCCAAAACAGTGCCAGAAAGGTTAAACTCTGGTATACAGGTCGCCCTTACTTCTTCAACAAAAATATCCAAAACCAGCTTGTAGTTCAACTCGTTCAACTACTCCACCTGTGGTCCAAGATTGATTCCATTTAAACAACTCTTTGAATAGTGATGCCATGTAACTTGATGGATTGCCCTTTTCGATCTCGGCAGTTAGGCCAAACACACTTAAGTTGTATCTCCTGCGATGGTTTTCCAGCCACTCTGCCTTATCCTTCAATCCTTCATTCTTCTTACGGAGCTATTTATTTGCTGTCTCCATTTCCGAAATCTGAGTTTCCATATTGATGAGTGTTTCCTCTATGTCTCAGATTTTCTGCTTACACACGGTCAAATCCTCCTTCAGAGTGTTTAACTCGGCTGCAGTTGATCTATTCCCAAGTTTATTTCTTCTCTCATTATCATCCGACTTAAAGACTGTAACTCTTGCATACTGTCTTCTTTCCCAGCAATGTCGATTGCAGTCACTTGCTGATCACTTACTTCTCTTTGTTTAGTTTGTGCCCTTTTGTTCGTTGATCATTACAACGTTTTGAAGTTGTTAAATAAAGATAACTTTCATTCATTAGTTTCACTGTAAACTTAGTTTATCAACATAATTTAAACACTTTGTCGGAGCATGGCGTTCACACAGCCTTCGTGCATGCTTGTGACGACGGTTAAAGGTATTTGACATTAGTAAAAGCATTTTCTGATGTTATGGCTCCCAAATATAAAGACTCAAATTTAAATTGAATGTCCGTCTCAAAATGCTTTGCAAAACTTTATATACCTCCTGCCAAAATGGAATCAATGATGCGATGCAAAGGACCACAATATGTGTAAATAGTTTGCTTTGAGGCAGTAATTCCACTTTCAAACAAAGGATGGCACTGCTGCTCTATCCAATAAAATGTTTTGTTAAATATATCATAAAAAGATATATGTTGGTGCAAGTCCACATCCGTCCGTGCTGCATTTATAACCAGATAGGTTGGTTAGAAGCTGGTTTGTAACAGACACAGTCCTGTATGAGCAAGAGTCCTGCCAAAGATGAAAAACAAATGAATAAAAACACTAAGTGACCAATCTTTTATCACAGCCACCCTAAATGCTATTAGTAACAACGAGAGGATGGAGTCATGGAGGGGGATGTGTGTGTAAATTGAAATCTGCTCAAGTGGAAAATTGAAGGCCATTTTTTCTCTTATTCTCTGGGCTGAGATACACCCTCTGTCTGGCAGTATTTTGGACGCATACATACACAAAACAAACACACCCTCTCCTCCGTTTTCACTCTCTTTTATATGAATGACTCTGCTCCTGCTCTTCGCCCAGGGTTTGGTCTGAAAAGGCAGCCATGGCTGAGTGGCTAGATTGAGGGGCCTGGCTGAGATTATATAGATAATCCATCAGCAGATTTGACAGTAAAAAAAACTCATCCCTTAAGGTGCTCTGGGCCTGGATGGTTACATACATTTCTTGTTTAGATGATTATAATATGATGGAAAGTAATAATTTTTGTTCACAAAAGTTGCCAAAAAAAATGCAATTTCAGCTATACGCCTATATAACCACTTTTTTATGATAAACACAGAAAGGTTACCACTATGTAGTGTCAATGTATTTGCCATAACTCCTCCAACATAAAGTAACAAAACGGCCCTTTGTCATTGTTGTACAAAACTATTTCAAAAAGAGAGTTACAGTTGGTGGTTTTCAGCCGAGTGTGAAATGGCTGGGGATGAGGATCAGCACCTCTAAATCTGAGGACATGGCTCTCAGCAGGTATTGCAGTTGCTCTACCACACCGTTTTGACGAAAAGAGAGCTGAGCCGGAAGGCAAAGCTCTCGATCTACCAGTCAATCTTCGATCCTACCCTCACCTATGGTCATGAGAGCCGGGTCATGGCCGAAAGAACGAGGTCGCGGATACAAGCAGCCGAAATAGGTTTTCTCAGGAGGGTGGCTGGAGTCTCCCTTAGAGATAGGGTGAGAAGTTCAGCAATCCGTGACGAACTCGGAGTAGAGCCGCTGCTCCTTTGTGTTGAGCTTCACAGCAGTCCAAACAAATCAGTTTCATGGAAGTAGCGTCTCAGCAGTCCAAACACATCACTTCCCTCAACGCAACTATCAATCGTTATGCTGACGATACACAACTGTATATCGCCGTGTCTCCTGATGACACAGGGCCTATTGATGTCCTTTTTAACTGCATTTTAGATATCCAGACATGGATGGCAGAGAATTTCCTACAGCTCAACCAGGACAAAACTGAGATTTTACTCATTGGTCCTGAGGGCCAGAAAGAGAAACTTTTACCAAAGTTAAAGAATTTTAAACTATCACAATCTGTAAAAAATCTGGGTGTGATTTTTGACTCTGAGCTCAGTTTTATTCCACACATCAAAAATATAACAAAAATAGGTTTTTACCATCTTAAGAATACAGCCAGAGTCCGCCCGTTTCTCTCTCAGGCCAGCACGGAGGTGCTGATGCATGCTTTTTATCTCTTGTTGTATAGACTACTGTAATGCCCTGCTCTCTGGCCTTCCCAAAAAGAGCATTTCGAATCTACAATTATTACAAAACTCAGCTGCACGAGTGCTGACAAGGACCAGAGGGCGGGAGCACATAACACCAGTTTTAAAGTCGCTGCATTGGCTCCCTGTGCGTTTCAGGATTGATTTTAAAGTTATTCTACTAGTTTTTAAGTGTCTTAACGGTCTTTGGCCTTCTTACCTATCTGATTTGCTTTTACCTTATCGGCCGCAGCGGACCCTGAGGTCCTCCGGCACCGGCCCTTTAACCATACCGCAGGTAAGTTAAAAAAAGCACAGGGAGGCGGCTTTCAATTGTTATGGGCTGTGGAACAGCCTGCCGGAGAGACTCAGGGTCACGGAGACTGCTGAGGTTTTTAAAAAGAGGCTTAAGACCCATCTTTTTAACCAGGATTTTAATTGATTTCTTTTAGGCAGTGCTAATTAGAGCACTTATTATCCTTTTTTACTGTTTTAATCTCTCTCTAGACTTCATGCTTTTATTTATTTTTATGGCCTCATGTCCGTCCACCACCTCAGCCCATTACTCCTGATGGTTAGGAGTTGAGCAGGAAGAATGTTGAAGGTTGGCGACAGGGTCCCATTTGATGGTGGTGTCCTGGATAGTTGCGTTGAGGGAAGTGATGTGTTTGGACTGCTGGGACGCTACTTTCATGCTCGTATGCTTTTATTTTCTTTTTTAGTTTTAGCCTCTATGCTTTTATGCTTTAATGTTTTAGTCACTCGGTTTTTTAGCCTCCATATTTTACCCCTTTACTGTTTTAGGCAACAGTTTTTTAATCTCCAGTGTTTCCTCAGGGGGGCCTGCCAGTTTGGGAGTTGTCTCTGGTCTGGCCGCGGGGGGTGCTGTCCCGTGGACAGTTCCGGCCCGGGCGACTAGAGGGCTCTGCACCTTGGTGCGGAGGCTCCTGTCTGCCCGGGTTGGGGTGGTCTCTGTGGCGGTGCTTCCTGTGACCTTGGACTGGGATCTCTCCCGGTGTGGTTGGCCCCCCAAAGGTAGCTTCCCCTAGCCTCCTCTGTACCTCAGGTCTCGCTACCCGGCCATGTCTCTGTAGTGACAGCTAGTGTGTGTGTAGGTGTGAGTGTGTGTGTCTGTGTGTCAGCGTGGCTGTGTGTGTTTGTGTGAAAGTGTGTATGAACGTATATATATTTGTGTATGTCTCTGTGCATGACTGTGGGAGGGTTGGGTTCTTTCTTTCTTCTCCTGATTTTATTTGATGTTTCTCTTTTTCTGTTTATCTCTCTAAGGCACTTTGCAATACTTTTCTGTATGAAAAGCGCCAAAAAATTGTCCTGTTCTCAACGAATAAGCTACAATGTACCAAAGACTCATTCAATTATCTCTTACTCACATATTGTATGGTCATACACATTTGTAAATATATGTGTAGATCATGGAACATGCATTTGTCACCAATACTAAGACATTTTTTTCTCCACAATAATCTTCTTCACTGTCACAAAAAACAGTTGACTGTGTGACTCTGACAGGGTTTTTATATTAAGGTAAAGGTGATTTCCTAACCCTGCTCATAATACATTATTTGCAAAAATCTGGGCAGGAACTGAACTGGAATGATTTATAGTGTTTGTGTTTTCTTGACAGAGGTTTTTTTTTTCAATTGTATTATAATGTTACTAAAAACAGGATGGTGCTTATGTGGGATATGACTGTGATAATATGCTGCACAGACACAAATACACACACAAAAGCAGTTGATGTGATTACTGTGTACATTCGCCAAGGCTATGTGCTTGCTGATAAAAAGAGAGCATAAATCATATGAAATGTGGCTAAACACGTTGTGAGGAAGGGGAGGTATGGCAGGGAGGCGAAGGTGGGAATGGCGGGTGTAGCTGTTTGACAGTTTCAGGTCCCTGCCACCTCTGAACAATAATGGGCAAAAGGGCCTTCCAACATGCAAAGGGAGTTTTATCAGCACACTGCAGACGCAGGCTGCAGGTTAACATGAGAATAAAGCATTATTGCGACTGATAGCAGGCTGAGGGATACCCAACACACAAAGACACCCAAAAGTCTACAAACAGAAACATACATACACACATACACAAACTGTATATGTAGAACTATGTGTGTGTTGGTGTGTGAGTAAGAATTTGAGCAACAGATGATGACAATGACCAGATGATAGAAATCTATCACTGCATCATCTCCTCAACCAGGCCTTCACAACACACACCACTACACCCCCCCCCCCCCCCCCTCTTTCGCTGTGCATGAGAATGAGCAATGTAACATAGTATGACCTGAACTTCCAGACTTTAATGTCACTACTCAGCCAGAATGTCCACCAGTCAGAATCAAACTGATTTAGCATCAGACTAAAGCGAATATTGTTCAGAGGGGCTGTTCTCAGCATATTTCATTTTGATTACATATACAAACATTTATCATTCCTAGATATCGGCTTTGCCCATAAATCTCTGCCTCCTGACCGGTAAAGAGTGTGTGGCACATGTGTTTGTTTGTGTGTGTGTGTCTTGCATATATGGCTATCCAAAAATGACTGTGAGCCACATCACAGAGAAGGATGGACCAGACTGTTAACACTACAGAAGGATGGCATTGACTATTATTAACACAGACTGTGTGTGTGAGACTGAAGCTTTCCCATCCTCTCTGGCAACACACAAACAAATATTACACACATGTAACAAGATATTTTGAATTAAATAAGGTTGAAGTCCAGTAATAATGGCAAACAAACAAATACAAAAATATCCTATGTATATCTATTTTGCTGTAACCCTCATGTAGAGACCTGCAATGAGCACTTTCCTTTGCTGGAGTATTATCAGTCACATAGTCCTTCCATGAGACACTCATGCAAGATCAGTGCTTTAGCAGTGTGTGGTCTTGGCCACAAGGTGGTATCATTTCCATTGTAAAACCCAACATGAGCTGGGATCATCTTTAAGTTAGTGTAGTTAAAGATGTGAAGCGATCCTCCTCTGAGGCTGATGGTTTCTTCATACATTGATCCGATGAAGGCAAGATTTAACTTGGTATTTAAGGCATGTCAGTGAGCAACGTGTGTGTGGGTGGGTGTGTAAGCAGTGGTGTGTTGAGGGGCCGTTTATTTTGAAGAAAATGTTCAAATAACCAGGCGCAGTGTGATGCTATACATTTTGAGTTGCAGCAGTTACTTTATAGATATTGACGTGATGAAAACAGCTTTACTGTGTACAGGCTATCCTAACATACTCATGTGAGAGAGGAAAAAAGAACATATTGGCAGAGGCCAGATGATTTGCTAAGTGAGGATACTGTCACAATTTTGCAATGCTAAGATGCTAACAACACATAACTAAGGATTGGTTATGACTATTAGAAAGTAACAGAACTGTAAAGAAAGGAGTACTGGGATTTGGTAAAAAAAACAAAAAAAAAACAACAACAACTAGTATAATAACTAGGAGCACTTCAGAATAAAGGAAACACTGCAACTTCACGATACATATAGCTTCTGGGGCAACCAGGTATAGGGAAATTAATGATGCTATCCATTCAATATACTGTTATTATAAGCCCCCGATGTTAAATAATTCTCCAAATGTGTATAAGACAAACTTTCAGCACTAAAATTTGTATATGTAAAAAAGCCCCGCAATAGAAACAACATATAGCCTACTTTAGGACAGGGATTCCCAAATTTGAAATTAACTTATTTCTTATTTCATGAACAGAACAGTAATGTAAGTCAATGAGGAGATAAGTTACGGATCAAATTTAGGTCAGATAAATGAACACATAATTTAAATCCCATGGCTGTGTTTTAATGTCAGTATTTACCATATTTTATGGAAAATTCAAACCTAACTACAAAATTGAAACCTTTTACTACCTTATTGTAAATGACCTTTTGCGGCCAACCGTCAGTACCTTCACAGTCCACCAGGGAGCAGGTGTCTTCACTTTGGGAATCACTGTTGTCGGATAAATATCAACTTCAATAAACATAGCTACAAAATAATATTTTCACCTGTCTTTTGTGAGAGTATGAATACTAACAAAAACATTACTGTCAATATTTTACTCAATGTTTGACAACCGTATTGAATTGAATTATTGTTTCCTCATTTAGTCCTCTTAAAACCACACCTCAATGCCCTTTACCTCCAATTTATTGGCATGGTGGATCTCAAAACCTCAACAAATCAAAATATCTGAAAACTAAATGCACAGTGGTGAATTGTGCAGATCCTTAACGGTTGAGTATGTAGAATCCTTTTTTAAAAAAAATAATCCACCCACGGGGCGATTGGAGGGGTACAGAATAAAAGTATTGCTTTTCCTTTGCCTTTCTGTCCCGTTCTGTTTCCATTGTAGCAGCCAATAGTGTTGGCCGTTGCTGGTTGCCAGGATTGTCTGTTGTTGGGTGCAGCTACTGTAGGCTAGCACTGGGTGAAATGGAGTTTGTCAATTCTGCAGCTACTTCGGAGCCTCGGTGAAGGGGGCGTTATTTGTCCGAGCAGCTGAGTGACCGGAGACGGGCAAAAACCAGAGTCAATATAGGCCAAGCATTCACTCTATGGACTGAGATAAAGGAGTTCAACTGCATTAAAATGCACACCCAAATGGCTACGCTTCTCCTTGAACGCTAAGATCACTTTCATCTTGATTTAGCTGTAATGGCTAACGCTAACTGCTAACGCTAACTGTCGGTCAAATTCCTCTGCAAACGTTTTTATGATGCGATTTGCCGGAGGGGATGGGTTCAAACAGGCTCAAACAGACTTGGGTCTGACCGTCCTGGCAACCCGACTGCTGGAATTATTTTGTGTTGTTGCAGCTACGATCTTGAGACACTAGATGGCTGTGTTCTGCTCATTCTCCATATTCAACCTTCAACTTAAGTAAAAGAAACAGCACCAGTGCACTCTTCTGTATAATATCAACAATGGATCAAATGACTAGGTGTCATGTGAAAGGTGTCAGATGAATCTTAGAGAATTATTGCCAAATCGCTGCTTCATGACATTTCTATGAAGTTTTTTTAGCCATTTTAAGCTCTGCTTTTCTGACTTCACAACATCAACCTCATTGCCGGTGAGAAAAAGCTCTAATAAGTCAGACAATGTTATTGCCCGTTGCAAGGTGATGGAAATTAGTTTCAATATTCACAGCAAACAGCAGAGACAGTTGGGGGGGAAGCAGAGTGAGCATTTAGAAACTAAAGAGACACATTTTTCTCAGGAGGTGGCGACCATCTAGTGAGTATAACACCTTTGGACTTTCATCAAGCGTACACTAACATGACTTTAATGAGGTGACAATGTTTTCCTGTGTCTATTGGATGCAATAGTCGAACCTCAGATTGAAGAGGAACAAAGCAAATTTCGTCCTGGATGTGGAACAACGGACCAGCTCTTCACTCTCGCAAGGATCCTGGCGGGGGCCTGGGAGTGTGCCCATCCAGTCTACATGTGCTTTGTGGATCTGAAGAAGGCATATGACCGGGTTTCCCCGGGAGATACTGTGGGAGGTGCTGCGGGAGTATGGGGTGATAGGGTCACTTCCGTGGGCCATCCAATCTCTCTACACCCAAAGCAAGAGCTGTGTCCGGATGCAGTAAGTCGGATTTGTTCCCGTTGGGGGTTGGCCTCCGTCAGGGGTGCACTTTGTCAATCCTGTTTGTGATTTTCATGGACAGGATATCGAGGCGTAGTCGTGGTGGGGAGGGGTTGCAGTTCGGTGGTCTGAGGATCTTGTCTCTGCTTTTTGCAGATGATGTGGTCATGATGGCATCGTCGGTCAGTGACCTTCAGCGCTAACTGGATCGTTCGCAGCAGAGTGTGAAACGGCTGGGATGAGGATCAGCACCTCTAAATCTGAGGTCATGAGGTGATTCATGAATGTGAATGCAACATTTCTATGTTGCAAATGACGACTATGTCACGCCTGAGATCTGTCCTGTCTTTGGGTTTTTGTCTCGTGAATTTTCTGTTTTATTTTGAAAGATAACTCTCCTCTCGTTCCAGGTCACTTGCCCTTCCTCTTGTGTCACCGGTCTGACGTCATTCCCTGATCCTTGATTGTTTCCACCTGTGATTTCCCTCCCTTCATGTGTATAAAAACTGTTTCTTTTCCCCTGTCCCGTTGCCAGATTATTTTGTACTTCATGTCGAATGTTTCTACCACTTTTCCACAGTCTTGTTCTTGCCATAGAGATCTTTGTATCCACGCTCAGGTGTTTGTATTCCCTGTTGCTCATAGTAAGTTTAACCTTTTTGATTGCTCTTCTCTTCATTGTTTTTTCCTCCTGGACGGAGCGATTTTATTTTGTACTTTGTTCTTTAATCATCGATCGGTGCAGAGTGATTTTTTGTTTGTGGCCATTTTGGCTCTGTGCCACGTTCTTGACATCAAGAATAAAATTAAATTTTCCTCTGCGAACCTCCGCATCTGAGTCCTCATTCCTTCCCGGGCCTGGCAGACTAGCTATACATTATATTTCATGAGCTGATACGATTTGTATGTAAAATTGTAAACTTAGATATTTGTTTAATTATACATTGTAAAACATATCACAACTTACAATTGCTGTAAAATAAAAATAGTAGCATGCAAAGAATACATTTTCCTGGGAACCTAATTTATATATAATGGTAGAGAAATTAAGACAGAATAAGATTGTGGTACAAATGCTATAACACATATTTAATTACAGAAACAAAGCAGTGTTCCTACTGGAGGAGAGTGAGAACAGCAGTCAGTGGTATTCTGCTCATTCTCAGTGTTCAGTCTGTGAACTCATCCTTTGTGTTTCTTTGTTGGCTACAGTAACACAGGCACAGTCAGAAGTGGTTGATGGTGGTGTAATGACAATGACAATTACCGCAATTATGTGTTATTGTAGGCCATTATGTATTCTGTAGGTTTTGAGATGTAGGTTTTCTCTGTAATTGCTGGCTTATGAAAGGCATGATAATCGCGGGCCAGCCAGCCACAGGGGCTACCAAGGGCGACCAGTACCTGGTGCCATGGCAACAAAACATTTATGTATAATGCCGCTCACTCGGTGGATGGCAAGGACATGAGCATTGGCAGCAGGCAAATTGGCCCTAATGGCAGGGAGTGGAGGACGAGAGGGTGCTGGACAGCAGACAGAGGGAAAGCTGGTGGGTGCTGCAGATGTGTGGCTGGGTGAGCCTGTGATTAGGAGGTTGGAAGGAGGCGTGTGACTATATGAGGTAGTGTGTTTGTGTGAAATATGCTGTTCTGTGGAGAAGGCCATCGGTTTTCATATTTTAAAGCTTGGATACAATGTGCGAGTCCACGGACAACACCACCCTTTAAATGGCTTAATGGTCTCTGGCCTTTTTATTTATCTGCAATACCTTTACCCTATCGACCCTTGAAGACCCTGAGGCTGGCCTTTTAACCATACCACAAGTAAGAACCAAAACACATGAGGAGGCGACATTCAGTTATTATGGCACCCAATTGTGGAACAGCCTGCCGGAGAAACCTCAGGGCCGCAGGGAATGTTGATGTTTTTGCTCAAGACCCACCTTTTTAATCAGGCTTTTAACTGACCTGTTTGATTCTTCTTGATTCTATTTTAATTCCTTTTGTATTCAACACTATTCTTACATTTTTTATTCTATTTTTAAGGACAGCCTATTAGGGCCAAGTATGAAAAATAATAATAATAATATAATTGTCATGAACGGTAACGGGGAAAACACGGAGGACTGGACCCAAATGCAGACACGAAGTCAGGAGTCAGTTTTAACAGATTTAAGGAGCTTACTTCACACAAAAGTTGCAAACAGAACGAGGGGAAAACACGGAGAGGACTAGGAAAAAATGGTCACGGAATGAGCACAGGAGGGAGGTACGCTGGGAGACAGGCTGGCAGGTAAGCAAGCGGGCTGGAAGGCAGGTCGACAGGTAGACAGGCAACTGGAGCAAAAAACACAAGGAACAGTCACAGGTCGACAGTGAAACTGGCAACTGGAGCAAAAAACAAAAGGAACAGTCATGAATAGATCCACGGAGGAGTGAGAGGAAAAACATCGACACAAGGATGAAGCCAGCCCTGCTACGCACTACCGCTCCTGCTGCTGACTTATCTGGAGTAACGATCTGGCCCAGAATGAGCCTCAGGTCCGGTTTAATATACAGGGAGGCAGGTGATTAGTGCAAACAAGATCCACCTGGATCAGCCTGCACGGAAAACCAGCTCACAACAGGGAAACACAGAAAGGGGAGCACAAAACACAGAGACTAAAGGGGAGAGAAGGCCTGCTATGATGGAATCATGACAATATTATAATAATATTTCGAGAAAAGTGTTGCAGATTTATGAGATTAAAGTGGCAAGTGTGTGTGTGTGTGTGTGTGGGGGGGGGGGGGGTGTATGGCTGTGTGTATATTTGTGGCTTTAGTAAAGCGCGGATGAACATGTATGGGCACCCATGTCCACACACACACACACACACACACACACACAAATATATATATATATAAATATATATATATATATATAATATCCTTGTCGTGTTAACACCACAGAGCAGCACTGATGTATTACTTGTGTTTCCAGCTGCTGGAAGAGAGGATCCAGGAGCTGTCTGAACTGTGTTCAGTTTTGCAGTAGAGACAACCCACCACAGAAGGCTGCATATTGGGCCACCCTCAGCGAGACCAGCACCGACATCAGCCAAGAGACCCTTCAAATGTTAAAGTGTGTGACCCAGACCAGGGGAACACAGAGAAAAGTGTTTATTTTTTTATTTAATTTTTTAATGAAGCTTTACTATTTCAGTATGTTCCTTCCTATGTCTCTTTTATTCTCGATAAACTGTTACTGTGACAGGTCTAGTTAATAATAG
The DNA here is from genome assembly GCF_963691815.1 of Echiichthys vipera. Lineage (NCBI taxonomy): Eukaryota > Metazoa > Chordata > Actinopteri > Perciformes > Trachinidae > Echiichthys > Echiichthys vipera. The sequence goes on from NC_139837.1 coordinate 29,982,838, forward strand.
CAATACTGATAATTAGTAGTAGCAGTATTCTTATTAGTTGTACTATTATTGTAATTATTATTATTATTATTAGTAGTAGTAGTAGTATCATTATTATTATTATAATAATTAATAATAGTAGTATTGTTATTATTATAAAAATGGGAGGGGCACACAACCACATGTCCAAAAGCTGACAAATGAGAGGGGGATTTGATGTCCAATCACAGGTGATTTTACTTAGGAGCTGTCTGGTGTTTCATCCAATGGTTTGTGTCATTAAGGCAGTGTGAGATTGGAATGCTAATTAGAGCTAATTAGAGCTATTCGTACCGTCAACCCCCGCCCCCTACCCCCTTTCCTGCGAGTCTGGTTTCGTCAGTTATCGTCAGTTATCGGCACGGGTGTACTTCCCGCAGAACTGTGATAACTGCTGAGAATCTGTGGGGTTATCAGGAATGATGGGGAGTCCCCGCCCTGATAACCTGGGTTTTCCTGCAGTGTGAAGCCATGAGAGGTTCAGCCCAGAGAAGAAAGAGGGTAAGGGCGCACTCATTCATACCGCGCCCAAGCGCGCTTCACGGCTAAAGTCTAGTTTTTTTTACCAGTGTGAGTTCAACAGTACCCCGCCCAGGCACAGCATGCTTCGCAGTAGAGACAACCCACCACAAAAAGCTGCATATTGGGCCAACCCTAAGCAAGACCAGCATCACATCATATGACCCTGAAGCAGCCAAGAGACCCTTCATTCAAATGTTTAAGTGTGTGACCCAGACAAGGAAGTTACATTTTATATATTTTGATGTCCTCTTCCTAGCCGGTTGAACATATCCACCTCAAATCCGGTCAGGACAGCCTTAAGACCTCCATGATGATTGATCATGTAGCTTTTGGCTTTTCATCAAAGTCTGTTGTCGTGGCGACTATCCTTCGCCGTGAAACAGGAAGTGGTTGTAATTTCAACATACATTGTCCAATATGTCCCAAATTTCTTACTATTCATAAAAATCCAGGCCTGAACACATCTGTATCTCAATATTTAGTCATAGGCATAGCGCCTCCTACAGGCAACAGGAAAAATTACAAATATCTACCGATTTACATGAAACTTACATTGTGGGTTCTACACTTGATGTAGGGAAACATGATGCATGTTTTGTGAATGTTGGGTGATGGCATGGCAGCCATTTTGTGCCCCCCCGCCATAAATAGGAAGTCGCTCTAACTTTGGCATGAATTGCCCAAACTGCACCACATTTCCCAGAGATTATTGGAGTCGAGGCCTCAGGACAACCACATGCTTATATTGACAGAACAGACACAGTAACACTAACTGGCAACAGGAAATCAGACTTATATGACAAAATGAATCAGATTTACATTAAATTATCTATATAAATATCTAAAGCACACTGCCACAAGTGCCACCTTCCCGACATGCACCAGGTGGCAGGGCCCGTTCATCGCTTCTTGCAGCTTTATTATTATTATTGTTATTATTATAATCATTATTCATAATAATAATAATAGTGTTAGTTGTTTCGTTAATATTATTATTATTATTATTATAATCATTAATTTTAATAATAATGGTAGTAGTAGTCTAGTTATTATTATTACTATTATCAATATTATCCTAAAAATGGTAGGGGCAAACGACCACATTTCCCAAAGGTGACCAATGAGTGAGGGATTTGCTGTCCAATCACAGGTGATTTTACCTTTGAACTGTCCGTTGTTTCATCCAGTGTTTTTTTGTGCCATTAAGGCAGACCAGATGAGTATGACATTGACATGCTAATTAGGGCCATTCACACCTAGTTGGGTTTGAGTGCAATGCTAAATGGGCATATTACTCTTTTTCAGTAAACTGCTGAGTGATCTACTCAGATAATGCATATTCACTGCTGATGTCAAAAACACTTTGTGCAGCTTTAATAATTGATTGATCTCTGAAGTCATTGTGGAGAGAAATGAATTGTCAATCAAGTCAAAGTAGAGCACAAAGTGATAAATTATCTTATACACACTTCCACTATTGTATGTCTGTCATTTTCATAAACGAGGGCCCTTTTTGTCCACATGGTTTATTAACTAGTATGCTATATAATTGTAGTAGCAAACATATTTATTTGAAAATGATGAATAAACATGTGACATTGTTTTTTCATATCCCTGTGCTGCTTGATTTGCAAATTACTGAATTCATAAATCAACTGAAACATTGTAGCAAGTGTTGCTTTGGACATTGTTATTAAACTGTTAATGTGCAAAAGGCTACCTAAAATGTGGTTGTGTGTCTCGTATTTGTTATGTGACACCACTTTATCCTTGAAATCTCTGTGTGTCATGAAGAGGAAATAATGGACTCAAATGTAATGTGCATGCTTGGGTGTGTCTTTGTGTCTGGATGAGTGTACATATGCGTGTGTGAGGGATGGTTAGGACAGGGGATAGCAAACCTGCCCAGCATGGCACAGAGCAGGAAGTAGGCCAGGGGGGGATAAATTACTACTCTACCACTTCCTCCCTCTCCCTGCAAGCCCATATGATGCTGTGTGTGTGTTTGTGTTTGTGTGTGTGTGTGTGTGTGTGTGTGTGTGTGTGACACAGAGAAAGCCAGGTCCCTACTTCTGCAGCTTCAGTTAACTGATATGACATCATTAGTTTAAGAGAAATAGCATACATATATATATATATATATATATATATTTTGTGTGTGTGTTTGTGTGTGTGTGTTTGTCACTGTTTAAGAGTTTATGGGCCAACTCTTCTAAGCTTCCTTGAAGAGGAACTATTATTATTTTCCGTCTCTTATGACCTCTAAATGTTGTTTTCATTTTTTATGGTCATGTTAAACAATATCAATGTGTCAAATACAAATGGGAAGTGAAAGTTTTGCATCATACGCAACATGTTTTGCCTCATTAGTGAACTACAAATGTCTGTAAAACCTAATGGGACAGTGCATAGGTACTGACCACTAACAGTGTAGATATCAAGTCTGATGGAATCATATTGTGAAGAGACTGTGTGTTCCACATGGCTACTTAATATTTACGTCAATGGATGGCGTGAACATGATGCCTGCAGGCAGTGTAAACCTACCTAATGTGTATATGATGCACCTGGATGCAAGAAATGCAATATGTAAAATAAATGTAACAACAAATAGCAGGTTAAGTTCACACCTGGACATTATCCCAGCTGATGAGTCTGGACATGGATGTTACACAGGAGGTCTGTGTTTTAACTGTAGCAGACTGCTGTTGTTTTCAGGTAATTAAAGAAGATAAACATGAGATCTACAGAACCAGTCAACAGTTTGGACACTCTTTTCTTAGGTTTTGGCCAACAATGTGCAAACTTTTTATTTTTTCACCTTGCCTTTCGGGTGTTCTGTAGCCTTCAGACTTGGTTGAATCTCCAAAATATCCAGGTCAACTTTCAGTTAGTTACGAAGAAGAAGCTCAAAACAGTGTTGAGGCAGTTTTATGGATCAATCCGGACAGCTAAAGGGGAGCCCTACAGCATCAGCAGCTACCTTGGAGTGGATTCAATCGTTATATCAATGAACCTCCGGTTAGCCGTTCAAGGAATTTAATGCAGGTTTAATGAGTTTACTTAACAAGGTCTGGTGTGAAATTCAGTTGCACTTTGGACACAAGAGCAAAGAGGAGAATCAGGATCTCAAACCTTACTCATTCATCCTTAAATGTAACGACAATGGAGCAAAATATTTCACATTGATATTCAACAAACAAACAAGACCCACTGGAGAGAGACAGATAAAACAGGAGGGGTGCTATGTATGAGGAGCGAGGAAATGCACTCTGATAGCATTGCCCGAGAAATACCTAAAGAAAATTCCGCCTGATGCAAAACCCCAGCCTGAGAGCAACTGCCATACAGAAACTGTCTGATGCGGGACTCGAGGTGAGGGAGATAATGGCAGTGAGTGGGCATAGATGAGAAGCTTTACATAAACAGACACAAACTATGATGTCAATTTTGCCTTACAGATAATGTGTTGCAGAACATAAAATACTAAATAAAACCTTTTTTCGCTAAAACATTACTGGAGACCATCTATGGACAGCTGGAAACAATTGAGCAACGTGCTGTCTGATAAGCTGTTAACTCATTAGAAACACACATCATGCCACCTAAGCATCTGTCAACAGACTCTTATGTCAGTGGTTGCACAATAAATGGAAACATTCAGATAAATGTAAATGATACAAAGTTGTCATGATTCAGCCATGGCAGCCCTGAGTTTTCCTTGTGTGTGTTTTTGTGTCCCTGTCTGTATTATTCCTCCTGTGTCTCTCCCCCTGTCGGTGCTGTCTGTGCATGTGGGCGTGGCTTCTGCTCCGCAGGTGAAGCAGGTGAACTCACTCTACAATCAAGCCTCCCATAAAGCCACTGGTTTCTCTCCTGCTCATCGCCAGATCGTTCATCAATCTACGTGGTGGTTTGGATCCTGGCTTCTTCCTCTTTTTTTCCCTGTGCTCTGTGCTTGGCTTGTGAAGCTAATCTCCCTGTGTTATTGCTACCTTGCTTCAGATTGCTGTGTTTTGCTGTGCAGTCTTGAGCGTTGTGGACCTGCCTGCCTGCTGCCAGTTGCCCGGAGCTCTCTCACTGCATCACCTACCACATCAGGATCCTGGGACCTCGCACCACCCCGCACCTATTCTTGCACCCTTTTGAACATTAAAGATTGTTTGTTGCACTTTGAACCAGAGTCGAGTCGTGCATTTGGGAACTGATCAACCACAAACCTTAACAAAAGTAGCTGTGATATGCAGACACAGATTAGCAAGCTTGTGTGTAGGAAATGTATATGTGTTGCCTGGCAACAGCCTTGTCTCCCTTCCAGTTGTCGAACCATTTGTTTTGGCAGAGCCAAATAAATGATTAAATAAACCAACAAATTATAATCTCTTGTCACTTATTACTGTTTACTAATAAAATGCGCTAGTAGAGCATTTGCATAAAATCAAGACCACAATTGAGGGAGTGCTGTTGTGCTGAATATGGTGTGATTAGGTCATAGCATTATGTTAGTTATTATTATTTCAAATCTTTAAGCATCTTCAAAATTTTAAATAGATTTTTAACTGTCTCGCGATGCATCGTTACATCCCTAGCTTCCATGGTATTTCTAAAACAAAACTAACATCGAAGCATGACATTGATATCAGTTTAAAAATGGGGTTTCAGTAGACTTTACACCTTGAGCTATTGAGGAATAACAGGATGGGTATTGAGCCCAGGAGTATGGTGTGGCTACACTGACACCATTAAGGGATAGATGGTAAAAAAGTGCTCTTGTTTGTTTGTATTTCATTAAACCATTCACTATCGTCTTGGGCAGACAGTGTCCTACCAAAATAGATAGTGGAGAGCCTAACATCCAGCCCCGCTCCATATGTCATGCTTTATCCCATCACTGTACATCCGGTACGCCTGAGTAGTACTGCATAGTGCTACTACCTGCTAAATGTGTGACATACCAACAGCTGGTGACTAACAGCCGGTTTGACCCGGCCAGCGGTTCTCACATCTCTGAAAATGTTGCAGCTAATTTCCAAACAGGTGTTATTGGATAAACTGACCACATATTGGAAATGTAAATGGTAAGTGATATATTTACATTTTTAACCTTAAAGTGAAATTCAGGTGTAAAATCATCCCAGGGTCTTTTCAGACAAATTGGGCGAATAAGCCATAGAGACAATTTTTTTTGTGTATGAACTATTAACATAGATTTTCCAGAAGGTTGCTAACAGCCTGACACTGATTAGCTCGGGGCAGTACGGTGAAGGCATTAAAACGTCTTTTTTAACCACTAATACTGCTCAAAATAACAGCAAATCTCTGCAGCAGCATGAGAAGAGTCCCTACACAGAAAACGAAGCACCAACAATGTTGTTAGTGGAAACGGAGTTTATTAAAAGAGTGTTTTGAAAGACTTACCTACTACCAGTTACCAGCTGCTCCATTCTGGTTCTGTGTCCCGGGGTGAGGGATCCCCAGCACAGGCTGCGACATGATGGCCGTGTGCGAGTCCTGTCTCCCCACCCTCTCAAAACTGAGGGAGATCGTCTCTGGCCTGAAAGCTGACCTCATGGAGAGGGACAAGATCCTCCTGGATATCTCCACCATTGCCTCGGCCCAGGTGAAGCTCGTCGCCCATCTTAGGACTTCTGGTGCTGGTGACCGAAGCATGATGGCTGCCGACAACACCACCCTGCCATAGACTGGATCAATCACCACCGGATCTCCGGCACCAGCACTCACTGAGTCCAGCTGGCACCACCAGGGAGCCAAGCCCAAGTCTTCGGTGCCCCTCACCTCCTGCCTTTGCCCCGTGGAGTGGCAGTGCTGTATCAGGGAGGACTGAGCGGTGGCTCCTGTTCTGGTGAGCTCAACTACACTCAAGCCGAGTGAACCCTGGTCAGTGGTGAACAGGGGCACTGGGGCTCACCCATCTCTCCCTCCTCTGCCGCCGGATCTACCACTGGATAACAGGTTTGAAGTCCTAAGCCTTCAGGATTTCCCTACACTGGGTATATGCTCCAGCTCATCCCCGAGATCCGTCCATTCAGCCGGTCATGGCTCTTGCCGACCCAAGAGCCGGGATCCACTGGTCCAACCCAATCCCCCCCGTCTCGGTTAGGAGCAGCCGCAGGCCGGCGCACCTCCAGGCAGCCCGTGGAACATCCGTGCTGGTTGTCGGGACCTCGATGGTCAGGCATGCGAGGGTACGTGGCGGCCAGACCTTCTGCTGACAAATTTAGTCAGAAAATCTGATAAAGTAATCATTGTAGAAGATTTTAATATTCACGTGGACGTTGATATCAACAGCCTTAGTACTGCATTTATCTCTCTATTAGATTCAATTGGTTTTTAGTCAGTGTACATAAACCTACTCACTGTTTTAATCACACCCTCAAGCTTGTTTTGGCTTATGGTGTGGAAATCAATGACTTAATAGTCTTTCCACAGAATCCTATTTTATCAGACCATTATTAAATAACTTTTGAATTCATATTACAGGACTACTCACCTAAAGGCTAACGTTTCTACACTAGATTTAAGGAAGCAATTCCATCTGCATTTAATTTATTGCCTTATCCTAATATTCCATATTCCTGTACTAACGACGGTTTCTCTGAAATTGATCACCTTGTTGACAGTGTTGCAGGCTCACTACGAACAACACTTGACTCTATTGCTCCTGTAAAAAGAAGATAATGAAATGGAGGAAGTTAGCTCCATGGTATCACTCACAAACCTGTGAATTAAGACAAGTATCGCTAAAAATGGAAAGTAAATGGCGTTCGACTAAATTGGAGGAATCTCGCTTAGTTTGGCAAGAAAGGAGATTAAGAACAATCCTAGATTTCTTTTCAGCACTGTAGCCAGGCTTACAGAGAGCCACAGTTCTATTGAGGCATCTATTCCTATAACCCTCAGTAGTAACGACTTCATGACCTTCTTTAATGATAAAATTATAACTCTTAGAGACAAAATCAACTCGCTTGGCACCAATTTTTTTGCAAACCTAGGAACCTCAGAAACAACTTTACAACCTGATATATTCTTGGACTGCTTTTCTACAGTTGACCTTAACAAACTAATATCTACTATTTCGGCATCAAAGCCCTCTACTTGTCACCTAGACTCTATTCCAACAAAGTTACTTAAATAAGTGTTACCTTTAGTTAGAACTCCTGTACTAGATGTGATTAATATGTCTCTATCAGCAGGTTATGTACCACACTCTTTTGAATTAGCTGTTATTAAACGTCTTCTTCAAAAGCCCAGTCTTGATCCAGAGGTTCTAGCCAACTATAGACCTATATCTAACCTTCCTTTTCTCTCTAAAATCCCCGAAAAATTAGTCGCCATTTCCTGTGTTACTTTTTACATAATAATGAGTTATTTGAGGACTTCCAGTCAGGATTTAGAGCGAATCATAGCACAGACAGCACTGGTAAAAAAATACAAATTACCTTCTAATAGCTTCAGACAAAGGACTCTCTATGCTATTGACCATCGCATCCTGTTACAGAGACTGGGGCATTTAATTGCCATTAAAGGAACCCCAATTAAGCTTGAACTGCATGAATTTTCATTGTTATGCTGATGATACACAATTATATTTGTCGATCAAACCAGAAGAAACCGATCAGTTAGCTAAAATTCAAATGTGCATTAAGGAAATAAAAAGATGGATGACCTGCAATTTTCTGATGTTAAACTCAGATAAAACTGGAGTTTTTGTACTTGGCCCCAAAGGCCTCCGAAACTCAATAGCTAAAGATATTATTACTCTTGATAATGTTGTGTTTTCCTCCAGCACCTCAGTGAGGAATCTGGGTGTTATTTTTGATCAGGATATGTCCTTCGATTCTCACATAAAACTAACGACAAGGACTGCGTATTTTCACCTCCGTAATATTGCGAGAATTAGGAACATTGTGTCTCAGAAAGATGCAGAAAAGCAAGTCCATGCATTTGTTACCTCTAGGCTGGACTATTGCAACACCTTATTATGGGGTTGCTCCAATAAGTCTGTTAAGGGTCTCGAGCTGGTCCAAAATGCTGCAGCTCGTGTACTGAGTAAAACAAATAGAAGATAGAATAGAAGAACATATTTCTCCTGTATTAGCTTCTTTGCAATTGCTACCTGTAAAATCTCGAATAGAATTTAGAATTGTTCTCCTTACCTACAAAGCTCTTATTGGTCAGGCTTTGTCGTATCTTAAAGAGCTCATAGACCCGTATTACCCAACTAGATCGCTGCGCTCTGACAATGTAGGGCTACTTGTCGTTCCTAGAGTCTCCAACAGTAGAATGAGAGGCAGAGCCTTCAGCTACCAAGCTCCTCTCTTGTGGAACCAACTCCCTAGTGTTATTCGGGAGGCAGACCCTGTCCCCATATTTAAGAGTAAACTTAAAACTTTCCTCTTTTATAAAGCTTACAGCTAGGGCTTACGAGCCCTTACCAATGTTGTTATTTTTAAGCTGATTTTGTCATGCTTAATGATGCTGCTATAGGCCTAGCCTGCCGGGGGATAATCCTGTGGTTGATATTCTGAGCTTTTATCCTATCTCTCTGTATCATTCATGTCTCATCAATGCATGTAACTAATTCACCTCCATGTTTGCCACCATAATTATTATCATTGCCATGTTCTGTCACCCAAGTTGAGCCTGTTTCTTGGTGTTCTGCTGTATTAACTGCCATTGTCACAGTTCAGTCATCCAGCCCTCAGTAGTTTTCCATTAATGAATCCAGCCACACCCACCTCGTCAGTTCACTCTACTCACCTGTGCGCACAGCTGCCTCTCATCACATGCAATCAGCCCAGCATATAATCACCAGCTCCACACTCACTCCTTTGCAAGATTGTTCTATGCCATGCAAGACTTTCCAGCATTCTTCTGCCTGGTTTCCTGGTACCGACCTCGCCTGTCCCTGATTCATCTGCATCCTGGTAAATCGACCCAGCCTTCTGTCCCTGACCAAGAGTTTAGCCTCTCCTCTCCTCTCCTGATTTCTGTTTGCTGTTTTCCGTACTGTTTGCCTGTCCGCCTGATTCTGAGTAAACCGTTGAACTTTACCACTTTTTCTGAGTCCTTTGTACTGCAATTGGGTCCATACACCACAAGTTACAGCCATAACATGTAAGTCATATTCACCTTGCTTTAGCTATCACTTTAGTCAGTTACTTTTGTGGTCGCTTGCATCTCTGGAAGTGTCTGTCTGTCGGTCTTTGTCTCTCTCTGTGCATCTGTCTGTCTTTTCCCTCTTTCTCTCCTTTTCTTCCTCCCCAACTGGTCAAGACAGATGTTTGTCCTCCATAGAGCTGGGTCTGTCTGAAGTTTCAGCCTATTATAGGGAAGGTTTTCGTTGCCACCGTACTCAATGGGGGGGGGGGGGAATTGATTTACATTGAGTCTATGTAAATCATAAGTCAGAGTGTAGTCTATACCTACTCTGTAAGTGTCCTGAGATAACTTGTTATGATTTGGCAATAGAAATAAAATTGAATTGCTGGTATAAATCATCAGTGGGCTCGTTCCCTTTAGATTGCATTTGGTAATCGACTGGAATGGAGCAGCTGGTACCTGGGCCAGTAGGTAAGTCTTTCAAAACACTCTTAATAAACTGTGTTCACTAACTACGTTGTTAGTGCTTCAGTTAATGTGCCAGGACTCTTCTCATGCTACTTCAGAGGTTTGGTGTTATTTGGAGCAGTATTGGTGGTTAGGAAAGTTGTTTCTATTGCGTCCAACTCACGACCCGAGCTAATCATTGTTAGCCGCAAAAGGCTGTTAGCTACTGTTAGTGTCTCTCCGGAAAATCTATGTTAATAGTTTTGTAGGACCTTGCTCCATGTGAGTCTTTGTCTGCTTTTCTGCTCAGCGTCACAGGGAGTGGGAGATACGTTTTTATACTTGTTTCAATATGAGAAGGTGTGTTTTACAACCTCAAACCCTCCTAGGGTAATTAAAACCCAGAACTTCAGGATGAAGGACCCTTTTATCCTAAATCAAATCTGACCGCAATTCGAACTGGGTGATCGGTCTCTGTTTTGGAGACAGAGGGACTTTCAGTGAAGGACTAAACAGGATTTTGTTTGAAAAACAGTTAAAGTTTGATGTTTCATCGCGACTGGCTGTTGCAAATGTGTAACAGTATATGCATTTCTTGTTGTGTTTATGTGGTTTCAGAAGTTCAAAGTCTGTCTAATTCCTGAAATATTTTGTGTTTAAATAATAGGCCCCGTCACTCAGTATCTGTTAAAACTGTTTGCCTAAATATTTTTAGTTAAATTGGATATCGAGAAGATTAATAACGGAAAATCAACCAGAGATAGTTTAATCTTCCCTGTTAGAATTCCGGCATAAAAGCAGTTAATTGGTTCAGAACCAGAGGGCTGGGTCAGAAAGAGCCACCTTCTCACTACCCCTGTAGATAAGGAAGGGACAGTTCTGTCTCTCTTCGCACCTCTGACCTTTCTGTTTACCTCACCTCCTGCACTTCTCTCCTTTCCCTCTTCTGCGTTGTTTATTTTGTTCAACTTTGTTAACCCAAAGTTAGCAAGAGACATTGCTTTATATTTTGTTTTCTTACTAAAGTATTTGTTCTATTTTTATCGCGCAACTTTCTAGTTTTCTACGACACGTTTTTATCTCATAAGTATAGTAAAACCTCTCGCACTGTCATTGCCTTTTTGTCTGGCTGACAAATTACATCAAACTCTAGTTCAGAACTGGTCAGAATTTGTCAACCCACAACAGCCAGAGGCAAGCCATGTGCAGAGCTGCAAGCCACCTGAAGAGCTGAATCCAAGCCGGGACGGCAGCAGACCAACTGCGCAGCTGACCCAGTCTACAGACTAGAACTCGGGTCCGCCAAACACCGGGAAAGTAGTCAACGGCAAAGTAAGGTTGGCCTTTTAATACAGCTCCTGGTTGAAACGTTGGTGACAGTGAAATTCTGATTTGAGTTCTGTTGACAGGCTAACTAGAGCCAGTTTAAGTCCTCCAGTAATATTATAAACCAGCCCCGTAGGTCTGCTTCAATCTGGTCTTAAGCTTTTTATATCCACATTTAACCCTTTTTCACTTCTATTCAGTGTTGCACCATCTTGTGTTCTCCTTGCTAGGTAGTCAAATAAATGTTTGACCTTACGTCGTGAGAATCTTCTGTTCTGTACAGAAAGTTTTGGTCACTGATAAGGCTCTGGTACGAACTAACGTGTTCAAGATGAGACTGATAGTAATTGATTGTTTAAATTTTAACAGGTATTAAACCTTCACCAAAGTTTAATAAACATCCTGTCTTATTTTGGTGTGGTGCCCCACTTCAAGGTAAAATAAATCCTAAATTTCGAGTTAATTCAGCAACTAATATATTCTAGCAATAACAAAGGTAGGCTTACTCTCCTACAGTTCATACACAAAAGAAATTGTCTCGATGGCTAAAAAAACCCCTGGGATGAATTTACACCGGAATTTCACTTTAAAAGACACAATGCATTGTTGGGTCGATGAGTGTCCTTTTAAGTCAGGCTTTTAACTGACTTGTTCCTTCCTTTCATGCTTCCTACAATTTTTATTACTATTCTAATATGATTTTTTTTGCTTATCCTGTTTTAGTGTTTATTTCATACCTTTTACTGTTTTAGCCTCGTTTTTCCAGTGTTTGCTCCCGGTGTTTCTGGCCCACCGAAGGGTGTGCTGTCCCATGGACTGCCCTGGCCCAGGTGGGTAGAGAGCTCTACACCTTACAGCCCCCAAAGGTAGCTTCTTGCTCACCTCAGATCTCGGTGCCCAACCATGTCTCCTCAGCAACAGTTAGTATGTCTTTGTGTATATGTGGAGGTTTGGGTATTCATGGTGTTTCTTTGTTGTTCGTTTTTCGTTTTGTTTTTATTTTCTGTGAGCCACTTTGTGCTACCGAAAAATATGAAGAGCCATATAAATAAAGCTGATTTGATTTGATGTGCTCATGTCTCATACTCATACATTCTTGCTCATGTAGTATACATCTTGGCATTCTCAAGTACACAAAATCTGCTAAAGGCAAGTTTATGTTACAGGTTTATTGTAACATTACACATAACGGTAATGATACTGTGTCATTAGCTTTGACCGTTACACTGCATTTGAAAAGAGATGTTTAATGTCAGCGAGCTCTTTCTGTGAAATAAATAAAAAAATCCTCCAGACTCTCAGTGTCCTGAGACAGACAGCAGCACCACTGACAACATTTCTGACTAACATAATGAGCAGCCAATACAAAATTATACATTACAATAAAGAATATATCAAATAACAAGTGAAAAGCGCAAATATACATCCAAATACAGTACTATAATACAATAAAAATATATCAAATAAGAGAAACAGCAAATATATCAAAACGGAGCATAATTAATTTATCATTCAGAATATCTACAGCCAGATGTGTTTGCCTCCAAGTTATTTAAAACTTCTTTATAATTCTCCAATGAGAGCAGGACCTGGAGTTCCATTCATACAAAGATGGAACATTCATTCATTCATTCTTTAGTCTGGCAGTGTTTCATGTGTAAATATGTCACACCTGTTACGTAAACATGAATTGTTATTATTGTATTACATTATATGCATTACACTTGCTGATACTGTGTAAGTGATGAGCGGCATTAATTGTCCTCTGTAGAGGTGACAGGCATTTTTAGGCTGTGCTACAACTCTCTGGCCTCTATAGCACAGGTGCTATGTGCATGGAAAAGTTAACATACAGCCCTGGTGCATACTCAATTTCAGGTAATAGTAGTATTAATAGTTTGTTAGTATGCGATTTCAATCACACCCAAAGAAGTGCAAACAAGGAAACTCTTTTATTGCTGCTTTGGTAATGTCGGCGCACTAAAGGAATGATTTCCCTATTTTAAGCCATCTCTTTGTCATGGCAGTGTAGATGAATAGTGCTTCCCTCCATGTTGGTGCGGAGTAGCAAAGGTCTGCCGAAAATCCACCAGATGACGGGAAACACTCTGCCCACACGGCCATATGACAGAGGTGAATTTAAATCAGCAAAATATCTCTACCCCATGGAAGAAAAAGCAAAACAAAAAGGAATCCAGTGACAGCAGGCCATGCTGCACTTTGCAGAACCTTACATTTATTTACCTGATCTGGTGTCACAAACATATGAGATACACTGTTATGAGCATTAGTCAGGACTGCGATTTCATAATTAATGATGCACATGTAAAATGAGAGGCATTTTGTATCATGTTATACAACCTTATTCCAATGAAGTTGGGATGTTGTGTAAAACTTAATAACTGAATAATTTGCAAATCTGAACAACTGAACACACTTCGAAGACAAGATATTTAATGTTTAAACTGATTAACTTTATTGTTTTTTTGCAAATATTCACTCATTTTGAATTTGATGCCTGTAACACGTTCCAAAAAAGCTGGGACAGAGGCATGTTCACCACTGTATTTCATCACCTTTCCTTTTAACAACACTTGGTAAGCGTTTGGGAACTGAGGACACTAATTGTTGAAGTTTTGTCAGTGAAATTCTTTCCCATTCTTGCTAGATTTTACTCTACAGTCCGGGTCTCTGTTGTTGTGTTTTGTGCTTCATAAAGCTCCACACATTTTCAATGGGAGACAGGTCTGGACTGCAGCAGGCCAGTCTAGTACCTGCACTATTTTACTATGAAGCCACGCTGAAGGAACACATGCACAATGTGTCTTGGCATTGTCTTGCTGAAAAAAGCAGGGACGTCCCTGAAAAAGACGTTGTTAGGATGGTAGCATATGTTGCCCCAAAAACCTGTATGAACCTTTCAGCATTAATGGGTCCTTTACAGATATGAAAGTTACCCATGATGCCATGGGCACTTACACACCCCCATACCATCACAGATGCTGGCTTTTGAACTAGCGCTGATAACAATCCGGATGGTCCTTTTCCTCTTTGGCCCAGAGGACACAACGTCCATGATTTACAAAAACAATTTGAAATCTGGACTCAAACACTATACTCAAACATGTATTTGTAAAATGAAAATTGATGCATGAAATTCAAGATGGCTGACTTTCTGTCCGTCGAACAAAATACCCAAAAATGTATGTGTTCTTTAATATGAGCAATTATCCCACCAAATTTCATGGACATCAATGGAACTTTATTCTAACCATAGCTTGTGTTTGGGGGTGCTATGTAGCCCGCTGGCCACACCCAAACCCGACTTCTGAGCTGTGTGCAAATATCTGTGCGCCTTCGTACATCCTAAGCCCCTCAAAAATGCGATGGCGCAGTAAAAAAAAAAAAAAATCTTCAAAAACAATAGGTTCCTCAGGTCTCTGTTTGTGTCCCATCTATGCTATCATCACTGTAATTATGTTCCAAACAAACTTATTTTACCCCACTCAAGAAAGGCGCTATACAAGTCCATTTAGCTGGATGCGCAGGGCTACACAGTGTGTTGACAAGTGAAGCCAAGGGTCCTGATCAGGATGGGTTGGCCAGCACAATTTTTCACTCCAACAAACAGTAAACAATTATTTAAGGTACTTTACCTCCTTGAGACAGCCCATGAAGTTGTTGCTGACTGGAGATCCAGGCAGGTCAGCAGTGCTGGGGCTTCCACCCACATAAAAGAAGTCATCAGATCCCAACATGGTGTAGTCTTCCTGGGTGTAACCCGTAGTGGTCAGAATCCCATCCACTGATATTGTCACCTGACAGTAAGAAATGAACAGTGAGTTGGGAAATAACATGTTTTTGTGTTATTGGATAAACTGACCACATATTGGGAATGTAAATGGTTAGTGATATATTTACAGCTTTAACCTTAAGAGATGTAATGCACTCTGGGGCAGAGGAGTATGTGCTCATGTCTCATACTCTTAAATTCTTGCTCATATAGTGTACATCTGGGCATTCTCAAGTACACATACTATGCAGTGTGAACAGTGCATACTGTGTGTGTGTGTGTGTGTGTGTGTGTGTGTGTGTGTGTGTGTGTGTGTGTGTGTGTGTGTGTGTGTGTGTGTGTGTGTGTGTGTGTGTGTGTGTGTGTGTGTGTGTGTGTGTGTGTGTGTGTGTGTGTGTGTGTGTGTGTGTGTGTGTGTGTGTGTGTGTGTGTGTGTGTGTGTGTGTGTGTGTGTGTGTGTGTGTGTGTGTGTGTGTGTGTGTGTGTGTGTGTGTGTGTGTGTGTGTGTGTGCGTGCGTGCGTGCGTGTGTGTGCGTGTGTGTGCGCGTGTGTGTGTGCGCGTGTGTGTGCGCGCGCGCGCACACTGCCATCATGCTATGGTCCTGGAGACTTGGAGTATTTTGCTTGTGTGTCTGTGGCCAGATTTTGTCAAAGTGATAACATGGACAAGACACTGAGAAACTGATTTTTATCTTTGTGTAGCACTAATAATGAAGAAAGCATGTGGTGTTTACTGTTTTTATTTGATCATCTTTTGAGTCTAAATATGTAAAAGGAGGAAAATACCTAATGAAGATAGCAGAAGCTGAGACATGCAGGAGCAGATAAAACACCAACCGAGAGGATGGAGGAGTTAGTATCACCCCACACAAAACTGAATGTAAGCATGCAGGATTCACAGTGTAGAAGGACATTTAAAGACTTCAAAACACATGATCGGTTCATCATTTTAAGATATATGACACATTGTTATAGATTAAGTAGTAATGTACTTATGTATGTTACTATATACATAGAGACCCATAACTACATAAAGATTAAATGTGTTCAATCTTAACTAACATCAATATGTCAATTGAGTCTATGGTCCACTGTTGAAAGCCCTTGCATTTGCAATATTATGAATTAGGTGTCTGTGGCAACATCAACATCGGCACGGCACGGCACAGTGCAAGCCATTAATAAAACTGGGTTTCAGAATGCAACGAAAATAATTTCCCCCTGGGATTATAAAAGTATTTCTGATTCTTCTGAGGTTTCCAGAAATGTTCAATGAAGTCCTCTTCAGAATGACCCTTGCTGTGACCATGTCGAATTTTGCCGAATATTCCCGTACAATGTAGCAGTGGACGATGATTTATTTCAGTCGGATAATGGAAGTGTGAAGAGGACTCGGTACATGCCACAATTGCAAACAAAGCGATCCAGTGTGGATTTTTTCTCTCTCTTTTTTTGTTTGGAACACACTTATTTTCACAATGTAATCACCAAAAAAACATTTAATAAAATCTGGAATTAAAGACATACTCCATAAGATTTGAGATACCTTGTTTCTAGTGAACTCTGTGGCAGTAAGATGTAACTGCAGGTGAGCCTGTTCTTTCAGAGCCTCCATCTTGTCACGTTCCCGGTCACTGTGTGTTGACCTTTTCTTTTTTTTTGCAACACGGACACGGATATTGAAATACTCGCCAAAAAGGCAAGTAAAAGTGCTTTAATTAGTGGATCATATGATCAGTTACCATTGTTTTAACTCACTCTTTGATAGATAGTAAACTAACAGACAAATAAATTGACGGAAACATACGGAGTACAACTTTATGCAAAGTTTTTAAAACCCTAGAGAAGTAAAAGTTATGTTTGACATAAGAAGAGGAAGATAGTAAAAGGGAAAGTAGAAAACCAACAGAAGTGGATGAACCATGTAAATGATAGGACAGGAAAAGTACAGCAAACATGAACGCAGGGAAACACAAAACCCATTGTGTTTTTGGGAATGCTATCTTGAAGTACTGAAGTCGAATGGAGCATGAGTAGTACACAGCAAACCAAAACATGACATTAACAATGATATCTACCATAAAATGGAGTGTGTTTACCACAGAGCGTCCAATGTCTGTTTGCTTTGCAGAAAGGTGGGGTAGGTAAGAAACAAATTGATACAAGTGAACAATGGGTTTGTTAACACATTAGAGTAAATCAAATGAAGTGTACACGGGGCAAGTGTACACATTTGTTTTCTTCATATTTACTATTTACTATTTACCAGTGTCAGGGCCCAGTTTTGCATCAGCATAAAACAGAGACTTTGCCTTTCCATCTCGGAGGTAGAGGCCAGGAGATCCCCAGCTCTTCAGGACTACATGTCGATGTATCCTTGGGCAAGACACTGAACCCCAAATTGTGCCCTGCACTGTGGATGTGGTTTGAATGTTTATATGAGACGATGGGCAGGTAGCCTCTGCCATCAGTATGAATGTCTGTGTGAATGGGTGAATGTAACAACTAGTTACATTTACTATCTATCGATCTATCGATCTATCGATCTGTCTGTTTGTATATCTTAAAGCATTCATCTGGCAGGGTAGATGTTACTGTGAAGCTATCACACCATTCATCAGAAATAAAAATTTGGGTAATTTTGGTGCTTTTTTGTTCTCAGTGGATGACTTGTAAATCTCTCTGGGAGTAATGGAAGAGCCAGGAGCAGTGGGCTGTGAGATGAAAAACTGCAGGCAAGAGGCTACACGCCTCCAACACCACAGCAACTATGACTTCTGTTATGTTTTTATTAAAACATTATTATTACTATTTATTTTGCTGCCCTGCAAACCAGTGGCTCCTCTGTTACATTTCTAACAAAGTGGCTGCTCAACTATGGTTTGCTATACTATTAAACCTGCTGTCATCAACAGTAGCCATGGGTGTCACCACAGGGTTGGTCTGAGAACAGAGTCACTGGGAATGAAATGACAACAACCGTTTGCACCCCTACAGCAAATCATCAAGGACTGAACTTTTAAGGATCACAACTTTAACATGAGTCAGTTTAGGTTTCTTCGTATATTGTATTAAAGCTAGTGTCTATTTAAACAAACAGATTGGTGAGAGATCGTACAGATAAGTGGAGATCAGTCTTGGGTAACAGAGGTCTTGGATAACTACAGTGTCTCCCCCTGATCAGCCCATACAACAGATAAGGAGGGAGGAAGAGAGAATTCAGAGAGGAAATAAATAGCCTGAAAACTGGGGCTCCTACCGGTACTTTGACACACAAATTTGCCAATTGCAAATGCAATGGAAAGGTCAAAATGAAGAAAGCTAACTAGCAAGCCAGTAAGCTTAGCAGGCTATTGTACTTTATATACACACTGGAGATCAAAATTAGAGAACAAATTATAAATACTTGATATGTTCAAAAATATTGATAATTGTTATTGTTCAGAATTTGATAGAACATCCTCTGTGGCTATACCACTGCTGTACTAGCATGTTTTTAGTTTTTTTTTTAAATAACCAAGGCACTTTAAAAAAAACACCTTTATTTTGTGAAAAAAAACAGTGACAAAATAAGAGATCAGTAACTGTGTCAGAAGAGAAGATTTCAACGATTTGTTTTCTTCGGGCTATAGGATTCAAAAATGAATAGGAAGTGCAAAGGCCACAGCTTTGAATGACTTCAGCACATCTGCGCCCAAAGGACATCACTAGTTTCCCAAACTGCTCTGGTTTGATCTTGGTCCATTCTTCTTCAGTCTCTTCTACAGTTCAGTAACTGAACTGTCCTGAGGCTAAATGAAGCTAGCACTAGCTTACATAAGGTATTTAGTAATGCTGATGCTGAAGACAATGTTTGTCACTGTATGCTATTCAACGGACAGACTCAGGGCTGTACTGCAGTTCCTCCAACGGCCACTTGAGGCGTTCTCCAAGAGTAAATCCCCATAGACCCCTTGTTAAAATGAGTCAACCCCCATAGACCTCCATGTTAAAATTAGTCAATCCCCATAGACCTCCATGTTAAAATGAGTTCACTCCCATAGACATCCATGTTAAAATGAGTTCACACCCATAGACTGCCTGCTACAAAAAAATAAACACTTTTGGTCTCTAGAGCTAATTTCACCGCTCATGAACTGTACGTTGGCTGAATTTTTATACAATGATTCAATTTAAATTAGAATACTGCTACTATCTACACATGATAAGGTATCTTGGTATGTAATCCCGCATTTTTGATTCAACCAAGTATCCTGTATACATGTCGGGTATTTGAAAGAAACCAAACTGCTGAAAAATCGGCAAAAAATGTTAATGAGAAATGAAGATACAGTACGTGCTGATGTATCACAGCAATGGACAAATCTAATATGTTACAACTCAAGTGCTATATATCATCATCAAAACCATTCATTAAGATAAGATTTAAGAGAGCTTTGCAGGTCCATCTCTTTGCCTTACCTGCCGGAGGTTGCGGGT
The DNA here is from genome assembly GCF_963691815.1 of Echiichthys vipera. Taxonomy (NCBI): domain Eukaryota; kingdom Metazoa; phylum Chordata; class Actinopteri; order Perciformes; family Trachinidae; genus Echiichthys; species Echiichthys vipera. The sequence continues at coordinate 30,002,546 of NC_139837.1, forward strand.
CACTTTGACATCATGCCACGAGTTGTCGTTGAACTTTCCATTGACTGGCTCTACGATGGCTTCAAAGGCGCCGGAGCCTAGGTTGATAACAAGGGAGACAGCGCCGTCCTTCAGCGCCAGGTTGACGTAGTCAGCTGACTTGCCGGTGTGAAGGATAAGGCCGTTGCGCTGCCATGTCTTGAAGGAGAGCGTAATCTCATCGCTGCTGCTCTGGATGGGGTTCTGGGAGAGATCGTAGCAGAAGTACTCTGAGCCACGGAAAGTGGCAACATTCTCTTCCCTTGCTGTGGTGGGGAAAAAAACAAAAACAAGAGAAAAGGTGTTGGGAAAGGGTTCTTTTCGGTCACTAGACAGCCAAGGCCAAAAAATCTTCAATTTAACTGAGTGAACAGTGCAGAAATATAAACAATATGAACAGTTTGGATTTGCATTGCTCAACATCATGGCTTTAATTACAGTGAACGCGAAAACAAAAGCTTATACAGTATTGTTTTGGTAAAACTCCAGGTCAACACAAATCTTAAAAAATCTACTGGTTAGACATTAAAAGGAAAAAAAAACCCTCAAAACATAGCTTTAGGTGAGTAAAAAAAAAAAGAAATTCCAATGATAATCACGGTATAGTTTAAGACCTTTCTGACAGCCACCCTGTCCAAAAAATAGGAACCATTTGAATATTAAACATGTGTCAGAGAGGAATGCAGACAATAAGGAGGAAGTAACGTGACCCCGCAGATGGCGATTGTCTAACAACATCAAAGGCCTAATCTTGCCAGTGAAATTGCCATTTAGAATAGAATAGAAATACTTTATTGATCCCAAGCTGGGAAATTTCAGAAAGATTGCAAATAATCTGCCGATATAGATTCAGACAACTTTATTAATCCTGAGACAGCCTTTCATTTGCAGCTTAGTCAGAGGAAACATATCAACATACGTAGGTTGATAACAAGACTGCCTACACAACTAAATGTATATATACATGTACTGAATATACATATACATACACACAAATGTATCCTCATGAACAGGTTCGTAGGACGTTGTACGGGACTACAGACGGGAAGTGGTCTGCAACATCAACGCACCAAAAACACCATAACGTGACTGATTTTAGCCTACAAAAGGTGACGGTGAGGGTTAGGCATGAACACCACATGGTTAGGATTAGAAAAAAGACTTTTGTTTGGTTTAGTACGTCCATGACACGAACGGCACCGGGTTACGAACAGCCTAAACCCAGGAACCGAACCCCAACCTGCCTCCTTATTGGGCAATTCGCTGCCTTATACTACGTCACATGCTTTTAATACTTGGAATGCACACGCAATAAATACATGAAAAAAATTGGATTAGTATGCATTACTTTAAGCTGTTATATGTGCGAAAACTGCATTAGACCACCCTGTACTCACATATACACTATATGTATACATAAACTATGTACACACATACATACACATATATACAACATGAATGCCCAACCACCACCCAACACTGAACAAGACTGACTGTACACTGTGTGTAGGTCAATGTGCTCAATTGTGTCCAAAATGAAGATTAAAGGACAGTCAGTGGTGTCTGTGATGTGAATTCCTAGATAGTACATTTTTTCATTTAACTTGCCCCTCTTTCTTTGGGCAGTAGTAGCTCAGTCCATAGGTGACTGGGCTGGGAACCGAAAGGGTTGCTGGTTTGAGTCCCTGTGTGGAAGGGAAGGGAATTCTTCTTTCTCACATTTTCAGTGCTCCACATGATGGACAGGATGCAACTGTGTGCTTTCTGCAGATGTAATTATTAAAAAGGAGAGTGAGTTGCTCTACCTAATTATATCTATCTCTAATTAATTTTCTTAATAAATCTATTTGTCTTTGAATTTGCCTATGTAAACAAGTGTGCGTAGAATTTTATTCACCACTTCAAAAAACTAAATTTTTTTAGGAGATTTGTAGTCCTGCCATTGTAGGAGAATAAATGGAAGTTAATCGATTAAATCGGTGCGCCACCAGCGAGTACCTGTCACCCTGGTGTAGTAAAACAGATCTCCTTTTTAGACTTAGACATAGACTTCTCTTTATTGATCCCTTTAGGATGACTCCCGCAAGGAAACTGAGTTTACAGCAGCTTACAAAAACACAAGGGAGGTATAAAAAAAATACAGTATCAGATATAAATAAGAAGAATAAACTCTTAGCTAAATAAATACAGAAAGTATTAGAAAACAATAAACAGTAAACAATAAACTCTTAGGTAAATAAATACAGAAAAAAAACAATAAACAGTACACACTAAACTCTAAGTTAAATATATATGAAGTGGATGTAAGAATACAGGTAAAATAAACTTTCACAGAAAGTTAAATCAGATAAGTTAAATGTAGAGAAAATGTACAAGATAAAATATGTATGACTGTATACAACAGAAATGAGCAGACATGTTCAATTATTGCACTTAAGTGGTGGATAAAGTTATTGCACAAAACAAAGAAGATAAGTGTCCAGGTATGTATGAGTAGGTTATTAATTGCACAATTGTGAGTGGCACTCCGAGTGAGGAGTTGTAGAAGATGATGGCCTGAAGGACAAAGGTTGAGTCTGTTGGTCCTACACTTAGGCAGGAGCAGCCTTCAACTGAACAGGCTCCTCTGGTTGCTGATGACGGTGTGCAGGGGGTGGCTGGCATTGTCCATAATGTCCAGAAGTTTGTCCAGTGTCCTCCTCTCTGCCACCTTCACCAGCGATTCCAGTTTCATGACGACCAAAGAGCCGGTCCGCCTGATCAGTTTATCCAGTCTGGAGGTGTCCTTCTTGATTATGCTGCCCCCCCAGCACACCACAGTGTAGAAGAGGACACTGGTGACCACGGACTGGTAAAACATCTGCAGCAGTTTGCTGCAGATGTTGAGGGACCGCAGTCTCCTCAGGAAGTACAACCTGCTTTGTGTCTTCCTGTACAGGTGGCTGGTGTGTGTTATCTAGTCCAGTTTCTTGTTCAGCCACAGCCTGAGGTATTTGAAAGCGTCCACAGCCTCCACCTCAGCTCCCTCTAGCAGGACTGGTCACGTTCTTGGTCTGGACCTCCCAAAATCAATGATCAGCTCCTTCGTCTTGGAAGTGTTTAGCTGTAGGTGGTTAGTGTGGCACCAAAGAGCAAAGTCCCCCACCGAACTCCGATACTCCTCTCTAGCACCCCTGATACATCCCACGATGGCTGTGTCATCGGTGTACTTCTGTATGTGACACAGCTCCGAGCTGTAGCAGAAGTCCAAGGTGTACAGGGTGAAGAGAAGAGGGGTCAGCACTGTGCCCTGAGGGGCTCCAGTGCTGCAGACCACAGTGTCAGACGTGGTTTCCTTCAGCCTGATGTTCTGTGGCCTGTCAGTAAAGTAGTCTCTGACCCAGCCCACCAGATAGGGGTCCACTCCCATCCTGTTCAGTTTGTTCTGAAGTATAGGGGGCTGGATGGTATTTAATGCACTGGAGAAGTCCAAGAAGAGAATTGTCACTGTGCCGCTTCACTTATCCAGATAGAGGTGGACTCGATGCAGCATGTAGAGGATGGCATCCTCCACACCGACATCTGGCTAGTACACAAACTGCAGGCGGTCCTAAGAGTGTTGTACCTGGGGTCTGAGGAGGCTGAGGAAGAGTCGCTCAAACGTCTTCATCAGGTGTGAAGTGTGTGCCAGTCATTCAGCTTGATGGGCCTGTTCTTCTTGGAAACCGGAACGATGCAGGATGTCTTCCAGAAAGTAGGCACTCTCCCTAGCTGCAGGCTAAGGTTGAAGATTTGTTGTAGTGGTTCCCCCAATTCTGCACCGCAGGTCTTCAGTAGTCTCGGACACACTTTATCCGGGGGGAGGAGAGTCGCTCTGTATGCATCTCTTACATTAGCATACAGGAGATCAATTGTCCTGTTGTTTCTGGTGGGACAGTCTACCTGATGAAAAACAGCCAAAGCAGAGTCCAAAGTTGCATGATTAAAGTCCCCAGAGATTATCATAAATGCCTCAGGGTGATGTGTCTGCAGCCTTGCAGCGATTGAGTGGATCTTGTCACAGGCAGTGGCTGCATCCGCTCTGGGAGGGATGTAAACACAGACAGTGATCATGTGACTGAACTCCCTTGGCAGATAATATGACCGTAGGCTAACAGCTAGCAGCTTGAGGTCCCGGCAACATGAGACTGTACTAAGATATATCCTGGGTTACACCAGGTTGGTTTGCGGTTGTTCGCATGCATGTTCACCTGTTTTAATACAGTCTGAGTATCTCTCTTAAAAACAGAACCCTGTTTTAATCATATGCAATCACAGAAGCACTCAGCTGAAAGTCTCCAGTTAACAGAGTCACTCGTTAAGCAGAAACACCGGAAAGTCAGACTGCTTTAAGTTTGATCTTGAAGGTATCACTTGTCAGTGTGAACACGTCAGAATTTTGCAGTTTTCACTGATACAATTTTGCACCTGTGGCTGCTGCAGCCACATAAAATCTACTATTATGGACTATTTTCATCATCATTATGTTTTTTTTGATGATGGCACAGGGGTCTGGGGCTATTTGCAAGAGATCCCAGGTGCCCCGGTCTTACGATGCGCCTGTGCAGGCCGCACTGTGCTACAGCTGTGCATGCCTGCTGCTGCCCTGCTACCCTCACTGACTCTCCCTCGCTGACTACTATTACGCTCCCATGCTGCACACGTGCGAGCTGAGTCGGAGGCTAAACGGTTCAGGGTGAACTGCGACTTTAAGTTTTAAGTTCCGCACCTCAAAAGAAGACTGTAGATTCTCCATATCAATGCTATGTATGCCACATTTATGTACCGCGGCCCACCTCTGTACCCACCCAGAAGTACCTGTAACGTGACGGTTCCATACAAATACGTGTATCATTACACCCCTTTAATAAAAAGTGTGAAGATATTGGTGTGGTGCTCTTTTCGAAGGGGAAAAAAATAATTAGCCTTATTGATAATTATTAGGGTGATTAATTAATTTGCAAACACTTAAATCATACAGTATTTCTTCCTGTACTAGCTGATAATCTATCAAATTCTGAACAATAAAATAACAATATTTCAGATTATTATTATCAATAGTATTTATAATTTGTTCTTTCATTTTGTTCTCCAGTGTAGGTCCATTACAAGTGCTTGTTTTTTGTCAAAATGGGGCCCTGGATGAAAAACACAGAAATTCCCCTTTAAGGAAATTCTACATGTTCCAGTTGGCAAAGAACAGACTTTGTGCCTTTTTGGCCACCTTTTCAACAGAATCTGCTAGAACTTATGATGTAGTTTGTTCATCAATTTCAAGAACATTCCCTTCATAACCAGCACAGATATTCAAAAACAAAAGACTTATATATTGCAATATTGTTATAATTGTAGTGTCAATATTTTCTAATAACATTTGGCATATTTCTTGTAGTGTTTTTATCACAGTTGGCCAACATTCCCTCAACTTTACCCAATTTCAAATACTTACTTTAGAACTTTACATCACCTTAGATATGTGGGTTAACCCAGAAAGGTATATTTCAACTCTGACAGCTTTAAGAGACTGTTTAGTGGATGCGTAAAATAAATTATTGAAAAGCACTGACAAATGATTAATATGGATTGTTTTGTATGAATGGTTAATATTACACCAGGTTACAGAGTAAACATGAATCTATCATTAGCCAATGCATAAATGAGTGGCATTGTGATTTGTGATGTGTGGATTTTCTTGCAGATTTTTGAATGGCTGACTGAGATGTTAAATCAGTGTACGGAGTGGTCATTTTGTTTCTCTCATGTAACAGACTCATTGAAGCCCTGCTCACTGTGACACAGTCAGATCTGGAATCTGAGGAGGAAGAACAAAGCATTTTTTTGTGTCGGAGGTGCTTTAAGCTCAAATGGGCCAACATCCGACCGGCCAACTGGTCTTCATCCCCATCTGTTGGATCAATGTGTTCCAATGACATGATGACCAGACTGGCTGAAGCTGTCCTTGCTGCTTTCCCCTTAAGAGTGTGTTGGCCTGAGATCCACAACACAAAACAAAAGGAGGGTGAGTTAGCAGCTGACTATCGCACTCGCATGGAATCTGTTTTCGCAGCTCACTCCGGCATCGACGCAGACAATGAGGTATACAATGATTTGCTGAAAACAGCTTTGATTAATGGACTTCATCCTAGCCTCAAGGATCGTGTCATGGCTACATGTGTTGGATGGGCGACTGGGACCATAGCGAATGTTTGGACACACGTTCTACACGCCGAACGAAATAAGGTAGATTTGGACTCTAAACAGACACGAAAACTTCAGACTGCTAAACTGATGTATTACCAGCAGGGTGGGGCATATAATCCTGAAAAGAAGTGGAAGTCGCACCAACCCAACACCAGAGGGAGGCGTAGACTGGGTCCAAGACAGAATTTACAGGGGCACACCAACAGCCGGGACAGATACAAGATACAGTGCTACAATTGCGGGGGCCATGGGCATTTGTCATATGATTGTCCTACAATGACACCCACCCAGCAAGAAGGAAGAAATCCAGGGGAATCATGGCCGCACGCACCACCAAGAGGTCTCTCTGTGCAGTCTCCGGGGCTACAGGTAGCTCAACCATAGGAAACAGTGGAGGCAGGTCAGAGCATACAACACATAGACACCTATACACATGTAGACACTGTTGAGAATAGTGACAAACCAGTTGTCACATATCAACAATATGTACACTTAACACGAGCCTCTAAAACATCCCCTACATTGCTGTTAAACATACAAGGTATTAATGTGACATTCCTTGTAGATTCGGGAGCACAGGTCTCTGTAATCCAATCTAAATTGCTCCCTGAGACACCCAAAACAAGTAAATTCTTGAAGACAATAGGAGCTTCAGGGGTTCCAGGTTTTGAGCCATTGTCTGAGCCACTGACTGTATGTTTTGGAGATTACAGAGGTGAGCACCAATTCCTTCTCTCTGATGTATGTCCTGTTAATTTGTTAGCACGTGACCTTATGTGTGGTCTAGGCATTGATGTACATTGTGATTCTACAGGAATCAAGGTAACATGTGCCACAGCTGGTCTATATCCTGTCTCTGTTCCTGGGAGTGATCATCAATATTCTTGGGACCTGCTTAATTTAAAGGATATAGACAAGCTGTTGTCCCTGATACCACAGATTACAGAGACACCTAAGTATCTGCAGTGTGTGTCACATTTCTCACAAAAATCTAAAGATTACACCTATGAAAATACATGGAATGTAGGAGGGTATAAGGAGGACATAGGTATAGATACAGTTTTTGTGGGTTTAAAGTTCGCAGCTGCATCAGTAAGTCTGTCTGAAACTCAGTTGACCTTGTTTTCAATGCCTGGGTCTGTGCCTCACATTCCACTGACAAAAAAATCCGATGTTACATGGACCAAATTGGGACCCTCGGTTAAGGCAGCTTTACTGACGACAGACTGGCAAAATAGACCAAATGGTAGTTGTTACTCCCCATCAATGAAAATCACATCTTATCCTGTAAACATGAAAGCAGCAGTCAATCGGAAAATTCTCACATACACAAATGAGGTGACACTAATGACATTAACTACTGAAGAGGAAGCATTGGTTTCAACAGTACCTGGGAAATTGTGGGCTCAAAATAAATTTGATTTTGGAAATATAAAAGGAGCAACTCCTGTTACTGTTCAGCCAAAATCCGTTTTCTGACCATGCAAAAGACAATATCCACTTAGCCCAGAATCTGTTGAAGGCATAGATCCTGTCATTCAGTCTCTCATAAAACAAGGTGCCATTGTGGAATGTCCTCATTCACCATGCAACTCCCCCATTCTGCCTATCAAAAAAACAAATGGGGGGTGGAGACCAGTTCAGGATCTCAGAGCCATAAATAATGCTGTGCAACACCCAGCACCAACTGTGCCAAATGTTACAACACTATTGTCACAGGTTCCATCAGATTCTTGTTGGTTTTTCTGTAATAGACTTAGCAAATGCATTTTTCAGTATCCCTGTCCATCCTGATTCACAATTCTGGTTTGCTTTCACTTTCAATGGTAAACGATATACATGGACGCCAATGCCACAGGGTTTTGCCTCCAGTCCCACTTTGTTTGCAATGACTGTAGCGTAAAAAACCTGTCGCATTGGTAGCCACCATGTGTGAGCACACTTGTACAGTATGTTGACGATCTCCTTGTGTGTTCACCCACAAGAGAGGATTGTAAAAATGACACGGTGTCTCTACTTTGTTTTTTGGCAGAAAATGGTCACAAAGTGTCCAAAGACAAGCTGCAGCTTGTCTCAAAATCAGTCCGGTATCTTGGTCATATAATCACTCCAGACGGTCGTAAATTGGGTCCTGACCGTATTCAAGCAATTTTAGATGTTCCAAAACCACAAACAAAAAACCAAATGATGTCCTTCTTGGGCTTATCTGGTTATTGTCGTCCATGGATTAGGAATTTTGCGGAGATCTCCCAACCCATGTAAGACATAACACATGGGGGAAAACATTTGGCCATGACTGACTTGGTGACTTGGACTCTTGAGGCAGAGACAGCTTTTACTGACTTGAAACAAGCTCTCTCCACCTCACCTTGTTTAGGACTTCCAGACCCGACCAAACCTTTTAATCTTTTTGTTTCTGAATGTAATGGATTTATGTCAGCAGTTCTCACTCAGTCCCATGGGGACAAACAACGACCAATTGGATACTATTCAAAACGCCTTTCTACTACAGAAAGAGCAATGGTAGCATGTTTAAGGGCTGTAGCGGAAGCAGAAGCAGAAGCAGAAGCAGTTTTAGCTACAGCAGACATTGTGGCTATGTGTCCTTTGACTGTTCATGTCCCGCATGCTGTTCATTCTCTAATTCTGCAAGCTAAAACAGCACATCTGACTCCGGCACAACTACTGCATTGGCAGAATATCTTACTTACTATGTCACATGTTACCCTGAAACGATGTACTGTTCTTAACCCTGCAACTCTGCTTCCCACAGCTGAAGATGGAGAACCACATTCTTGCCTGGAAGTGGTGGACATTGTATCAAAACCACGGGATGCACTATTTGATACCCCTCTGTCTAACGCTGATTATGTTTTCTTTGTAGATGGATGTGCCATGAGAAACCCAGCTGATGGTTCCTCTTGTGTGTCTTATGCTGTATGTACTGAACAAGCTATTCTTGAAAGTGCCAAACTGCCTGTTAACCTGTCTGCTCAGGCAGCAGAGTTATTCGCATTAAGTCGTGCTTTCATTTTATATATTTACATATTATATTTTTATAGAATATTACAGTATACACAGATTCACAATATGCTTTCAATGTTTGCCATAATTTTCATACTTTGTGGAAAAAAAATCTTTTTTTTTTACTTCTACAGGAAAACCTATTGTTCATAGACCATTAATCCTAAATCTTTTGTCTGCATTACTCCTGCCTACCTCAGTAGCGGTATGTATATGTATGTATATGTAACCCACACTGGGTTTAATGACCCTGTGTCACAGGGAAATGCAACAGCTGATGCAGCTGCTAAAGGAGCCGCTCTTGCCCCTGCCTCCCCAATGTTGCAAATGCCCCTAGTTGTCCAGGATGATCTTTTTTCCCTTAATGATGTCTCTTTGCTTCAAACAGGAGCTGATGCTGGTGAAAAAGCATTCTGGCAGAAAAAAGGGTGCACAAAACTCCCATCTGAAGTCTGGGTAGACGTAAATGGTCTTCCATTACTTCCAAAATCTATATTCCCTTTTCTCGCGAAATTGACCCGTGGTCCTGACCATGCGTCAAAAGGAGGGATGTTAGATATTGTAAATAGACTATGGTATGCGCCAGGGTTTTCAATGTTTGCGGAAAGCTTTTGTAAAGAATGTGTGATTTGTGCTACCAACAATGTTGGTAGAGGTGTGCAAATGCCTATATCAGCACATCTCAAACCTCAAGGTCCCTTTGAACATTTGATGATGGATTTTATTGAGCTCACTCCATGCAAGGGGTACAAATATTGCCTTGTAATTGTTGACATATTTTCAAAATGGATTGAATGTTTCCCATGTAGACCTGTGTATTCGTTTATAACATGGATGAGTAATAAGGTATACGGCTCAAATACTACTGCATTAGTTGTTCAAAGTCCTCCAGCAAATTGGCATTCTTTGTTCCAGCTTGAGGTAAAACATTGTCCTGATCATATCGATAATATTACCTATTCAATGTCTGGTTTTGCTAATGAAACTATAAAAGGTTTTCAATACTAAGCGGCAAATGACAAGTCCCATAGGCTGACTTTGTTAAAACACGAAATGGCTCTTGATTATATTTTGGCAAAACTGGAGGGCTGTGTCTGACTTTGAATTTAACAGGGGACGCATGTATTACAGTAATCCCTGATAACTCAGATAATATGACCAGTGTAATTACAGCACTGGAGACGATTCGTAATGCATTTGGTCCCTCTGAATCAGCAGGTTTTAGTTTCAACAAATGGTTAACTGAACAATTTGGTCCCTGGGGTGCAATGATTGTCCATGTATGTATTCCTGTACTAATTGTGTTTGGTATAACTTTGTGTTTTTGTACTTGTACACTCACTTGTATGCGAGCCCTTGTGTATAAGTGGATAGGGGGAATACTTGGAGGTGATGGAACACCATTATATGTAAAAGTAGCATGTGAGCCAAGTAAGGAGTGTGAATCGAATTTGTGTCACATTTCAGAATGGGCCCCTGGGAACCCATATAGTGTAAGTGGTTCAGATGAAGAAACGGTGTGAATAGAATTATTTTTGTTTAAATGTTTTTCATTGTTTTTATTTTTTTCCTCGTTATATTGGGAGAGTTAGAAGGTAACCTATAATAATGTTTGCAGTGTGTAGTCATAGAACAAATTAGTGGTCACCAGGTTATTTCTATTTGACACTTTGTGTCATAAGGGGGGAATGTGGAAATTAACCAGGATTTTTCCTTTCTTTATAAGTGTTTTTTTCCAGTTTATAATGTAAATCCTTGATTAACATAAGAATCAAGCTGTAAATGAGTGCTGGGGATTGTGGAGAAGGAGTCACAGGGGCTTTGCAAAGGGTGAAAAAAAGGGGGGTCGTAAACACTGATAACATCCACTGGGGTCATAAACATTGAGTAGTGTGTTTTGTTACTTTAATGTCATTGTGTGTAAGAAGCTTTGATGTAACTGTATAAATGTTGAAGTGACTTGAAGAGAGGCAGAGATTGTTGAGACCCGGCTGTTGGTATGACCTCTCTCCTGTTATGCATGCAGTATTTAGTAAAGACATGATTTGAGAAACACTGAGGACTCCAGAGAATTTCTTTCACAGTTGTCTGTTCAGTGTGTGTTTATGCAGCAGCAAGAAATGGAGTGAGAACAGTAGCATTCTGGGTCCAAACCTCACAGCTGATAGTGAAAGCCTCTGAATGAAGCTGGTTCCAATTTATATTTAAAAGCTCAGTTCAGACCAAAGATTCACAACTGAAACTGTTTTAGAACGTTGCAGGTGAAAGTTGCAGCGGTGTGAACTGACCCGTCTCTTCTGGACTCAAACCTGCTGATGTTGTCTCCTGAGACTCAGCTTGTCAAATCTCCAGCAGCTGCTTTTAGAACTGTTTCAACAGCCAATCAGGTCTTAGAGAAATCTGCTGGTCATGTCACTGACAAACTGTCAGCTGGTTGAAATGGGCGTTATGGACGGAGGCTCAACTGAGTGAGAGAGAGAGAGAGAGAGAGAGACAGAGAGAGGGAGAGAGACAGAGAGAGAGACGGATAGAGAAAGGGAGAAAAAGAGACCGAGAGAGACCGAGAGAGGGTCTAGTGAGTAATACAATGAATAAGGAGAGGGATTGCGTAATCTAGAACAAAGCAGTGAATCGGGAAAAAACTTTATTTTTGCCGTTTCATCACAACTAGAAATGCAGCTGTAGCGAGTATCTCACTATCTCTGTCCTTATTTCTATTTTATAATGCTACAAATTATATCCAGCTGTGAAAAAAAGCCTGAAAAGTCAGAGGTTAGAACAGAAGTACAGAGAGTCGTTCCTATGGAGATGATACACGTGTGTGATTGAGTGGGTGTGTCCAGCGCCGTCGTATAGGGGGGAAAGGTGATGACAATTCTAAGGGCCCACAGCCAGCCAGGGCCCACACACTGCTCCAGTAGCCTCTATGACAAAATGATTATGCACTGAACTAATATATATTCATACGAATGAATCCGAATTAAAACAAAGCCACAAGTTGTACAATACTCTATATATATGTTTATTCTATTCAATAACCCCCCTGGCCCCTTCTTAGAAAATGGTTTGGTCCACACCGCGGCTCTTTCTTCCCGGGGTTCTTCCTCATCGGAATTAAGTGCTAGCCGGTAGAGAAGCTAACTGCAGCAGAGTTAGTATGCCCCCCAAAAAACACAAGTCTGGACACCAGAAAAGAGTTGAGAAAGAGGTCAGGTGTAGGAACAGCAGAGCAGGGGCCCAAGACATCAAAACCTTTTTTTTTTAAGAATGGTGAGAGTAAACTACCGAGGGCGGCTTAAACAATTAGCCTGCTTGTTCATTCATTTAATGTCTGTAATATTACCTTTGACGGGGCGCAGGCTGGAGCCTACGCTAGCTGTCATCGGGTCCCGCTCTGGACAGGTCGCCAGTTCATTAAAAAAAATCGCCAGGTCATTGTAGAGCGACGGTTCCTAGAGTAGCTATAACTGAACGTTACTAATTTAGGGGCTACCACCGTGACTGTGTGTTTCGCACATAACACTGTCGGACAGTGCTCCAGTAAGCGCCCATTCAGAGGCTGCATTCAATTGTATTATGACCCATTCAATTTCTACTCAGTAATTATGAGCATCTGACGAAGGTCAGTTACGTTTTCATGATGTGTTCAATGTGGTCTTGTAAAATGTGTCATTAGTGGGACATTTGAATAGTCTAAATACAAAAAAAGTTAATTGTTCAAAGATTTGTCGTTGTTGTTCTGTTTTTTTGACAACAACAAAGTAAAAAAAAGACTATTTAGAATTTTGGACAGTTTACACTGACTTTTGAATGGTTTAAAAATATTTTATCCATACCAGGACTTGAACCAGTCACCTTCTGGTTCTCAAGCCAAGTCCCAACGGACTGAGCTACTGACGACCACCATTATTGTATACAATATATATAATTTAACTCAATAGGGTAGAGGGGCCCACACCGATATTCTTTCAGGGGGCCCAGAATTCCTAGCAACTGCCCTGGGTGTGTCTCCCTCACTCTCTGGCTCAACTGACCACAGCAGTGTACAGGAGTAAAACCTGTTAGAGAACAGGATGGAGAGAGAACGCTTGTGAACATGATGTGGGGAGATAGGAAAAGAAAAGGAGCATAAGAGGGAGGGGAGCATTATCTCTGTTGCACTAAATAGGAATGTGAGTGCTGGATCCTCCCTTTCACTCAGAGTAGGGACTGAACATTAGAAGCGAGTGAGACAAGTACAGTATAACAGCATGTACACCTTCAACTGCATACCAGCATATCAAATGGAGCAGTTTGCCAAAACCAAAAGAAGAGGATCCAAGCAGCCCCAGAGTATAAGATCATGAAAGGCTTAAAATGGCTGCCTTGTTAAATGTTTTAAAAGCTCAATAATTTCCCCAAGTCACTGCAGTTTCTAACACACATCACTCAAACAGGAGGAAATATTTTCATTGGTGGATTTAATACTCTACTGAGTATTTCCAGCACCAGGACAGTGTATGAGACCAATAAACTATTTGATTATTTTATATTTAACACACAAAGACCAGGAGGATGATCATGCAGAGGTTCTTGGTTTCTGTAATGTAACGCATTTCAAAGTAAAAATATATGGCACAAACAGTATTTTTTTTAATAGGGATTTGATCACATCATTAAGGGATTTGATCATTTAGGATCAAAACTTGGAAAATGTGGCATAGTGATGTTTCCCTGCTGTTCTACTTGCCAGTTCTCTAAACATATCAAAAATGGCCAAGTGACATAAAATATATGGTTTTGGAACATTTCTCTTTATCTATTAAATCATTTTGCAAAGTAACAAACACACAGAGGTTCAGTAGTGCAATGATAAACTAATAAAGAGAGAGGGGAAAAACATAAATGTCAAGATTATCCATTTATGAGCCTGCTGATTCTCTGTCTCTCCCCTCAGATGAAAATGATTCATTTTTGCCAAGCAGCTCTCCTCTCAAAGCAGTTTCATAACCAGCCAATTTGAATTTGCCAGATCCTTTTTCATCTCGTGGCATTAGCAGTATTTCATTAATTCCCTCATCTTTTCAATTACACGTTCATGATGATAGCAAAGGTGAAGGGGTGGTGGTGGTGAGATGTGGGAGGAGGGGGTAAGACTATTACACAAACACCCCACAAATCTGCTAAATATTAGCAGGGATGTAGTACATATACAGGAGGTTCAATTATGACCCTCAGTCAGTAAGTGGAAGCCAAATACTTGTTTAAAGAAAGACTTTCAAAAAGCCCCTTTTTATACACTGTTGCCAGTAGAAGGGGTGCTGGAAAATGTCTCCTGGAAAAATGAAAAATACTGTAAAATAAAAAATAAAGATAAACTGTATAAAAAATGTAATAAATAAAAAAGACTTTAACTTAACACAATTAACATATTTGAGTGCAATTTTACATGATATCTTCCTACAATTCCATGAAATATTTGACTTTTAATATTTATTTAATGTTAGAATAGAATAATAGGAACAGAATAATTATCTTATATCATTGGGGGGTGAACTACTTGTTTGTTTTGTTGGCTCTGGACCATATTATTTAGTCACAAACCTGCATTCTAAAATCACAGCCATCGTGAAAAAAAACAGGACCATGTATGTATGTGTGGAGAAGAAGTAGTTGTTGTGATGCTTGTACTTCCTGCTGAGCACGTTAAGAGTAAAGTAGTTGTGGTAGTTGCAAAGTCTGTCTCCATTCTTCACTACAATACAAATTGGCGACGAGGATTTCGACAACGTTGACGAGTTGTCAAGATGTTTGACCAATGCCGATTGCTACAAGACTGCTTCCCCTAAAATGTCTCCAAAAAAAACAAAAAAAGAGGTGAAATATGTACTGCTGTGTTTTGTAGAAAGCCTTCATCTTTTGTTCAGAATCAGCTACTTAACACAGGTAACCGGCGCAACTTCCTTCTCTTTCATCCCCAGAGCGCCACAGCGCTTTTCACAGTCGGACACTCAGCTTCTACTGACGTCAATGGCAAAGCGTAGAGCGGGTTGTTCCACTGCAGGGAAACTAGACAGTCATTGGATAAATGCTGGGCTTTGTCCCGCCCATCAGATGCCGTGTCTCCAGGGGTCTATGGAGGAGTGGGCTGGCCCGGACACTCAGCTTCTGCATGATGATTGGATGAGCTGTCTGAGGCGGAATCCTTTTTTGATTGACAGCTAAATGAGCGAATCAACGATCTTAAAGAATAAACATCCAGCAGAACCTTTTCCGAGTTTTTCATTCCGTTGTTCTAAACTGATCCGGAGACTTTACCGATCCCCAGCGACTTTTTCTTTGTTAAAAACGTGTTTTGCGACAAGGTCATGGATAATTTTCTTGAAAAGTAACGAAGGGTAGAATTTACATATAAATAAACAAACACATGTATGATGTAGGCCGGAAAAATGAGCTTCCCCTCCTTGAAAGACCAGCAGCACTGTGTTCGACATGTGGCTCTGTATCTTCAACAACTACTTGGTAGTGATAAATGCATCCGGGAACTCTTGGCCAACAGCCTGCAAGAGAGCTACTTTACTTCATTGCCTTGGCGCTAAGGGGGGGAGGATCTTCTACTGCTGCCGGATTCAACTTTTCAGATGTGGCTTAGATAAGCATTTAGCAAATTCCGCCCAGTGCAGTAAAAAAGGACATTATGCTAGGGTGTGTAGTTCAGCCCCATCCAGTGATGTGCATGAAGTGCAGTTACCTGATGTCACCATAGTGTAACTGGAGAATTCGACACATGCCCCAAAGAGACTGCTATGTAATGTTAATGTCGCCACTCCTACTACTCCTGCTGTGTCAATGCAACTTGTTGTTGATACTGGTTTTGCTGTGTCAATACTGCCACACCAAATCTACCAGACATTCTTCCGAGACAACCCACTGTCGGCAACATCTACAAGGCTGATGACCTACACAAGAGACAAAATTCCTGTACTAGGACGTCTGCATGCTCAAGTACACATGGACACTACCTCTGCTGCAGCAAAGTTCTTCATAGTGGAGAGAGGGACAGCACTACTAGGTATGGACTTATTTACTGCCCTGGACCTGTGCATCAGAGGTGATATTCATCTCACCCTTAATGCCGCCCACACCAGTGATGTCTACAACATCTACTGCTTTGGATGCTCCTGACATTGGGTGTGTAAAGAACTTTATGCATCAGGTTAAGCTTGACCCCACCATTACACCAGTGCATCAGAAGGTGCAGCGTTTGCCTTTTGCAATCAGAGACGCTGTCTCTGCTGAGCTCAATCGCTTGCTAAAGGCTGGCGTCACAGAGAAGATCGATGCTTCTGCCTGGGTTTCCCCCATTACGGTCACTGCTAAGAAAAGTGGTGAACAGCTACCCACTGCCTCACACCGATGAACTGCTGGCCTATCTGCGAGGAGCTATGGTATTTTCTACGATTGATCTGTCAAATCCTTACTATCAGTTGCCTCTCCACAAGGACAGTAGAGACATTACTGCCTTCACTACACATGAGGGTCTCATCAGGTTTTGCAGGGTGCCCTACAGCTTAGCATTAGCACCCTCTGCTTTTCAAAAAATAATGGCGACAATTCTACAGGGCATACCTGGTGTAAAAAACTACCTAGATGATCTGATCATTAATGGGACCACACCTGTTGATCATGACTGTAGCCTCAGAACTGTCCTGCTGAAACTAAAAGAGGCCGGTTTAGTCCTGAATGACGACACGTGCCATTTCAAGCAGACTACATTGTGGTTTCTTGGTCATGTCATCACTGCCGAGGGGATCCTGCCTGACCAAACACATTGATGCAATCCTGAATTCCCCGCCCCCTTCCGACGCAGACACTCTTAGGTCTTCCAAAGGCCTTGCCTCATTGTATTCTAAATTGTTGCCAGGCTTTGCTACAGTTGTTGCCCCGATGTGTGAGTGTGCCATTGAGACAGAATCATTCATATAGACTGAAGCTGCTCAAAGCTTTTTTGAGGAAGTTAAAAAGCTCCTGGTAGCTACTCCGGCCCTTGTCCTCTATGACCCCACACTCCGCTCAGTTGTCTCCACAGATGTAAGTGACTATGGTCTGGGTGCGATGTTTGCTCAAATGCAGCCTCACGGCACTGAGAAACCTAACCACACAACTTAAGTATCGTTTTGGCTGACTATCCACACACAGCAGGTGTTATCGGAGCCTGAAAACGGTATCTTTTGAAGGTGAATCACAGAGTTTAAGATTTGAAAACTCCCCCCGCTGCGTTTTCATCTCGATGGCAAAACTGTGTAAAGGCCGGCATCAACCCACCTCGGACCCCCTCTCAGGCACCGCGCTTCACGCCAAAATCTAACCCTGCGGCGCCACATAACAACAACAGTGCTGCTGCGTGAGAGGAGAGAGACAGACCCAACATCTAAGCCACATGCATGTGAATGAGTTAGGCCGACCAAATATTTCTCCCTTTTTCCCGATGGTCTGAATAAATTGCTAGATTGGTTATGGAGAGATTTGGAGAGAAACTCTCCAGTGTTTGTATTCTCCACAGCATCTCCCCGTCTCTTCTTCTCCGTTATTGGTGTATTTCTGTGGCAGTTACAGTGCCACATCCAGGCCTGGCATATGTACAACAGCGTTTGGAGTCGTTTTCACTGGATTCGCGTGGACACAGATATTTCTTGAGCCGAGGCCGTGTGGATAAAAAACTTTTTAAGAATGACGAAGAACATAGCCTTAGAAAATCAAATGCTGAATTAACACAGATTGCAGCCACAAATGCAATGAATATGGCAGCATACATTCATGATGCCATTTTCTATATGTAGCTCACAGTCTTTTTGCACCAAATTTCTTCGTTGTGTTTCACGTCCCAACAATAAAGCCTTCAAGCGATCACTAGGTAGTCATATCATACACACTTTTTGGTTTTAGTAGAAAAACACAATTTGGGTCCAAAAAATCTAGAGATACAGTATAATTGAGTTTGTCTTGAGGATTGTTGTTTGATTTCATTGGTTGAAATGCAGAAATAATGAGCATAGAAAAAAAGGACAGCTAATAATATGGAAAGAAATCCAAGAGAGAGACAGACAACAGAGCTGGACCACATAAAGAGAAAACTACAGCCTTAGTCCACAGAAGCAGCTTTGCATTGGATGATGTTGATGTAGATCAATACAGTCATATAGCCAACATTCTGCATACATACACACACACACACACACACACACACACACACACACACACACACACACACACACACACACACACACACACACACACACACACACACACACACACACACACACACACACACACACACACACACACACACACACACACACACACACACCAGGCATGGAAACACATCAAATAAGTGATTACGCGCCCGGGCGAGTGCAATATGATCTCCCACCTACTGCATGATGGCCTCTGGTGCTCAGATGGCAAAAAAGAAAAGAAGCTACGAAGCAGGAAATGTAGAATATAACAGCAGCTGCCAAATTAAGCCTGACTTTTTTTTCTTCAAAATGGAATATGTATAACAATATATGTATATAAACACACAGGAAACAAAATAACAATAAAATGTAATTAATGATTAACAATTCTTTCTTCTGTTTCTTTCTTTCCTTTTTACATTTGTATTCACTTGCCTTAATGATTTGTTCATTTCTTCTGTCCTGTTGTTATTCTTTTATTTATATATTTGTATTTATTTATTTTTTATTCTTATTTATTTTTTATTATGTTCAAATTTTTTTTTTTTCATGTATATGTGTGTGTACTGTACACAAATGGAATATGTTTGTATATATACTGTATATATATATATATATATATATACATACTGTATATAAATATATATACTGGACATATATATTCTTCTATAATGATAAATATTGTTGAATAATTGTAGGGAACCCTACATGCCAAGTCTCTTGTGGGTTTTCTGGGTTTCCTTTGCATGTTCTTTTTTAACCTAATGTCTTTCAACATTTGTTAAATAAATCAAATCAAATCAAATCAAATCAAATCACACAACACTAATTAAATCTTACATGT